>NC_069657.1:456921262-457265012 GCF_027244095.1 Hemicordylus capensis
AAATCACAGAATAGATGCCCTTGCCTCTCTGAAAAGTTGGGACCTCCTCTATGGCCCCTATAGCCACCAGATACTGAATGGCCATGGACAACCCCTTGTGCTTTTCCGATTTCCTGGATCTAGGGGTAAGGAGGAATCTGTTTCCTGGGGGGCTGGCCAGCTCCAATTTGTACCCATGTAGGATAATGGAAAGAACCCACCTGTCGTTGATGGATTCTTTCCAAACGGGCCAAATGGCGGGCCCCCACTTTGCCTGAGTGGGAGCCAGGACTGCTGCTTGGGGCCCTGCTGCTGGTTTACGAAAGACTGACGGTTCTGCTGATTGAACCCTTGCCTGCCTTGGCCTCTGGATCTGTTCCACTGCGATCAAAAAGGCCTAAAAGGCTCCCTCTGACAAAACTGAGGTCTAAACGCCCTGAAGGTTTGCGTCGGTCTACGATTAAAACTCTTGTCCTCCTTCCTAGGGGCTGATGGCAGAGCCCTGCGGTTATCCTTAGTTTCAATGAGGACCTCTTTCAGGGCCTCATCCCCAATTAGCTTCCCCCCAGCATAGGGAACAGCAGCTAAATTAGCCCTAGACGTATTATCAACTTTCCAATATTTCAGCCATATGTTGCGTCTTGCCAGGACACCTGCACTGACCGCACATGCCGAGAACTGAACACTGTCCAGAGTAGCACCCGCTGAAAGGGCAGCCGCCCTCTGCAGATGAAGTAGCTTACGCCGCATCTTAGACTGATCAGCAGGAGAGTCATTGGGTAACTCGTCGATCCACAAGACCGATGCTCTAGACACCAAGGATGCAGTGGTGTCAGCTCTGATGGCCACTGCTGAAGCCTCGTGGGCCCTGCGCAGTGCAGATTCTGCTTTTCTGTTTCCTGGCTCCTTAAAAGAGGAGTCCCCATCCTTGGGTACCACTATGCTACTGAGTAGGGCCCGGAAGTGAGCATCCGTAAGTGGCACCTTCAGCAAGTCCAGAGTCTCATCCTCAAAGTTGTACAATTTGCTAGCCAATGCCAACATACGCTTTGGGAGTCACAATAGCCGCCCATTCCTCCTTGATGGTATAAGTAAAGCCCTCAGGTATCACTGATTTAATCTGCGGTACCTTAGCCTTAGGCAGCACCAAGGAGCCCTTGGACACAGGAGAGACCAGTTCCTCTGTAACTGGCTTCAGATCAAGCGCAGCAATAGCCTGGTTAATTAGTGGCTGAAAATCCACCATAAGAGAGAGCCTCTGACTGTGTAGGTTTGCTGCAGAGTCCTCAATCATCTCCCCCTCTTCCGAGGAGGAGGGCCCCTTGTCTGGGTTGCCCAGCAATGTCTCTGACCCACTGACCCTGGGTCACAATAGATCTGGGGAGTCCTCTCCAGACTCATCTGAAGACCTCCCCCTACGCAAGGGCACAGAGTCCTGGCGTATAGCCACCCTGGGCTGCTTAGCAGGCACCGTCTCCTCCTGAGAGTCTGAGGGCGACACACGGATCACAGCCTGCCTTGCAATGCCTTGCAGGCTTCCGCGCTTTAAGCGCCGCTGCCAGTGAGTCCTGAACGGCCTCCTGAATCCAGCCCTTTACAGTGGCAGCATCGGGGGGAACCCCCACATTCCCTGTAGGAGTAGGCCCTGAGGGAGGGTCCACATAGGGGGCATCTGCACCCACCTCCTCACCCCCCTGAGCAAGTCCCGATCTCACCGGGGGGAGCTGTTCATGGCCTTCTGGGTGCTCCGACGCCCCATCCACGGGCTCAGCACCGCCTGCCTCATCATCCCGCACGACCTCCCCGTCTGATTCCGGCGGGCTCTGGGGCGGCCACTCCTGCTGACGTTCCTTTCGGCGCGGCCCCAATACTTGCTGAGGCAGTCCTCCTCCTGCACGCCCAACTGCTAGGGAAAGGAGTGGGGGGGGGGGGGCGAGGCCAAATCTCACAGGCTTACCTTGCCTGCGCTGCCGGGGGAAAGCTCTCCCACCAACGGGGCCTCCTTGTCGGGAAGCCTCTGATTCTGGTGCCGCCACCTGCGTCCTGCTTCGGTGGATTGCTGGTGGCATGAATTGCGCCCAGTCTCCTCACCAGTATCTGGCGACAGAGAGGACTGCTGTGGCCTACTGGTGCCAGCAAGGTCATCTGATACATCCGCCATTTTCCTTACAGGGTTTGCGCAGTCCCGGATGTTTGGCGGGAACAGGCGCGGACGGGCGGATCTCTCCCTAACGGCCAGGAGTCCAAAGGTCTTCTTAGCAGACATCGGCCAAAAGGTCGGCAAGAGGCGAGGAGAGGTAATGAATAACAGAAAGGACAGTAGAAGAACAGATATGAAATATTTTTTTTATTCCCCCCCCCAATTTAAAAATTATTATTATTATTTTCTTTTTTCTTTAGTAACTAGAGAAAACTAACAGTAGTAGAATACCAGGTGAAGAACAGATTGGAAATAGCCAAAAAATAATAGGAATATAAGCAGAAGAAAAGAAGAGGCCTAGTTAACTAGGCCAAAGCCAGCGAGCTGTAATGCGAGCCTTCTGGAGCAAAGGCAGGAAGTAGAACTGGGGAGATCCGCCCACATGCACTGGGTTAAGCATCTTCAAGTATGACGACTTCCTGCCTTTTGGAGCCTGGGGGGGGGGGGGATGCAATCCCAAGCTTGGGTGACCTCCTACACCAGCCGAGAACTCTTCCATTCCTTTTCTAATGTCGCCAGACACGTTTCGGCCTTGGCAAGGCCTTCTTCAGTGGCATAACATTAATAAATGAATCCTTACGATTCCCAAAATGGTAATTATACAATTATATGGAGCCAAGTTTTTCCCCCCCTGGTTTGTATAGTTTCCAAGGTCTTGTTATTTCTGATATCTTGCTCAAATGGCTGTTGCTTCATATTGTATGTTCTCAATAGTTCCTTCATCACCTCAGCCCTCCTCTTGGCTTGCTGCGTCCAGCCAGTTACCTCTCCAGGGAAACTCCAGCTCCCATGTTCAAGAACAGCCTTCATCATCGGGTGCCTTGGCTTTAAATACCCAAGTACAGAGCCTGCCCCCTCCTGCCACGCCCAACATGGCGGCCCTGCTGGAGCTGTTCCCTGCAGTTCTCCCTGCCTTGCCAGCTCAACCCTACCAGGACCCAACTGGCCTGGAACCATCTCACCCCCACTCCCTTTGGGGGAAGACAGAGTCCCCAAAGGACGGATGCCGGTCTCCCCACCAGACTCCACAGGGCCACACAGGCAACCAGGTAATGAGGCATCCCAACAGTGTCTTAAAACATGTTTTAAAACCTTTAATACATATGGACATATGGGGGGGGGAACCCTCCAAAACATGTCCTGGCCAATCGCAATGAGCGTGGTGCATTGGGGAATCCCCATGGGAGTCAGGCGCTCTAGGTGCCCAACTCTGTGGGTGGGCCAGCATGCTCAGGCTGCATGCAGACCCCGAGTACACACCACCCTGGCGGCAGAGTTAAGGGCACACTCACACTCTTAACCCTGGCTAAAGGCCGGGGTAAAAAGTCAGGTTAGGCGGGGCGGCAGCACCAGGATCAGCTATGATCCTGGCACGCCACATGAGCAGCCTAACCCAGGCTAGGCTACCTTAGGCTAGGTAAAAGGCCCTAGCCTTTGAGGCTGTTCTCACAAGAAGCCTAACCCAGACTAGGGAAGCCCAGCCTGGGATAGGCTGCTCGAGATCTCCATGGATCCCAATGCCTCCACGCATCCTGACCCTGCTAAAGAAAAACCCAGCTGTTAGGGCAGCTAAGGGCACAGCTAAGGGCACCGGTTTGCCCTTAACCCAGGCTAACTGCCCAATCATGTCTGACACACTGACAGGTGCCTGCCCGTCTCCAGGGGGATCCCCACAATGTACTGTGCACTCGCATGGTGCATTGTGGGATATTCAGGAGGCAGGACATGTCGTCCCAGCCCCCACACCTCCATACTGCCCGGGGCAGCAGTGGAACATCTGGGTGTGCAATCTGCATGCCCAGCAACATACTGGTGATCGTCTGGAAGGTGAGTTCTTGCAGCCTTCCCCCCCCCCACCCCCACTCACACAATCGTGAGAAAGGGCCCTTACATATAATAATTTTATAGGGGGTAGAATCATTTATTTAGGGGGTAGAAATAAATGACATTGACAATGATATTGACGGAAGGAGGCAGGTTAGAACCATCTAGGCAATCGGCCACAGCCAAAGGCTGCGTGGCCCAATCCACATGTTGTGCCCAGGCGTCTTCTGTGACCTGCCGAGGATCCCAGGTGCCCCTCTTGGACAGCATCCTACTTCCCTGCCAGGGCCACCCTGACAACTGGCAAGGAGTTCTCACCCCCTCATTCCCTCCAGCAGCCACCTCTTTGTGCTGTACAAAAGGGAGCCTCAGGCTCCTAAAAGCCACACAGAGAAGCTGGGTCTCTTCTGTTCAGGGGTGTAGCTATACTTGAGCTAAAGAGTTCAAAGAACCCACCCCCCCAGCTCCTGAGGGCCCCCCAGCGCCACCTATCCCTAGCCAGCGTGGTGTAGTGGTTAGAGTGCTGGACTAGGACCAGGGAGACCCGAGTTCAAATCCCCATTCAGCCATGATACTAGCTGGGTGACTCTGGGCCAGTCACTTCTCTCTCAGCCTAACCTACTTCACAGGGTTGTTGTGAGGAGAAACTTAAGTATATAGTACATCGCTCTGGGCTCCTTGGAGGAAGAGCGGAATATAAAATGTAAATAATAATAATAATAATAATAATAATTTTCTCCATTATCTCTCTCACTCTGAGAGGCCACCAGAGAGAGGGGTGAACGCGGGCCCCCTCTCCCCTAGCAACGCCCCTGCTTCTGTTGTTCCTTCCTCCCACCCAGATGAAGACTTTTGCTGCCAGGGGAAGGACAGAAAACAGCTCTCTGTCCAGCACCTGGTGGCTGACCCAGCTCCCTTGAGCAGAGAGGCAGGAGCAACCCCATCAGTGCTGGGAAACCCTTGGTGCCCTTACCTCTTTGGTCTATAAGCTGCGTCTCATCTTCTTCTTCCTTTTCAACCACTATGGCAGCAGGACTGGAACAGGCCATCATCTGCATGTGGCAACAGAAGATAGAAGAAATGCACTTATTATGGACCTCAAATCCTACATCCACTCATTAACTAGCACCAGAATTTGCAGAATATACAGAATATTTAGTAACTAGCTGGGCCGGGCGCATCTGCGCCTCCACCGGCCCACTAGATCCGCCCCCACCCCCACGCCTGCTTCTCCAACCCCACCTGGCCCGCTTCTCCCCCCCCCCCGTGCCCGGCCTGCTTCCCCCCCCACCTCCAGCCCGCTTCCCCCCCCGCACCCGGCCCGTTTCTCCCCCGCCACCCTCCCGGCCCAGCAGGGCTGTTCTTATGATCGAGGGCAATAGCATGTCCCCAGTAGCACATATCAATTGCATACATCTGTAGCACTTTGGGTCATGCTAGATTGTTGATGCCCTAACTACCAGGCGCAGAGCCAGCCAAGTGGCGGCCTGCGTCCAGCCCCAATATGCCTGTGCATGTGACGTCACGTGCACGGGGGCGTGGCTCAGGCTCCAGCGGACCCCAGAGCGAACTCCCCTCTCCCACGCCCGGGCCGCTGAGAGCCCGGGCGAAGTCTTTGCCAATTATTTCAGGCAGCCCCGACTGCCCGATAGAACATTTTCCCCTTTCTCTCCCTCCAGAGGGGGAGAGGAAGGGAAAAACGTTCTATTGGGCAGTCAGAGCTGCCTGAAATAATTGGCAAAGACTTCGCCCAGGCTTTCGGCAGCGTGGGCGTGGGAGAGGGGAGTTCGCTCTGGCCTCCTCTGGAGCCTGAGCCACGGGGCTCAGCGTCCTTTCCCCATTGACGGCCTGGGTTCTTTGAATCCTTTCACCCAATGGTGGCTCTGCCCCTATTAACTACCCCATAAACCATGCTCTTGGTTCTGGTTTTTGTTTGTTTGTTTGTTTGATTAAAGCAGGTAGAGACCTCACTTCCTGAGTTAAGTGTCACAGCCCTCTTCTGTGGGAAAGGATGAAGGAGGGTGGATGCTTCAGATATGCCTTGCTGGAGGCAGCACAGTAAGGAAGCCAAGTTGAACCTCTCTCCTCTGCATTGTATTCAGGCTAGAAGCTGTTGGAAGGAAAGGACTTTGCGCTGTCTCTTTGCCTCAGACAGTGGAGGACAGACTAGTAAGTCAGAGGGCTAGAAGGTCAAAGACATTTGGTCATCACTTCCTGCTGCTCTGATGCTATCCCTTTGAAATGTAGATTGCTAATCTTAGGGGATTCAACTTCCTTCCTCCTTCTCTCTCTTCCTACCTGGCTGTTGACCTTGCAACATGGCAAGTCTCTTGCCCTGCACCATATGTGCAGAGAAGATGGTGAATCCATCTGCATCCATTTAGATAGATAGATTAGAGATCCTAAATCCTCACTTTCCTATCTAGAATGGAGTTCCTTAATAAATACCTTTTATATTGATTTGAAACTAGCAATTGGCTCCAAGTTACTTTACTCTTAGCACACATGCATGCATAACTAAATCCGCTGTGTTTGTGCCTCTGTGCACTCTGCTATATTGAAAAGGGATTCTCTCACCACAGAGAATTTCCAACAGGTTATGGGCTCCAGCCAGTTATGGGAGCAGTATTTTGAGCTGCGTGTGCTGCAACTAGAGAGTTAGGTTTGTTCCAGGAGATCCATTGAGATCTAGCGTGGACACTTTGAAGTGCTAATCTACAGCAACTGCCTTTTGGAGCCAGTGAGCATGGCTGCATACCTGGAGGGAAAACTCAGGCTTACCATCCTGGAAGCGGATAATTACTTGGAATGGAAGACTCGACTGAGGATTGCACTGAAAGCAGAGGGACTCCACCAAGTTACTCAGGGAGACCCGCCGCCAGATGGAACCTCGGACGCTGAGAAAAAGGAGAAGGAACTCTGGCTAATTAAGGACCGAAAATCACAAGCGATGATTACAGCTTCCGTGAGTAAAACTTTCCTTTATGCTATTTGTGATCTTGGAACCTCAAAGGAGATGCTAAACAAGCTAGATTCTATGCATATGAGGAAAGGATGGGCATACACGTTTAATTTACGCCGAAAATTGCAAGATCTCCAATATAAAGATGGGGACTGTTTCTCTACTTTTATTGGGACTTTGGAAGATTTCTTTTTTCAATTTAGACAAGCAGGAGAGGAATTTACAGAGAGTCAAAAGCTGGAGACTCTGTTCTTGAGCTTGCCTGCTTCCTATAGCACTATAATTGGGCAATTGGAAACCCACACCAATCTAAACTTTGAAAAGGCTGTAGAAACATTGTCTTCGGAGGCAAACCGAAGAAACCTTTTAAACTCACGCTATGAAAGTGAACTGGCTAGCAACTTTGCTCTTAAAGCAACAATTGATCATTCCAGACGTAACCCGAGATGGGGAGGGAATGCTGGAGGAAATGCTGCAAGAGGGAACCGCATGGGCACCTCACATTTGCATACAAAGAGAGCAGATTACACCAGAGAAACTCAGCCCAGAGAGAGAGGTCACATGACCGCCAGTGCTGAAATGAGGTCAGCTGGAAACAAAGCCTTCAGGTGTTTCCTGTGTAACGAATTTGGCCACCGGGTGGCGCATTGTCCCAAGAATCAGACCAGGAGGTCTGGGAATATCAGTCAAACAAAGGAGAATGAAAATAGAGATTCCAAGTATACAGACAGACATTTCAACAAGAACTATAGTGTTAATTTAATGAAAAATAATGAAAAGCTGATTTTAGATTCTGGGTCATCTGTCCATATTTCTAAAAATCTAAGTTTCTATACTGAACTGTTTGATATTCCTGAAGAGACTGTTTATTTGGGCAATAATACTACAATTAAAGCAAAGAAAAAGGGCGAAGGAATTTTATATTGCAAATTGCTGGATGGATCTGTTAAACCATTTTTTCTGAGAGATGTTTTGTATATCCCTGAATTCTCAAGCTCCTTGATTTCAATATCCAAGCTAGAGCAACAAGGCTGTGAATTGTATATTAAAAATGGACAATGTGTTGTTACCCAGAATGGAAAAGTTTGCCTTGTGGGCTCGGAATTTCAAGGTCTTTATCATGTGGAAGAGCAATTTACAGACAGAGAAAGACCAGCCCAGTCCAGACCTGAGGCATACCAGCCTAATGTAATGAACCTAGCCAAGTTGTGTCAGCATGGAAACTGCTTACAATTATGGCACAGAAGACTAGGACACAGAAGTTTTGAATCAATTCAAAACATGAAGGAACAGGGATTAGCTAATGGCATTGATTTTGTACCATGTGACACTGTAACTAACTGTGTTTCTTGTCTCGAGTTCAAAGCAGTAAACAAGCCATTCCCAAAGCAGAGTGAAAGGAAGACGAAAGGACCCTTGGATCTGATCCACAGTGACATATCTGGACCACTACCAGCAACCATAGGTAATCATAAATATTTTCTAACTATAACAGATGATTTCTCACGATACACGTGTGTTTATTTACTGAAGGAAAAATCAGAGATGCTGGAGAAATTAAAACAATATGTGGCGATGGCAAGCAACAAATTTGGCTCGAAGCCAAAGATCCTGCGCACAGACAATGGAGGAGAATACATGTCCAATGCTACACAGCAGTTCTTGAGAGAACATGGAATCGTGCATCAAACTACGGTGCCTTACTGCCCGCCCCAAAATGGAATCGCAGAAAGAATGAACAGAACTCTACTGGACATGGTAAGATGCATGCTTGCTGACGCACACCTCCCACAGAAATTCTGGGGAGAAGGCATCATGACTGCTACATACATACACAACAGAATGAACACAAAACCTATTGAAACAACACCTTATGAACTTTGGCATGGTCATAAGCCGTCCATGACGCATCTGCGTGTCTTTGGAAGCACGGCTTACTCATACATCCCAAAGGAAAAAAGGACTAAGTTAGGGCCTAGGGCCACAAAAGGGATTTTTGTAGGCTACGCAGCACAATCCAAAGCCTACAGAATTCTGGATCCTGACACCAACAGGATAACCATAAGCAGAGCAGTGTGTTTTGAAGAGGATGAAAGAGCTACACCTTCAGAGGGGGCCTACACTGAAGCAAGCAACCAGACCAAGCACCCTGATGACTGGATTATGCTTCCTGATCTCAGAGGAACTGAGGAGGAGGAGGAGACAGCAGATCCAGATCCAACCACACTTGACACAGAGACCCCCAGCGATCCACCAGACGCACCTGAGGTGATAGAAGAGACCACAGAGGGTGAGGTGAGGCGATCAACGCGCTCAAACAGAGGTGTTCCCGCTCCGAGGCTGTCCTACCTCGCAAGAACAGCGGAACAACCAGAACCTTCATCATGGGAGGAAATATCCCAGCTACCACAACCAGAAGCCCAGAAGTGGAAACAGGCTGCAATTGAAGAGCTTGAGGCTCTACAGAAAAACAAAACCTGGACTCTTACTAAGTTACCACAAGGAAGAAAAGTTATTGGCTGCAAATGGGTTTTCAAACTCAAACATGATGCTGATGGTGAGATTCAGCGCTACAAAGCCAGATTAGTAGCAAAAGGATATTCACAAAAATATGGAGAAGATTATGATGAAACCTTTGCACCAGTGGTTAAACATACCACAGTAAGGACTCTGTTAAGTATTGCTGCTAGCAAAGGAATGCATGTTGAGCACCTAGACGTGAAAACTGCATTCTTGCATGGTGAACTAGAAGAGGACATTTACATGCAACAACCACCAGGTTTCTTACAGGAAGGCAAAGAGGACTATGTATGCAAACTGCAAAAGAGCATTTATGGTTTAAAACAAGCTGCCAGAGCATGGAATATAAAACTGAATGATATGCTGCTTCAAGCAAACTTCAAAAGAAGTGAAGCTGATCCCTGCCTGTACACGAGATGCAGAGATGGGAAATGGACTTACATTTTGGCGTATGTTGATGATTTGATTTTTGCCTATGAAAATCCAGATGACAGCAAGGAAATAATGGATCATCTGAACAAAGAAGTGGAAGTCAAGCAACTTGGCAACATTGCACACTACTTGGGCATTCAAGTACAAAGAGAGAAAGATGGAAGTTTCCTGATCAACCAAGAACAGAAAATTAAAGACTTGATAAACTTGCTCAGACTGGAAAATGCAAATCCTACACCAACTCCAATGGAAGTGAACTACATAAAGCAAGAAGATCAAACTGAGCCACTATCTGACAACCATAGATATCGTGAAGCATTGGGTAAGCTTTTATACATTACTACACTCACTAGGCCAGATATTAGTACAGCAGTTGGTTTACTTTGTAGAAAGACTGCATCACCAACAGTCAAGGACTGGAATGCAATGAAAAGACTTGTTAGGTACCTAAAGGGTACTGCACACTTTAAGCTCAAGCTGCCAGCTAATAGTGAACCAAAACTAGAAGCATACGTAGATGCAGACTGGGGTGGAGATATAACAGACAGGAAATCCACCAGTGGTCACATAATTTTCTATGGAGATGGAGCGATAAGCTGGTCAAGCAGAAAACAAGACATAGTAGCATCATCAACCACTGAAGCGGAATATGTATCAGCTGCACAGGGCTGTCACGAGATACAATGGCTGTGTCAACTACTGAAGGACCTAGGTACAGATGTACCACAGCCCATACCAGTGTATGAAGACAACCAAAGCTGCATTCAACTCTCCAAACAAGAAGATGTAAAGAGGAGTACCAGACATATTGATGTGAAGTACCATGTAGTGAGAAGTCTGCAGAAAGATGGACTAATCAAGTTGCTCTACTGCCCGACAAATGAAATGCTCGCAGACTTACTCACTAAGCCACTACCAAGACCCTGCTTTGAAAAGCTGAGAGAGAAAATGAATATTGTGAACTGAGTCACGAGACAACGAGAGGGGGTGTTGGAAGGAAAGGACTTTGCGCTGTCTCTTTGCCTCAGACAGTGGAGGACAGACTAGTAAGTCAGAGGGCTAGAAGGTCAAAGACATTTGGTCATCACTTCCTGCTGCTCTGATGCTATCCCTTTGAAATGTAGATTGCTAATCTTAGGGGATTCAACTTCCTTCCTCCTTCTCTCTCTTCCTACCTGGCTGTTGACCTTGCAACATGGCAAGTCTCTTGCCCTGCACCATATGTGCAGAGAAGATGGTGAATCCATCTGCATCCATTTAGATAGATAGATTAGAGATCCTAAATCCTCACTTTCCTATCTAGAATGGAGTTCCTTAATAAATACCTTTTATATTGATTTGAAACTAGCAATTGGCTCCAAGTTACTTTACTCTTAGCACACATGCATGCATAACTAAATCCGCTGTGTTTGTGCCTCTGTGCACTCTGCTATATTGAAAAGGGATTCTCTCACCACAGAGAATTTCCAACAGAAGCACCATCATGTGCATTGCTGACTCAGAAGCAAGGCCAATGGGCTTTACTCCCAGTAAGTATGCATGGGATTCCAGTAAGTATGCATGGGATTGCAGTTACAGGTATACAGGACATGAAGCTGCCTTATACTGAGTCAGAACATCTGTCTAACTCAGAATTTCTCCTCTGACCGGCAGCAGCTCTGCAGGGCTTCAAGCAGGGATTTTCCCCAGCCTCACCTGGGCTGTTCCCAGATGGAAGATTTACTTAGAAGTACTCTATTAGTGGTGGGTGTGCGTTCAGACATCTGGGGGATTTGCCCCAAAGTCCCTGCATGGTACGGGGAGCACTCCATACACAGTTCAGGTTTCCCCCTGCATATTGGAACTTAGCCCAAATTGTGCCCGTGCTAAAAGGTTCTACTTTCTACCGCAGCTTTTTGGGATACTTTGAAGTACCCCGACATTTCTTCTGAGATGTATGGAGGGGCCATAGTGCTAGAGCGACTTTTCCTAAAGCCTCGGATGTTATATATATATATATGAATGATCCAAGGCTATATATATAAATTTTACTGGGTGATCTTGCAGACCATCAACTGCCAGCAGTAGGGATGTGCACCGAACCACAGAGGCGCGGTCTGGCACTGGGGGGTGTCTAGATTTAAGGGCGGGGGGTATTACTTACCCCTCCCACCGCTTTTCCCCCTCCGGCGCTCCACTTTAGAGCAAAGTTTTTGGGACAGCAGCATTCCTCCCTGCCGCCCCTGCCCCCATCGTTGCCCAGAAAAACCGGAAGTTACTTCCGCGCATGAGCCCGTTGTGGTGCGCGCGTGTCTGTCGCCACCACATGCACCACACACGTCACACGTTGTGTGCGCACGCCACATGTGACGTGTGTGGGGCGCGAGTGCATGGCAGCAACAGACACACGCACGCCACAACGGGCACATGCGCGGAAGTAACTTCTGCTTTTTCTGGGCAATGACGGGGGCAGGGGCGGCAGGGAGGAACGCTGCCGCCCCAAAAACTTTGCTCTAAAGTGGAGCACCGGAAGGGGAAAAGTGGTGGGAAGGGTAAGTACTACCCCCCCCACACCCTTAAAGCTAGACACATACACAGCCCACCGGACCGCCAGACAGGCCCAATTCCGAACCGATTCGGAGGCCTCTTACATGGCCCCGGACCGGTTCCGTGCACATCCCTAGCCAGCAGAGGGAGCAATTCACCAGCTTATCTTGATGATCTTCCACAAGTCTCCCCCACAAAAAAATAAAAATAAATACCAGAGAAATAAAAAAGGATCCATTGACTCAAATACAAATTTCAGAGTCAAAAGACCTATAAAAGAAGAGTACAATTTGAAAGCAGGCTTTATGTAAGGGTTTTTTGGGGGCGGGGGGATTAACCTATGTTGCCGTTGGCACTGCAAGTTGGCCGTAGCATTGCAAGTCAGCAGTCTTGAGGAAGACCACTTAAAAACAGGGTGTTTTTTTAAAAAGTTTTTATTCATTAAAATGAATGTTTGTAGAAGCACACACCACTTATGTGTGTGTGGAAAAGGGTGAAAAAGGGAGGCGTGGAATCCTGCCTACTCTAGAAAGCCATTGGCCAGAAGGGACCTGAGAAAGACCCAGGAGCAAGGGGGACACCGCATCAAAGCAGCTCAATGAGAAGACCCTCAGCATCTTCTTTATATATAATTCGCTAAGGCATACACGTGGCTAATCCCACACATGGCAGCTCTTACAAGAGTGCAGAGAGCCACCGGATAGGATAGCGATGGGAACGGGCAGAGGGAAGAAAATGGCGGTGGCAGCCAGCCAGCCAGTGGGCCCAAGAGTTAATGGCAGTGGTGGCGGTCCAATGGCTGGCCAGGAAAAGAACGGTGCTGCAACTGGGCGGAGAAGGCAGGTGCAGTGGGCAGAGGAAGGAAGGAAGGAAACAGCAGCGGATGTCGGCGGGCAGGGGGGAGGAAGGAAACAGCACAGCGACAGAGGCTAGCAGGTGGGCAGGAGGAAGGAAATTGAGGCGGGCGGCGAGAACTAGAGGCACAGATGCTCTGCGCCCGGCCCAGCTAGTTGTTCTTATTTCAAAATCAGGCTGCAGCTTCTATGCAACTAATGATTAGTCGCATACTCCCATGATTAAACCAGCCATCTGGGAAAGGCCCTGGAGATGCTGCCAGGGATTGAAACTGGCATCTTTGTGTTGCCACGGATGCATCAGGGGGTTAGATTGCATGGAAAGTAGAAAACCATGTCATTGTTGAATTAGCCTTCCTAGCAGTTTACATAATCTTTAGGAGAATTCCTATGGATGAGGTATAGATTAATCAAGTACACCTGTATGTTTAAGCAGAAATCTCCTAGTTAACCCTGATCAAAATCAAAATAGCAGGGACTGATTGGCATTGTCTTCTTCAGCCAAACAATCCCCACATAAGCAGCCTGAACCTTTCACCAATCCTAACTGGGGAAATCTCCAAATCGTTGGTAAAAAGCAACATTCTTTCACCTAATCAGTCACCAGCCAACCCTCTCCCATCTTCAAGAACATATCTGCTGCAAGTTGATCTCCATTGGAGCCATAAGACCATCAATTAGGGATGTGCACGGAACCAGTTCGGAAACCCTTTATGAGCCTCCAAACCAGTCTGAAAGGTGGCCGGTTCCGCTGGTTCAATGGTGGCAGCGGTGCTGCTTTAAGAGCAGGGGAGGGTGCACTTACCCCTCCCTCTGCTCTTCCCCCACCAGCACTCCTTTTTTCCAAAGTTCATTGGGGCGGCAGCATACCTCCCTGCCACCCTGTTGATCGGATACAACCACAAGTATCCAATACGCCTGTGTGTGCCGGTGGGTGCATGCGCGTGACAGCGTGGTGCACGCGCCCCCGTGCCAGCACATGCAGGAGTGTCGGATACTTGCAGGTGTATCTGGTCAACGGGGGCAACGGGGCGGCAGGGAGGTACACTGCTGCCTCAATGAACTTTGGGGAAGAGGAGCACTAGCGGGGGAAGAGCAGAGGGAGGGGTAAATGCACCCTCCTCCGCTCTTAAAGCAGCACCCATGCTGCTGTTGAACTTCCCCCACCTTGTTCAGTGCACATCCCTACTATCAACCCTCTGCAATCTTCTGCTTCCATACATGTGACTTAATGGCATGACTTGGAATACATTCATTAAAAACCATTTGGAATGTGGGGCTTTGTTCAAGTTGGCACTTGACGGGATTCCCCCAGGATGCTCAAAATAGATTCTTCTATTCTGAGCATTATAGATCTTTCTGCGTGCAAAGCACAGATGTTCTGTCTCTGAGCCATAACCCCTCCCCAAGTGATAGTAGTATGTTTATTGCGGTCACAGACCAGATTAACAAACAATAACAATTAATAGCATTAATAAGAAAATTCAAGAAATTTCAAAAGTTTACAAAATCACAAACTGTTCAAATTACTAATACAGTCTTTACAGAGCTTTGACGCCATGAAACAGAACTTTGCCACATTATCTGAAATTACAGGTTTAAAATTGGCCAGCATCATTTCCAAATAAAATTGGTCTGTGTGACTGGGAAAGAATGGCTAACATAGGAGCAATAGATTTGGTGCGAGCATCCTTATAAAACTGGCAATAAAGAATAACATGGGTGATAGACTCTGTATCCCCCTCCCCAAGTGAATTAACACTCCATCATCCCATGAAGCAGGAACCAGCCTCCTCTCTCTTTTTCCTGGGCCATGTTTCAGCTCAACAGGCTGACAGGACGTGCTAGGAAGGGTTGTTTTCAGGCCTACAAAGATCAGTGTGGTGGCCATTTCGGAGGTCGCCGCACATGCTCAAAAGGCCTCTGCGAGGCCTGGCAAGGCACAGGACCTCGCGGGGACCATTTGAGCATGTGCGGCGGCCATTTTTTAAAAATAAAAAAAGGCTGCTGAAAACAAAAATGGCCACCACACATGCTCAAATGGCCTCTGCGAGATCCAAGTCTAGATTTTTCCCTGATCTAGGGAGTCAGAAGAATGCAAAGTTGTTGGCAAGGAACCAGAGCATTTAAAAAACAGATATAAATGGCACAAAAGCAAGTGGACAAAACATCCCTTAAAAAGACAATGCTGGTTTAATACCTTGTAAGCTGGCAAAACTGAAGGGTGGGTGGAGAGGCAAGAAATAAAATAGAAATATTCACTTGCATGCTGTTTAATTCTCTATACAGAGCTCTATCTTTATCTGCATATTTGTCAAGCAATTTGATTATAAGGTTTGTGGGATTTCAAACTTGGAAAGTGCCTGCCTTGAACTTGTGTGGTGCTTAAAAACAACAACTGAATATCACACTGTTTTGCTGTTCTGTGGCTAGTTGCAACTTCCACCTTCTTCCTGATCAGGCTGTTGGATCCAAGCCTATTGTAAGCTGCTGGATAATATCAGATTGTTTGGGGGGCCCAGGATTTCCCATTGCAACCATCTCCCTTTCAGGCAAAAGCTGTTTGGACAGAAAAAACCCATCCCTGAATTTCTTGGAGGCAGCAACCTGTAGTGAGGTGTGCTGAGGTGGCAGAGCATTTGCTTTCACTGCTTAGCTCTATGGAGGCATGCCCAGCACATGGATGTGCTGCGTTTTCTTGGGAAGGCGACTGGCACATGTGTGCCACATGTATGGTTGTGTGTGTGTGTGTGTGTGCGCGCACACATGTGTGTGTTGCTTACAACCTGTTTCTCCTGAAAGTGTCTGAACTTGTATTTTTGAGCTGATATTATGGTAAAGTTATCTGAAAGATGGGTGTCAGATGTTTGGACAGGGGGCACAATTTCAGTGCTTGCCCTAGGCACTATTTTCCCTAGATACGCCTCTGGATGAGATGGTGATGTTGGGAGGAAGGGTTTGGATTTGTTAGGTTCTGGAGAACATTTTGGGAAAAGGTGAGCCTGTACAGAACCAAGGGTCATCCACTGAAATGACTGGCTGAAGATTTAGGACTGATAAAAGGAAGTAATTATTCATACAGTACATAATGCATCTATGGAACTCACTGAACAAGATGTGGTGGTGGCCTCTTTATGATGACTTCAAAAGAACATTTGACAAATTCATGGAGAATAAGTATCAGTGGCTACTAGTCTTGGTGGCTATAGGCTACCTTCAGGCTCAGAGGCAAGATGCCTCTCAATACCAGGTGCAGAGGAGCAACAGCAGGAGAAAGGGTGTGCCTTCACCTCTTGCCTGTGGGCTTCCTAGAGGCATCATTCTGGATGCTGAACGAGACAGACATTTGGTCCAGTTCAGCTGGGCTTGCCTTTAGATTCTTAGGAGAAACCCTTTTGCAGGCCTGTGCTTAGAACTCTGCCAGAGAACTGTATAGAACCCTCTGAATCAGGGGCGGATCCAGCTGGAAATTACAGGGGGTGCAAAAGGATTCCCCCCCCCCCAAAAAAAATATGTTTTTCCCATTTATAAAAATATTGGGGCTTGGATTTTATTTCTCTTACAAATGCGCTATGCCAGGGGGTGTCAAACTCAAAACTGTTGGTGGGCCAGATTGGATTCCAATGCACCTCTTGGGAGCCAAACATAGTCTTGCACTACCTTCTGTCTTCCTCCTCCTCCTTCTCTTTCTCTCATTCCTTTTCTTCCCCCACCCCTTGCCCTGCCACTTAAACTAGCTAAATTCACTGCTTTTTACACCAAAATACACTTGGGGAAAGATTGATTATTTTTTAATATATATATTTAGAAGAAATTCTGGACATACCTGCCGATACCAGATTCTGCATGGACAATCCTGCCACCCTTCCCACTTCCTCTCTCCCTTACAGAGGTGTTGCTAGGTTCCTGCAAGCTCCAGGGCTTGGGCCCACAACCTCCCCACATTTTGATTATAAAACCCTTTCATGCTCTCTTAAAAGGTATCGAACACTCTCCTCCCCAGTCCCCACTAGTTTGCTTCACCACTAAAAACGAATCTCTTTTTTCTCCTACACTAGATTTCTCCAGCAATCAATACGCACACAGTTGAGAACCAGTGTGGTGTAGTGATTAAGAACATAAGAACATAAGAACAGCCCTGCTGGATCAGGCCCAAGGCCCATCTAGTACAGCATCCTGTTTCACACAGTGACCCACCAGATGCCATTGGGAGCCTACAGTCAGGAGTTGAGGGCGTGCCCTCTCACCTGCCATTACTCCCCTGCAACTGGTACTCAGAGGCACCCTGCCCTTGAGGCAGGAGGTGGCCTACAGCCCTCCGACTAGTAGCCATTGATAGACCTCTGCTCTATGAAGTCATCCAAACCCCTCTTAAAGCCATCCAGGTTGTTGGCTGTCACCACATCCTGTGGCAGAGAGTTCCACAAGTGGATCACGCATTGTGTGAAAAAGTACTTCCGTTTGTTGGTCCTAGACCTTCTGGCAATCAATTTCATGGAGTGACCCCTGGTTCTAGTGTTGTGTGAGAGGGAAAAGAATCTCTCTCTCTCCACTTTCTCCACACCATGCATGATTTTATAGACCTCTATCATGTCTCCCCGCAGTCGTCTTTTTTCTAAACAAAAAAAGCCCCAGGTGTTGTAGTCTTGCCTCATAGGAAAGGTGCTCTAGTCCCCTGATCATCTTGGTTGCCCTTTTCTGTACCTTCTCCAGTTCAACAATGTCCTTTTTAAGATGTGGTGACCAGAACTGTACGCAGTACTCCAAGTGTGGTCACACCATAGTTTTGTATAAGAGCATTATAATGTTAGCCGTTTTATTTTCAATCCCCTTCCTAATGATCCCTAGCATGGAATTGGCCTTTTTCACAGCTGCCGCACATTGAGTCGACACTTTCAACGAGCTGTCAACCACAACCCCAAGATCGCTCTCCTGGTCCGTCACCGACAGCTCGGATCCCATCAGCATATACTTGAAGTTGGGGGTTTTCGTCCCAATGTGCATCACTTTACACTTGCTAACATTGAACTGCATTTGCCATTTTGTCTCCCACTCCCCCAGGTTGGAGAGATCCTTTTGCAGCTGCTCACAATCCGTTTGAGATTTCACTACCCGGAAGAGTTTGGTATCATCTGCAAATTTGGCCACATCGCTGCTTACCCCTTCTTCTAGATCATTTATGAATAAATTAAAAAGCACCGGTCCCAGTACAGATCCCTGGGGGACCCCACTTCTTACTTCCCTCCATTGTGAAAACTCTCCATTTAGACCTACCCTCTGTTTCCTGTCTTTCAACCAGTTAGCAATCCACACATGTACTTGTCCCCTTATCCCATGACTGCTAAGTTTCCTCAGGAGTCTTTGATGAGGAACTTTGTCAAAAGCTTTTTGGAAGTCCAGGTAGACTATGTCAACTGGATCACCTTGATCCACACACTTGTTGACACTCTCAAAGAAGTCCAAAAGGTTGGTGAGGCAAGATTTACCTTTGCGGAAGCCATGCTGGCTCACTCCCAGCAGGGCCTGTTCTTCTAAAGTGCTTTACAGTTTTATCCTTGAGGATGCTTTCCATCAATTGCCTGGAACGGACGTTAGGCTAACCGGCCTGTAATTTCCCGGATCGCCCCTGGATCCCTTTTTGAAAATCGGTGTTACATTTGCCACTCTCCAGTCCTCTGGTACAGAGCCCGATTTCAGGGATAAGTTAAATATTTTAGCAAGAAGGTCGGCAATTTCACATTTGAGTTCTTTGAGGACTCTTGGATGGATGCCATCCAGCCCTGGTGATTTGTTAGCTTTCAGTTTTCCCAGACAGTTTAGAACATCATCCCTTGTCACTTCTATCTGACTCAGCTCTCTAGCCTCCATCCCTAAAAAGCCTGGTTCAGGAACAGGTATATGCTCAGTATCCTCTGCCGTGAAGACAGACGCAAAGAACTCATTCAGTTTCTCTGCAACCTCCATATCCTCCTTAATAATCCCTTTCACTCCCTCATTGTCTAATGGCCCAACCGCCTCCCTGGCAGGTTTCCTGCTTCTGATGTACTTAAAGAAGTTTTTGTTATTCCCCTTGATACTTTTGGCTAAATGTTCCTCAAACTCTCTTTTTGCCTCCCTTATTGTCACCTTGCATTTCTTTTGCCAGAGTTTGTGTTCCTTTTTGTTCTCTTCGTTTGGACAGGCCTTCCAATTTCGGAAGGAAGTCTTCTTCCCTTTTATGGCTTCCTTGATGGTACCCGTTAGCCATGCTGGCATCCTCCTGGACTTAGTGGTACCTTTCCTCCTTTTGGGTATACAATCTAACTGGGCTTCTAGTATTGTGGTTTTGAGTAAACTCCATGCACTCTGGAGCAAAGTGACTCTCCTGATTTTTCCCCTCAACTTTCTTTTCACCATACTCCTCATTTTGGAGAAGTTTCCTCTTCTGAAATTCAAAATGTCCGTGTTAGACATCCTTGGTGATTCTCTCCCCACATGTATGCTGAATTTGATGGCACTATGGTCACTGTTCCCTAAAGGGTCGATGACACTGACATCATGCACCAGGTCCTGGGTGTCACTCAGAATTAGATCTAAGGTCGCCTTCTCTCTGGTTGGTTCCATGACCAACTGTTCTAGGGCACAGTCATTTAGCGTATCTAGAAATTTGACCTCTTTGTCCTGACTTGAATGTGAATTTACCCAGTCTATGTGTGGGTAGTTGAAATCACCCATAATTACAGCCCTGCCTCTCCTTGACGCCTCCCTGATTTCCTCCTGCAACTCCCAGTCACTGTCATCATTTTGATCCGGAGGGCGATAGCACATCCCCAGTAGCACGTTTCCTTTCCGACCTTGTATAGTCACCCACAGGGTTTCTGTGGAGGACTCCAGTCCACTTAGGTTTTCTAGCTTATTAGATTCTATCCCTTCTTTAACATACAGTGCTACCCCTCCTCCAAGGCGCCCCTCCCTGTCCTTTATCTAGAGTTTATACCCAGGGATAACAGTGTCCCACTGGTTCTCACTGTTCCACCATGTTTCTGTTATGCCCACTATGTCTATTTCTGCGTTAGCAACCAAGCACTCCAGCTTACCCATCTTGGTTCGGAGTCTTCTGGCATTGGCATACAAGCCCCTATACGCTGAATCTCTCCCCTGATGTATGCTACTCTTTTGACTCTTTGACCTGCTGGCACAGGCTCCCATCTGCTCTTTATGCGGTTTTGCTCCATCCCCTTCTGTTTTATTTGCATTCTTTGCAGCCTCACACTTTAAAGGATGGCTTTTGCCAAACGGGATACTGCCCAGCTCCCATCGGCTGTTCCCCAAGTGTCATTTTAAAAGCTGCTCTGCAACCTTTTTGATTTTAAGCGCCAGCAGTCTGGTTCCATCTTGGTTCAAGTGCAGCCCATCCCTTTTGTACAGGCCTTGCGTGCCCCAAAATGTGTTCCAGTGCCTAACAAATCTAAACCCCTCCTCCCGGCACCACCGTCTCATCCACGCATTGAAACCCCTCAGCTCTGCCTGTCTCACTGTACCTGCGCGTGGAACAGGTAGCATTTCTGAGAATGCTACCTTGGGGGTCCTGGACTTCAAAATGCTACCTATCAGCCTAAATTTGGCTTCCAGGACCTCCCGACTGCATTTCCCCACATTGTTGGTGCCGACATGCACCACGACAGCTGTCTCCTCCCCAGCACTGCCTAAGAGCCCATCTAGATGCTGCGTGATGTCCGCAACCTTCACACCAGGCAGGCAAGTCACCGTGCGGTCAACACGCGGGTCACAAACCCATCTCTCTATCCCCCTAATGATCGAATCACCAACTACAAGGAGCCCCCACCCCCCAGAGGAGTATCCCCTGTGCGAGAGGATATGGGCTCATCATCCACGGAAGGGGTCCCTTTTAAAGGAGCATCTCCCTCTTCCTCAGACTGATGTCCTCCTTGCCCAAGACCTTCATTCTCCCTGACAGCCGAGGAGCTACCGGCCCTGGAGTGGGATGCCTCTATCACATCCCTGATTAGATTGTTAAGACTAGGATTGGGGTTCCTGCGTTCCCCATTCAGTCATGAAACTCACTGTGGGACTTTAGCTGAAACTTTCCCCTCCAAACCTGCCTCACAAAAGTAGGGAGGAAAGAACATGTGCACTACCCTGACTCCTTGGAGGAAGAACAGGATGTGTGTCATAATAAAATACATGTATGCATTGAGTTTATGTTGACTTTTAACCACATACACTCCAATCCTAAGCATGCAAACGGAGAAGCAAATTCAAATAGTGTTTTTGCACCTAGCACAGCAGCAAGCAGTCCAGTTTCATCTATTCTATTAACTGCATTTCATTTAAGCAAAAATCATGTCTATACACTACAGAAAGAAAAGCGACCAATTTGATATCAAACAGGACAGCAGACTGTCATATATGGAGTTACCCCCATTTTTTAGGATTTAAAGACAACCAAACATTTCATGGGAAAGGGAGTTTTTAAAATGAGTTTCTTGTGATCTGATTTGCAAAACCTTATTTCGAAGCAAGTGTATAAAATTAGACTTTTTGGGGGGGGGAGGGGAAATGCTTAATGTTTATTTTAGCAATTTGTGAAGCTACTTTCAATAAGTTGAGGTATTTTAGTCCATTACAAGCTTATTAAAAAGTCTATAAGGCTCTCCACATGAGTGGTGTAGAGAGCCTAAAGTGGGCTTGCAGGGAGAGCGGGCCACAGACGAGCAGGGAGCCCTCCCTGGGCAGCTGAATCAGCCGCCCAGATGATTGTATTATCATCATCATCATTATGATTATTATTATTATTACTACTACTACTATTACTACTACTACTACTATTACTACTACTATTATTATTACATTTATATCCCGCTCTTCCTCCAAGGAGCCCAGAGTGGTGTACTACATACTTGAATTTCTCTTTCACAACAACCCTGTGAAGTAGGTTAGGCCGAGAGAGAAGTGATTGGCCCAGAGTCACCCAGCGAGTTTTATGGCTGAATGGGGATTTGAACTCAGGTCTCCCCGGTCCTAGTCCAGCACTCTAACCACTACACCACGCTGGCTCTTCCATTACCAGCTCCGTCACAGAGCTGGTTGTGGTGGCGGGGTTTGGGGGCCTCTTGGCCCCCGGAAGTCCCAGAATGACCCGCATGAGTGCACAGGTCACACTGGGAGGCTGGTTGTAGCCTCCCCTTTGGGTGGCTGGCTACTTGTGAGTCACTGTGGTGCGAAGCCATTCCATGGCAACACACAATCCTTTGACCCAGTTTTTAGGCACTCTTGCACCCGAAACCCGGGTTAAGCAGTGGGCTCCATAAGCAGGCTTGCCGCCGTGCCACCGCCATGAGCTGCACGGCTCCTGTTGCTTCCCATGATTGGGAGAAATTGAGCTAGCCTTCCCTAGCCCAATTTTTGCCGATCGTGGGAATAGCTTCAATATTTTATTTTATTTTATTTATGTATTTGATTTCTATACAGCCCTTCCAAACATGACTCAGGGCGGTTTACAATAAAACAAAACTAAAATCAATTAACTATCAAAATAAAAAAAATGTAAAAATAACATAAAACCATTATTAAAACAATTAAAACAGTTTGTAAAACCCTGGAAAACCAGGCCAAACCTTTATGGTTTTAAAACAGCTTAAAAACCCTGAAAGGCGAGGCCAAACAATAGGTCTTAAGGGCTCTACTGAAGGCCAATAATGAACTCAGATTATGGATTTCTGCCAGGAGTGCATTCCACAGCCCAGGAGCAGCTACAGAGAAGGCCCACCTCTGAGTCGCCACCAGACGTGTTGGTGGCAACTGAAGACGGACCTCCTCAGATGACCTTAACGTGCACTGGGGATCATGCAGAAGAAGGCACTCTCCAAGATAACTCAGACCCAAACCATTCAGGGATTTAGGATGAACTGATGATTTTTGGAATGTGTGATAAGGAGGGGCTTGGGGAAAACAATGAAAAGCCTACATGCATAGTTGGAACCATCATGTATCTTGTCTAGAAGAACCATGATTTGGGCAGGGGGTGAGATGCTCAGTTTACAAGAGCCTGTGTATAACTAGATATTAACATAAAGATAAGAATGAGTATATAATATATCACTACCATTTTGTGGGGTTCTTCACCCATCAACTGTATGTGTTAGGTGAAGGCCCAGCCGTGATTCTTATCCTCTATAATAAGATCCCTCGGTGTGCGCCCGTGTCCTTCTGTGTCTGCGCCCGTGTCTCCCTCGGCCGTTCTGGGCATACGCGGAGCGCATGCCCAGAACGGCCAAGGGAGAAACGGCCGCAGGCACCAGGCGGCCATGTTGGCCGAGAGAAGGAGAAGCGGCGGGCCGAGAAGAAGCGGTGGCCACCGAAGCCGGGCGGGGGAAGGAGGCAGTGGGGGAAGCCGGCTGAGGCAGCGGCGGTGCTAGATGCAGACACAAGTCAACTTGACAGTGCATCAATTGGTTTGCATAATATGCAAATTATGCAAAGTAATTTACAAAGTAAATTATGCAAAGTAATTTACAAAATATGCAAAATAGAACATCTGGATTTGAGAAGCTTGAATATGGCAACCCTGTTCATAGGAAAATATGCAAACAAAAAACATAAGAGCAATCAGATATCAGAATACTAACGGATTTTAAAAAATCATCCAAGTAAACTGGTTCTCTCTTTCATCCAGGATCTTCAACTCATCACTTCCTTCTTCAACATTTTGTTTTCTTTGCTCCACCTTCCTAATCCTGCCTCATCTAGTTGTTTCTCTTGGGCTGCTACTTTATGTTTTCCTCTGCCTTATTATCCTTCAGTTTTACTTCCTCTCCATCGGTCTGGCCAATTGGAAGCAGTTTCCAATTGGCTGAGTTTCGTTTATGATTAAGTTTCGTTTCTGTCTGGCACCTAAAGTTTCTGTTTGCTGAACAACTTAGGTTTTTGTTTCCTGGGCTAATTTTCTTACCTCTTAAACTGATATCTTTGGGACTGAAATTAACACAAATACATTTTAAAAACCCAGGCAAGTCTTAACATAATACACAAATACAAAGGGGAGGAATCAGCCCTATTCCTTCACAGTACATGATCAATTTAAGGAATTCAGTCCCCCACAAACGGTAATAACCACAAGCTGGCTTTAAACATGGATTTGACAAATTCATGGCTATTAGCCAATTGAGTTGCATGGCAAAGAGGAAATCTGCCTTTGAAAAGCAGGTTCTCCAAACAAAGGTCAGGGTTAGGGCATTAGCTTCACAACCCGCTTCCAGAGAGCAACCAGGAAAAGGCTGTAAAAGAGCTAAACATATGGAGGAGGGTGGACAGGATTCCAGAGCAACAGGCTTAACTAGCAAGTGGGTGGGGTGGGAGGAATATAAAGAATATGACGAATATTATATCCCACTTTTCAACAGAAGTTCCCAAAGCGGGATAGATGGATTGGATAGATAAATTAGATAGATAGGCTCCCTGTTGCCAAAGGGCTCACAATCTAAAAAGAAACACAAAATAGACCCCAGCAACAGCCACTGGAGGGATGCTGTGCTGGGGACTGATAGGGCCAGTTGCTCTCCCCCTGCTCAGTAAAGAGAATCACCACTTTTTAAAGGTGCCTCTTTGTTCAGTTAGCAACGTTCCAAAGAGCCATGAGGCAGATGGTAATGAAGATGTGCAGTAATAGCCAGGGGCAGAGCCACCATTGGGCCAACGGGTACAAAGAACCCGGGCCGTGCCCAATCAGGGGCCATGCCTTACAGCCCCGACACGCCCCCCGCATCTGACTTCAGACGCGGGGATGCTAGTTTAGCTCCCGAGTGGGGGTCGCGCAGCCCCTTCGGGAGCTAAACTAGATATAACTAGATATATGAAGATTCAGTCAGCTAAACGAAGGCTGGCGCTGCTTTCACAGAGCAGCCAGGAGCAGCTCTTCACAGCACCCAGAGGCAAGTCACATGACTGACCAGGGCCATAAGAGGGCAAGGGGAGACAGTTGTCTGGGGCCCACTGCCTTGGGCCCCCCCCCCAGAGGCAAGTCACATGACTGACTCTTCATGAGCTGAGCTTCAGTGAGGGGGCACCTTTTAAAATCTTGTCTCTGGGCCCACTCCAACCTTGCTACGGCTCTGCTACCACCCCTGCAGAGGGTAGATGGAGCAGTCAAACTAAACCCCACCAGATGTTGATCTGTCAATGACAAGGGAGTTATCTCAAACTCCCCCACCTCCAGATCATTTATTCCCTGGTCAGCAAGAACCAGATCCAGAGTATGTCCTGCCATGTGGGAAGCTCCCGATACCAGCTAAGACAGGCCCATGGTTGCCATGAAATCCTGAGCCACTCCTACAAGCGGGGCCTCAGCATGGACATTTAAGTCCCCCAAAACAATAAGCCTGGGGGAACCCAAGGCCACCTCCGAGACCACCCCACCAGCTCAGGTAGGGAGACTGAAGGGCAGCAGGGTGGTCGGTACACCAGCAGAATCCCCAGCCTATCTCACAGGCCCACCCTCAAGGACAAACACTCGAAATTCTGAGATGGCCTAGCCGGGCAACTGGAAAATCGAAATGTCTCACAATAGATGACTGCCACACACACATACGACCCTCAAGGCAGGACTGCTGCAGGATCAGAAAACCTAGAGGACATAGCCGAGAGAGACCAACCCCACCCAGCTCATCCAAACAGTTCTCCGCCACACATACCAGGGCAGCATGCTCAACCACAATCAATTCTTAGGTGCTGAGAGATGTTTTAGCATTGACTGAGCTGGCATTCAACAGCAGCACCCTAATCCTAGAAGGAGTGTTTCCAGAGCTCCCTGGGGCTGCAGGGTTGGGAGAAGAGCCGGAAAGAAGAACAGGCCTCAACTGCCTGGGCTGTTTCTCCCTGTAACGGCCTGCCCAACTCCCACTGCCATACCTCCCACTGCCCCCAGTGACTCTTTTGCTCTCCCAGACACATCCCCCCAACCACCTCCCACTCCTGTCTCAATAAAACCAGGCCCACAACAACATCCTCAGTCGTGCAACTCCACCTTGCTGAAAACAAGGGATGTTCCCTTTGTCTTCTGCCCGGAATTGGCAAGGGCCGCTTCGAAGGCCGGGGTGGGACAACTTTAAGGGTGGGGGAGGGCGAGAGCAATTCACGCATATGCCCAGTGTGCGCACACATACCCAGCACTTCTGGCCGAGGGAATGGGGCGGCAGGGAGGTATGCTGCCACCTAGGAGTGTGCACGGAACCGGTCAGGGGCCATGTAAGAGGCCTCCGGACCGGTTCAGAATTGGGTCGGTCTGGCGGTCCAGCAGGGGGAGGGGAGTGTGGCTTTAAGGGTGGGGGGGGTAGTACTTACCCCTCCTGCCACTTCACACACACACACAGCGCTGCACTTTGGTGCAAAGTTTTGGGGGCGGCAGAGTTCTTCCCTGCCGCCCCTGCCCTCATCGTTGTCTGGAATAAGGAGAAGTTGCTGCCACGCATGCGCCTGTTGCAGCATGCATGTGCGCCACATACATCACACACAGCGTGTGACGTGTGCGGCGGCAACAGGCGCACACGTGCCGCGATGGGCGCATGCATGGTGGCAACTTCTCCTTATTCCAGACAATGATGGGGGCAGGGGCAGCAGGGAGGAACTTTGCCACCCCCAAAACTTTGCACCAAAGTGCAGCGCCGGAGGGGGGAAAGTGGCGGGAGGGGTAAGTACTACCCCCGCCCGCCCTTAAAGCCACACTCCCCCCAGTGCCAGACCGCGCCTCCGTGGTTCCGTGCACATCCCTACTGCCGCCCCGACGGAGTCTTCACAAACCCAGCACCAATGGGGGAGGGGAGCGGAGGGAGGAGTAAGTGCACCCTCCCCCACCCTTAAAGTTGTCTCCCCCTCCCCCGCATTTGAGCCTCTGAACCGCCCGATGATTGAACCTGTTCGGAGGCCCGTAAAAGGGCCTCCAAATAGGTTCATGCACATCCCTACTTCTGAGGCCCCAGTCTGCTCACTTCAAGGCTGAGAGCCACATGGCTGGGAGCCCCTTGTGCCTTTGCCAAGAGGCTTGAGCCCCTGGCATAGCCTGTTGATTTACAACAAAACAATCCATCACCTGCGGGGGGTGGACCAGAGGCAAACAAACAGTGACGGCCCTGCCCAAGACCACTTCCTCCCCTTCCCCCAGGCCAAATATGAGACCAGCCTCTCTCCCTTCCCGGGTGGGGTGGGGTGGCAGGACTCTCCCTAGAACGGGCTGAGTGAGCAGTCCTAGGCTCCCAGAGGCATGTGACTAAGGCAGACCCAAAATGAAGAGTAGCACACTTCACCAGCAAGGGCTGATTATCACTTCAAAGCAAAAAGGCAGGCAATAAGAACAATTGTCTTTTTTTTACAGAGCAGATTGCAAGAGAAAGGTTTCAAGAACCAGGCAATTCAGATTCAAGCAACACAATAAAGGAAACTAACTTCCCACACGCATCCAACTGCCCTGGCCCCTGTCCTCCTCCTACTCACAGGCAGGGGTCTTCTTCCTGCTGTCTCCAAGCAGCAGTCTCCCAATTCTCCAGCAGCTTCTTCAAAGCACTCTTCGGACAGAACAGACAAAAAACTGAAAAGCTTTCTCTTCTTCTGCTGGTGAGCTACGAGTGTAGTTCCCACCCAGTCCTCTGGATTGGTCCTTTGGTTTGATTTCCCCCAGATCTCTTCCTTATTAGGAAAGGTCCACCCTCCCAACAATTGTTCTAAGTAACGCCTAGTCCTTCCCTAAAGCCTTATTATCACTACAGGCGGTTTATAACTGTACTTTGTTTTTTTAAGTTAAATATTCAGTAAGGACAACAACACACATTTGTTTCATCCCAACCTCAGCACAAATTCCCAGAATCCACACTAAGAAGGAGAGGGTCACACTACATTCCTAGTGCCAACTGTCCGCAATCTGCAGCAATCCATGAGATTTCCCCCCCAAAAGGACTATGAAAAAAAGCAACTCTTTCACAGCTGCTTCACAGATTACCACAGGCTGCCAGCAGATGGTGCTGAACTCCATGTGATTTCTGGGTTTTCCCCCACTCCAAACTTTTCCCCCCTCCAGTCTGTATTTGTCAGCATCTGGAAAGACCCAAACAAAAAAGAAGGCTAAAGGAAGAAAGTGGGGGGAATGAGAGATGGGGGTGCAGAGCGACCAGGGGGTGGGTGGGGAGAGAGAAAGGGAAAGAGGAGGAGGAAGTGGTGCAGAGAACATAAGAAGAGCCCTGCTGGATCAGGCCCAAGACCCATCTAGTCCAGCATCCTGTTTATCACAGTGTGCCAGCCAGTGTTCCCTCAGGGAACAGGGATTCCCAGATGTTGTGGACCACAACTCCCAAAATCCCCAGCCAAAGGCCATTGCAGGGAATCCCTGTTGGAGGGAACACTGGGTCCAGCAGATGCTGCTGGGAAGCCCAGAGGTGGGTCCTAAATGGCCCTCTCTTCTGCTGCTGCTTCCTGGTAACTGGGGGCAGCATACAGGCACCACAACCAGGAGGAGGCATTGATGGACATGTCTTCCGTAAATGTCTTTCATCCTCTTTCAGAGCCATCCAAGCGAATGGCCATCACCACATGTTGTGGCAGTATGCATTAATTATGTGCAGAGAAACCTGATGGGGGTGAAAGGAAGGAGATGACAAAGAGAAGCAGACTCTGGGCATGAACAGAGGGCCTTCTCTTCCCAGCAGAGCCTCCACTCTCAGGATTAAGGAGAAGGGTCACACCAGGCAGGCTTTCACTCCAGGCACCTGACTTTTGAGAAAGCACACCCAGAGAACTCACATGTTGGGGACACCCTGACCCCAACATTAGACCCAGCGCTACCAACCCAGAATTATATGGCATTCAGGCCTGTGTCTGATTCCATTTTATTAAGGAATGAATTAATGCCTGAACTCAAGGTGAACTGACACCCAGATCTCATGACTGCCTCTGCTAACTGCTCTGTGAAGGAAGAGGCAATCCAGCATTGTATTATGAAATGGGCACTCAAAAGAAATACAATGGCCAGGCCTCAGCTATCCAAATGCTAAAACTTAACTTACTATCAGATAATGTCTGTGGAAGAGGCCAGGAGCTGAGCTCCCATTTCCTCTTGCAAGAAGTCTATGTTAATACTTGTCAATGATTGCTCTGCTATGTCCAAAGGGGATGCTCAGTTGCTGTCTATAGAAATTCCACTCTTGGTACATGCACACAAAGAAAACACTTATAGATTTAATTCTTCTTTTATTAACACCTTTTAACAACTTCTGGGACCCCAGAAGTTGTCCCCAGAAATCTGGGGACAAGAGAAGGTGCCCATTTGCAGCTCAGAGATGCAGATTTGCTTTGGGCAAAATAGAATGTCCCCTCCCCTAGATAGCAGCTAACAAAAGATGGGATTCAGATCTCCCTGGACTGAGCTAATATCCTGAATAATTAAAAGACAATACCCAGAAGGTAACAGCAAATTGTCACCTTTTTGGTACCCAGGGAGGACATTTTGAATAGACTCTATGGAGATCAAAGGGAGAAACAACTACAAAAATTGAGCAAGCCAAACAGAGAGCCAGCAACTTTGCATAACAAGCAGATCTTTGCCCAAGAGCCATCCCAGAGTTTGCTGCTAAAGCCACGGGGCTAAAAGCAGGAACTCTTTCCATGGACAGGAACTGTTGGTGACCTCTGCTGTGTAGTGAGAGGTCAAGACTTCCCCAGCCATGGTGCTCTCACTCTCCACCTCATTCTGAGCAATCTACCAGCACCCTGCTTGACCACTTGAAAACTGCATTGCTTCCAAGCTCCTGAAATCCAGGACCAGCCTTCTTGCAGCTGAAGCATGTATCGCTCTCAGGCAGGGGCATATCTACGGTAGGGCAGGCAGGGTACGTGCCCCGGACACCACTTGAAGGGGGGTGCCATTTTTAATTTTTTTTTTAAGTGGCCACTGAAAACAAAATGGCCACTGCACATGCTCAAATGGCCTCTGTGAGGCCCTAGGCCATGCCAGGCCACACAGAGGCCATTTGAGCATGCGTGGTGGCCATTTTGTTTTCAGTGGCCATTTTTTTAAAAAAATCTTTTAAAATGGCACCGCACATGCTCAAATGATCCCTGCAAGGCCCTAGAGGCCAGCAGGGAGAGAGGGAACCTTTGTAGACCCACCCATGGCCTTTAGGAAGCCCCCCAAAGGGGCTATAGGTAAAAATAAAAAAATAATTTAATATAATATAAGTCACTGTACACATATTCAGTTTGGCACTATGTACAGAGAATCAGGGCTTGTGAATACTGAGCTGAAGCTTATGAGCTAGGATTGTATTCATTTGCTCTTACTTTGCTTCTTGTGACGAGTTAAATGTGATGGCTATTAATGGTGAGTTTGTCTTTGAATCAGTGTGAAATCCTCAGTATTAAGGCCCACTGGGAGTTTCTTGCTCTCTTTCTCTCATTTTAACTGTCTTTCTGAAATACTAGAATATATTCCAAGCAGTGACACATTTTACTCTGCATATCCTTTAATTATTTTCAGAGTATCTGGGAAAAGTCAAATTCTCCATTTATTTTTAAAACTTATGTAATAGTGATGCTACAACGCATAGTAGAGAATTAGACAGGCATTTCTGTTTAGTTTTCCAAGTACACCTCCACATAGTATTTGGGTATTTCATGAGCCCCAGCATACTGAAATTTGTAGTTTTCCAGCCTTTTTTGGTCTGGCTACGTCCACTGCTAAATAGTTTTTGAAAGATTAAAAGATTAACGAGCTTGACTTGTATTTTTGAGCTGATAATATGGTAAAGTTATCTGAAAGATGGATGTCAGATGTTTGGACTGGGGGCTCAATTTCAGTTCTTGCCGTAGAGACTATTTTCCCTAGATATGCCTCTGCTCTCAGGTTTCCTCAATGAACAAATCCTTTGAAGCCTTCTTCGTGAACCTGGTGAGATGCCTATTCAGCGCCCAGCCTAGCCTTCTCCCTACTAATCTAAGCCTTCTCCCTACTAGGAAGTGTCCCTCCTCCCTACTAATCACTGCCACCCCCTTTCTAAGCCCTCCCTTCTTCCTGCCTTTCTCTCTGTTTCTCTCTAAATACTTTATTGGGATTTATTAGACAACTGCAATTATTGATTGCACACACATATGATAGCTAGGCTCACTGAAACAGATACATGTTTAACTTAGATGACCTGTTTTGAATTTTATCCTGATGAGCAACTTCTTATAATAAAGCCCATTGAATCATTTAGGAGTGTTTTGGTCTTCTTTCTACCTTTGCGCCCAGACTATACATGGACACCGTATAAAAGAACTGGTCACTTTGTGACACTGATGAAACAAGCCTAATTTCATATGCTAGCTCCTGAGCATATCTAGTATACAAATCAGGCTTGGTTCACAACAGCCTCTTGTCAGCTACCAATATTTGATTTGCGTATGCCAGTCAATTAACAGATCACATCAAGTCCTGAATCCCTACAGACTGAATACACAACAGTGCCTTGCTCCTCTGCGTCTTGCACTGGTCAGCTGACAACACCCCCCACTCCACAAAATTATCTCTCCACCCTAGTAGCAGCTCATCCTAATGAGCCAGGTGGCGGGGGGGGGGGTACCAAGGAAGCACAGCTGCCTCTGCTTCCTGGCAGGAGCTTGGGTTGCTCCTCCCTTGTCTACCCTGCTCGGGAGTCATGCTGTCTGCAGGCTGGCCATTCATCTGGTATTGCTGTGCAGTTAACTGCACATCTCTGCCTTACTAAAAAGGCCAGGCCTTTAGCTAGTAGTGTTTCCAAAATCCTGAAGACTACCTCTATTGAATATGAGGACTACCATGTATAAGAACATAAGAGCAGCCCTCCTGGATCAGTCTAGTCTAGTCTAGCATCCTATTTCATGTAGTGGCCCACCAGATGCCACTTGGAAGCCCACAGGCCAGATCCAGTTTCATGGGATGAGCCCTGGTTCTAGTGTTATGGGAGAGTGAGAAGAATTTCTCTCTCTCTACTTTCTCCACACCATGCATGATTTTATAGACCTCTATCATGTCTCCCCACAGTCGTCTTTTCTCTACACTTTTTTCTAAACTAAAGAGCCCCAGGTGTTGTAGTCTTGCCTCCTAAGGAAGGTGCTCCAGTCCCCTGATCATCTTGGTTGCCATCTTCTGCACCTTCCCCAGTTCTACAATGTCCTTCTTAAGATTCACTGGCCCAGGAAGGGAGGAGGAAGGTGCATGGAACCAGGAGGAGGTGGTTCGATGGCGGGGAGGTGCATCTTTAGGGGCAGGGGAGGGTGCACTTACCCCAGCTACTTCCAGGAGATGCAGCAATGGGGCAGCAGGAAGGTACGCTGCCGCCCCCAGGGGCTTTAACAAAACAGAGCGCCAGCAGGGGAAATGTGGCGGGAGGGTAAGTGCACCCTCCCCCACCCTTAAAGACCCCCACTTCAAACCAGCAGGTGCCAGTTCCGTGCACACCACTAGCTTCAACCCCTTTGCTCAGTGGAAAGAGGATGGCCAGACTGAGAGCCTGACAACTGCTATGAGAACTTTGGTTGAAGAGCAGTATATAAATATCCATATTAATAGTAGTTAGGGGTGTGCAAACTGGTTCAAATCCGAACTGGTTTGACATCAAACTGGTTCAGGTCAAAGGTTTGGAGTTGAATTGAACCACCCCCAGTTCAGCTTGACACCGAACCGAACACACACACACACACACACACACACAACTAGTTTGAGGGTTCAAACAATGGGGGGCGGGGAATCTTGTTTTTTAACTTATCCCCTCCAGGGGGCTTCTCCAAGGTGGCAGGGGGGCAGTCCACGGAGGTTCCCCCTCCGGCCTTCCTTTTCCTAAAAATTGCCCGGTTCGGGCGTCTTCAGATCTTTCTGGGCCTATTCCTTGGCGCAGTGGCTATATGCCTGTATGGCACGCAGGGTTCTACCGCGCAAGCTTGGCAGCCTCCAATATGGCCGCACTGCCAGGGAATAGGCCTGGAAAGGTCCGAAGATGCCCAAACCAGGTGATTTTTAGGGAAAGGAAGGCCGGCAGACTGCCCACCCCCACCCCCGCCACCTTGGAGAAGCCCCCCAGAGGGAGTAAGTTAAAAAGAAAATTTACAAAAATTGTTTGTCAGACACCGCCCCCCCCCCCCCCCGCCGAACTGGTCGAAGGGGGCCAAAACCAAACTGGCCCGGTGCAGTTCAAGTTCAGTTCAAATTTGAACTGAACTGGGCCAGGTGGTTTTGAGCACACCCCTAGTAGTAGTAGACAGGGACAGTCATTCACATGTTATTCTGAACACAGGTATCTGTAGTAGTAATTTATTTTCGGTCACTGATCAGCAATAATACAGAAAAAGATAGATACAATTCTTTAAAATGTTTGAAGGGTGGGATCCACTCCATTTATAACAGCTATTTATAACAGATAAAAAATACTTGATTAATAGATAGTAATATTTTATTAAAACAGTAGATAGTAATGCTTGATTATACATCTACATAGCATGGTCTTAGAATTCTGCTAGCAATTAGGCAGAACTTGGCAACTGCAGAAGTGATCTTATCATCATGGTCTGATAAAAGATGCTGAATGCAGGAACCTGGAACATTCATTCTTCATTATTGTGGCCATTGACCAGTCAACCAAAAAAAAAAAAAAAAATCAACAAAATGCAGGTACATAAGTACACTTCTTATCTGTACATGCATTTGAAGGTCTTGTGTCCAGGTTCACACTGGAAATGAACACAGCTACAGTCACTCACACAAACATGTACAAGTGTACAGACATCTTGTACACTTGCACAGCATAATGTCTGAATTGAGCTCATGTCTGTGTGTCTTCCAAATGTTTGTGTTTACAATCCAATAAAAACAAAACGCACATGACAGGGGAAGTGAGGATCACCACGTTAAAAAAGATGTGAAAAGCAGGCTCCAGTCCCTCTACTTAGACTTGCTTGTTTAATGTTGGGTTTTGACATCCGGCCTGCGTGAAAGGTCTGGAGAGCCAAGGATACTGCAGGGAAGAAGTCTCACTTCCTGGCAGAGGATCTTAGGGTGGCTGGATCAGTCCCCCAACACCAAGAGGAGATCTCTGCTTGCTCCTGCTACATCCTTGAGCAGATCTGCTAGTGCAGGGAACAAAACCCACCTCATGACGCTCAGATCCAGAGACCAAAGAGCCTACATTGAGCCAGGTGCAGGCAGCCCCCACCCCCAGTTCCCACCCCATTTTCAACCGACAGAGGGAAGGACGCAGCCGCACCAGTTGAACTTCTGCCTGCTGCCACCAGCCACACAGCCGCTGCTACAGCCCAGCGTGCATGGTAAGTGGGTGGGGAGCCCTCCTTTGGGATGCCAGCAAGGCAGCTCCCTCTGTCCGCCTCCGCTGGGTAAATCACGCGCACCAGCCCCTCCGCGAGAGGGGAGGAGACAGAGAGCAGAGGACCAGGAGCGTAACTACAATAGGGCAAGGGGAGACAGTTGTCTGGGGGCCCACTGCCTTGGGGGGGTCCCAGAGGCAAATCACATGACTGACTCCCCCAGCCACGCACCCGCCCGGGCTTCCTTCAGTTGTATCCATCCTCCGAAACTGATGTGAGTGTTAAGAACTGGAGCTACCAGAACGGCATGTCTTTCTCTTGTATCATGAAATGACTTGCATCGTCCACAATCTACAAAAGCTTTTTAAAAATAATTTAGAATGATGTTCTATTGTGGCACATAAAGAGAAAGAAAGAAAGAAAGAAAGAAAGAAAGAAAGAAAGAAAGAAAGAAAGAAAGAAAGAAAGAAAGAAAGAAATTTTACTATGTCTTTTGTTACCACTATTCAGCCTAATTTAAGATTTCTTTACTTCATGAGCTGAGCTCCAGTGAGATGGGGGCATTTTAAAATCTTGTCTCTGGGCCCACTACAACCTTGCTACGCCCCTGCTGTATATGTTAGTTATTTTAAATGGGTAGGTCCCAATCCCTATGATGCCAGCTAAACGTGAAAACTGAAATTAACACAGTGTGCATGCTTCTAATTTCCAGTCGTAAGCATCTGGAAATGTTCATCATTTAACAGACATCATTAATTTGTCAATCTCTGTTAAATGTTTGGTGTGGTGCCATCCAAATCGTGGGCGAAAATTTCTGAGTTCTTATGACCGGAAACCAGGAGTGCATGCACTGCGTTAATATCAGATTTCAGCCTCATTCACATGTAATGTGGAACCACATGGCCTGCGGTTCTACAGACATTATGTCTGAATGTAGGGAACCGCAGTAGGACAGGGTGACAAAACCAAGGGTTCAAGATTGGGACTCCAATCTGAACCATCAAGATGAATGAAGTTTTGTTGCCTCAGCGCGAGGTTCCCATCAGGCTGCGGTATGTCCGAAGTTGGAACCGCAGTCTGCGGGCCTTAGAAGCTCCTTCCTCAACTCTAACCCGATTGGTTGTGCAGGCTGTCCTTCTGTCAAGCCAGGTGGTCCCCCAGGTCCCTGACTACAGAGGGACAGCTGTCCTGAACATCCAAACCTATATCCCTTGCAAAAAGGGGGGGGGGAGTGCATTTCCAGAAATTCATTCACAATTAAAGGAAAGAAAGGAATTGAAAAGAACAGAGACAGAGACATCTCCTTCAGGAGATGAAGGAGAAATGACATCTGAAAGTAAAGAGCATGCATTACAGGACTTGCTAATGTAGTATTTTTGTGGGTGGTGGAGCAAACATGGAAAGTCTTTGGGTGTTCATATGTAGTAGTAGTAGTAGTAGTAGTAATACTTTATTACAGCCAACGGCCACTCAATACAACAAAATAACACACACAACAGTACACGACACATCAGAAACATCAAGAGAAACTGCAATTAAAACAGTACAGTAAAAGTATCATATATGAAGAATTTTGTCTAGATAAAATCAGATCACCCTCCTACTATACTATGCCCGCATCTAGCCTCTCAACATGTCTTCTGCGGAGTTTACTTGCAATACAAAGAAACTTGGCTACTTTTGTCGAGATGAAGTCATCCAAGTCCACCACTCCTGACCTGGTGGAAAACTCCACCTTCTCCTGACCTGAGGTCAATCTATGACCCCTGAAAAGAGGAAAAATTAATTCTGTTCTTAGCTCCTTATAGAAACAACAATTCAACAACACATGTTCAGTAGATTCAACCTCTCCTGCATGGCACAGGCACAATCTCTGGGGATAAGGGATTTTCAGAAATCACCCTTCCAGGACGGCTGAAGGAAGGGCATTGAACCTGGCCGCAGTCATTGCTCTACAGTGTTCAACGAAGGATAGCTTTATCAAGTATCGAGCCGGGAGCTGACTATCAGCTTGGGCCCCCATAAAAACCCCAGGTCTTATTTTACTAACATCCTCTTGCCTGGCAATGTCCAATATATGTTGGTTTATGGCATCTGAGGCCTTCTCGAGGCCCATTTGTCTTATCACCGAAGATGAAAAACCCAACTTACTTAATCTGTTGTCAATGGCCCGTTTCCATCGGGTCTTAAAGGCATCTTCTAGAACTAACGGGGCAAGCCCATCAGGGCAGAAAAACAACTTGAGCCAAAAACTGAACATAGCCTTCCAGATTCTAGCCTCAACAGTAGGCCAACCCACTTCTAGTCTAAGGCATGTGTTGGGGACAGACCGAGCAACCCTCAGTATACCCCTGAGAAATTTGGTTTGAACAATTTCTATCCTCTGGAAGTTAGTGTAAGCGCCCATCTGCGCACCCACCATAAGTAGAGCCAAAATTTTGGCTTTGAAAAGCTCAAGGACCACCTGTACCGATTGGGCACGTTTTCTAATATGTAAAGATTGAATTGCTGAGGCGACTCTTTGGGCGTTGAGACTTACATAATCCCTGTGTGCAGCAAAGCTCTTATTTGCCTGCAGAACCCATCCTAAGTATTTAAATTGCCTCACTTGCTCCAATTTATGGCCATTTAAGGACCAGGCACAGTTTCTAGGTCTATTTGAGAAAACCATAATTTTGGTTTTGTCATAATTTATGGCTAGCTCCTGGGTTGTGCAAAAATCTGCCAATGCCCGTAGTGCTCTTTTCAGACCAATTTGAGTTCTTGAAACTAGTGCGGCATCATCCGCATAAAGTAAAACATTGACATGCCTGCCAGCTAATTTAGGCGGATGGAACTCTAGTTTCTTCATGTGAGTGACTAAGGAGTTAATATAAAAATTAAAAAGCATAGGGGCCAAGATGCACCCTTGCCGAACCCCCCTGTCTCGTGCTGATTGGCCTAGTCACCTGTCCTCTGTTGTTAAGCCGGACCCTTAGTGAGGTATCATAATGGAGTTCAAGTATAAAGCAGTCTCCTGTCTATGGATGTTGCAGCGAGTTTCTCCCATACCCTACCTCTCGGGACCGAATCAAATGCGAACTTTAAGTCCACAAATGCTGTATATAATGCATCTGGGGCCTTCCCCAAATATTTTTCTGCCAGATGTTGTAACACAACTATCGAGTCCATAATCGACCTTCCCGCCCTAAAGCCATTTTGTTCCTCTGCAAGGATCTGGTTGTTGTCAAGTCACTCCATGAAGCGAACAAGCAGATGCCTGGCATATAATTTGCCTATAAAACTTAAAAGGCTGATGGGGTGGAAGTTCCCTGGTTGGTCCCTTTGACCTTTCTTATATATTGGAACAATAATCGCCAACCCCCAATCTTGGGGATCTGGGCTGTCCGATCGATGTGCGAAAAGAAGGCTGCCAATATCGGGGCCCACCACTCCAAGTTGTTCCTAATACACTCCACCGAAATATAATCTGGCCCAGGGGCCTTACCCACTTTAAATTGATTTACCAGCGATACTATATCAGAGCATGAGACCAGCGGCCAGACTGGACAGTCATCTAGATTTAGCAGCATTACGGGGGAAGGCCGTTCATCTGAGCCATACAGTCTGGTGAAATGGTCTTCCCATACAGCTGCTGGAATTTGAGGTTCGACTCTGGATATTCCCCTTCCCAAAAATTTGGAAATCAAATGCCAAAAATAAGAGTGGTTTTTTTGTTGGGCAGCAAAGATCAACTGCTGCCAGTCCGCTCTATCTGCCTCAAGTTTTTTAGCTCTGATAAGTTTTTTATATGCCCTCTTCAGAAGTAATAAATTGGTAGCACGAGTTGGATCAGATGACTCACAGTATCTATTGTATTCATTAACCAAGACCCTTTTCAGCTTCCTACACTCATCATCAAACCAGGCTCTCGAAGAGGGAGGGCCCCTCCTCTTGTGGGCTCCCTGCTGAACACACAAGGTAGGGCGGAGTAACTCGATTAGCCCTTGGTAGGCATCTATACATTCCCTAGGTTCCTCGCCCGTCAATATTAGGTTCCTCAAGGTAGTAGCAGACTCAGAATTTAAGAAGAGCGACAATCTCTCTTGTTGGATTAGAGACCACCTTAATCTGGTGGGCATAACTTCTAGAGACTCAGCATCAAAGGCTGTGTATTCATGTCTCTGAATCTTAACTGGGAATGACAAGCATAACTCCAGTGGAAGGTGGTCACTATCAAATCTAGGGACAACACTAAATCCCACAACCAGATCTAGCAGATCTTGGGAGCATATCATATAATCAATTGTCGAAGTTCTAGAACCTGACCAAAAGGTAAATTCTGCTGGGTAGTCATGGGGACAGGTGCCATTTAATATTTACAAATTGAGATCATAGATGGTCTGGGCTAACTTTAGACCAGCAAAAGAGACCCCCCCTTATCCTTAAATCGGCGTACTAGGTGGCCATCAGGAACTGACTGATCAGGGGGATAAAGATGGAATCTGCTGAAAAGTGTTTTATCATCATGCCCCATTCGGGCATTGAAATCACCCACTATCAGAAGAGAGGCATCAGGAAATTTAATCTGGAATTCTGTGAAATATGGTTCAAGACGTAACCAGGTCTGGTTGACACAGGCTTTCTGGCGTCTCGGGGGTATATATACATTGACCACTATAAGGGATAAATTACCCAGTTGAATATAAACAGCCATAGCAATGGAATCCAGAGATGCAATTTCCCTAGCCTGTGCCCTAAGTGACATCGACACAAACACTGCAAGGCCACCAGCTGGTCTCCCCTTTCTCTCGCTCCCGTCCCGCCCCAAAGATGCCTGGACCATATATACATGAAATCCCTCCAGGAACACATCTTCCACCATCCATGTCTCTTGGCACATAAGAATGTCTATTTTGGAAACATAGTCAATAAATGATGGGTCAGCCAACTTGGCCTTGAGGCCCGCCACATTCCACGAGGCGATCTTCAAAACGTTTGAGTTTCTCTGGAGCAGTCATTTGGCAGATACAACGATAGAGTTCTCCTGGGGAGTACAAGTTGGAGGATCTGTGTCTTCTATGGGATCCGTCCCAGGGCCCTCACACAAGGGGAAAGTACACGAGGGTTCCAACTCTGAAGGAACAACTGTATCAGTTGAGGGCCATTGGCAGCTCTCGTTGGATGCCGACACTCCATCCTCGGAATCGATAACAATGACTGCCTTCTCCTCTTGATGTGGCACTATACTAATGCCACCTGAACTCTGCACGCTCTCACAGCTAACCTCAGGAGGGAGGACAATGTCCATACAACCAGAATCCTCTTCAGTGTCTTCCATCTTATTGGAGACATCCTCCCGAGTAGGAGGAGGGTGAGCAGCTACTGGCGTAGAGGGTAAATCATCATGAGCTGGAAATAAACCTGGGAGGTGGGTCTTTACGCTTGATATGGAGGGAATTGGGGCAAGTGGATCTAGGAGAGTCAAAATCGAATCGAAATGAGGATCAAAAGAGAGACCGGCGAGGGTATCAGATGAAATTTGGCCGGCTTCTTGTAAGGCCATAGTAGCTTGCTTCACAAGGTCGGGGTCCTTCAGCAACTTAGAAGGAGGCTGAGAGCTCATTTGAGTACATCCCCCATTAAAGTGCTCTGGGTTGTTATTTGCTTTCTCAGGCATCTCAAGTGTTAAAGTGAGAAGGGAGGACTCATTGCTCTCATTTAGAATTATAAGGTCGTCAGCAAGAGTTGTAAGGGTGTCATGGAGATTCCTAAGAGAATTTGTTAAGGGAGTCAGGCAATGCTGCGTATCCACAGCTTTGGCTTTAGAGGGCTCCTGATGGGTAGGAATATTTAGAGCCACTGATTGCAGAAAGGGCTTTGAGACGCTGGGTGAGTCTTTGCTGGAGAAGTGACCTTGACGCTTAGTCCCATTTGTTTGGAGTGTTTTCCTTATGGGTTGAGATAAGGGCTTTGGAGAATGCCTTTTAACAGGCTGTGTTTTAAGCCTCTTCACAGCCAGGGGCAGCACATTGGAAGTTTCAAAACATCTCAAGGGTCTTATGCCGAACTGGTTCAAGCAGCTCTGAACACGAAGGAGCAGATTCGGCAGCCAAGATGATTTACAAATAAGCATCAATCTTTGGCAGCCGTTTATCTTGGGCAGAAAATAGGAGGAAACAATGGCTCCAGATTGAACATTCTGCCTGGTTAATTGCCTCAAGGAGTTCAGGATCTTTGTTTTGTTTGACCAGTTGCCCCAGTTTAATGGTGAGTCTGCTATCTGGAGGTGAATTTTACAAGGCTGTAACTGGAGCTTAACTGAGTCAGCAATCGGAGGGAAAGCGGAGGAACAAGCGAACTGCAAGGTTTCACATTGGTCTCCCTCAGTTAAGTTAGCCTCAGGAGAAACAGGAGAGCAAGCTGCAGTCTTTTCCAAAAACATTGATTTAATAGAGTCAAGTTTGTTTTCCAAACGATATAAAATTTTTGTGAGATGGTCGAATGAGCAGGCAATTAAAGCACATTGCTGGATAAAAAGATCACCCAATTCTCTGCCTGAGTTGTGTTCCTGGGGCACTTTAGTTGTTTTCTTATCGGAGGACGCTGATGGAAGGCTTGCCTCCTTAAGGGGAGTAAATCTGTTATGAAGACGAACAGGGGATAGCTGACTTACTTTTCCGGTCATAAAAGAATCAATTCTGGACTGTTTGGGTAACCTCTGCTGGTCCGCTTCTGTGGGAGGGCTTGTTCTTGGTCGTTTCTTTTCCCCCATCGTCTGGTCACGCAGGCAAGAATAAAATCAATCATTACACCCCCTTTGAGGGCTTAAAAACAGTTCAAACCTCAACAATTTAAAATAAAGGTTGTTCAACCTAGTTTAAGTTAATAAAAAGTGAACTAAGAAGAGCTAAAATAAAAATAACAAGCTAAAACAAGAAAAACGCTGAGGGCTCAGCTAAAAGCCTGCTGCCCGTGGCCATGTTAAACTCCTCCCGCTCTGTTCATATGTTTGTTTTTAATCCAATATTTTTCACCAGTTGCGGGAACTTTACCCACAAGTGTTGGGAAATGAAATGAAATATTAGCTATGTTAGCATCAAATCTGTTGGCAAGGAACAGTATGAAGAGTAGCACTTTTAGGGGATATTTGTAACTTTAAATAAATGTTGACAGAAAATGTAAACATATTGTGTATAAGAAATAGTTTACCAATTACATTTGTCTTCACAAAGATGCATTTTGGCTGAGAGAGTGAACCAATCAAAAGAAGAGTTGGAACTGAGACAGTGAATCTGTTAGGCATGTCACATTTGGACAGCATCTGAATTTCTCAGCCAGTTATCAGTTATCATAAAAAGGGCCATGCAACCAAGAAAAATTGTCATGTGATCACAGGACCCACAGATTTGGGAGTCGCTGACTGGCCGAGCGGTCACGTGATCTGCCGAGGAGGCGAGGAGGAGGAAGTGCAGCGGCGGCGGCGGCGCGGGAGAGCAGAACTCAGAGGCGGCGGCGGCAGCGAGCATGGCGTGGAGCAAGTACCAGCTCTTCCTGGCGGGCCTGATGCTGGTCACCGGCTCCATCAACACCCTCTCGGCCAAGTAAGCCCGGCGGGGCGCCGCGGGGAGGGGGAGAAGGAAGCCGGCCGGGGCTGCTGCAGGCAGGCAGGCAGGCAGCTGCTGGCCGAAAAGCGACCCCCCCCCACGCCCGCCCCGCGCGCAGAGCGCTCCTTGCAAGGACGGGAGCTGGGCGCGTCGGGGCTTGGCCTGCGGGTGTCCGGAGCAGCCGCCGCCGCCGCCGCCTGGCTTCTGGCCCCCGCCCCCCGCTGGAGGCGCCTCGCGCTCCTTGGCTCTGCGGAGCGGCTCCTTCCAGGGGGCGGCCGGCTGGCTGGCTTCGCAGCGCGGAGAGGAGGAGCGGCCTGGAAGCCGCCGGGGTGGGCAGGCGGGGGGGCAGCAGCGCCGGCTCTGAAGCAGGCTGCCCGGCCGCGGTGGCGGCTGCTGCGCGCGAGTAGTGCGGAAGAGGAGGAGGAGGAGAGGGGCTGCGCCAGCTCACGGGGGGAGGGCCATGGGCGCGGGGGGCGCGCGCGGATTCTCTCCGAGTCCGGGTCCATCTGGCAGCAGCTGTTGGGACTGGGGCGCGCGCGGTCGCCGGCGAGCACCTGCTGGCCCGCCCTCCTGGACTGCTCGTTCCGGGATCCGCCGCCGCTTCCTCCGCCTCCCGGGGTCACCCGGCTCACCTGCCCTTCTGGAGAAATGGGCGGAATTACGCGCAGGAGAAGCGCGTTTGGCCACCGTGTCGACCTGCCTCGCCGCCCCCATCCTTGCCTGACTCTGTTGTAATCAGCCGCGGCTCCTCCTGATGCCTGGGGCGGGGGGGGGCGCGGTGCCCAACGAGCGACAGCTGCTGCCTCTGGCTCCCAGCAGCCCAGTTGTGCCTGGCCATGCTCCCCGCTCCGGCGTTAATGAGAGCCATGCCGCCTGCAGGCAGGCCATTTGTCAGGGATAGCAGGCTAAGCTGGCACAGTTCTACCGGTTGAATGGCCAGCCTGCAGCCTACATGGCTCTCGTTAACACCAGGGTGGGACGAGAGGAAGGCACAGTTGGGCTGCGGGGAACCATAAGAACAGCTCTGCTGGATCAGGCCCAAGGAAGCCCATCCAGTCCAGCATCCTGTTTCACACAGTGGCCCACCAGATGCTGCTGGAAGCCACAGGCAGGAGTTGACAACATGCCTTCTCTCCTGCTGTTACTCCCCTGCAACTGGTACTCAGAGGCATCCTGCTTTTGAGGCTGGCCTGTAGTCCTTGACTAGTAGCCCTTGATAGCCCTCTCCTCCATGAAGTTATCCAAACCCCTCTTAAAGCCATCCAGGCTGCTGGCAGTCACTACATCCTGTGGCAGAGAATACAATGATTATGCATTGTGTGCAAAAGTACTTCCGTTTGTTGGTCCTAGACCGCCTGGCAATCAATTTCATGGAGTGACCCCTGGTTCTAGTGTTGTGTGAGAGGGAAAAGAATTTCTCTCTCCCCACTTTCTCCAAACTGTGCATGATTTTATAGACATCTATCATGTCTCCCCGCAGCGATCTTTTTTTCTAAACTAAATAGCCCCAGGTGTTGTAGCCTAGCCTCATAAGAAAGATGCTCTAGGCCCATGATCATCTTGGTTGCCCTCTTCTGCACCTTTCCCAGTTCTGCAATGTCCTTTTTTAGATGTGGTGACCAGAATTGTACACAGTACTCCAGGTGTGGCTGCACCATAGTTTTGTATAAGGGCATTATAATATGAGCAGTTTTATTTTCAACCCCCTTCCTAATGATCCCTAGCATGGAATTGGCCTTTTTCACAGCTGCCGCACATTGAGTCGATATTTTCAAAGAGGTGTCCACCCCAACCCCAAGATCCCTCTCCTGGTCAGTCACCGACAGCTCAGATCCCATCAGCGTATACTTGAAGTTGGGGTTCTTCGTCCCAATGTGCATCACTTTACACTTGCTAACATTGAACCGCATTTGCCATTTTGTCGCCCACTCCCCCAGTTTGGAGAGATCCTTTTGGAGCTGCTCACAATCCGTTTGGGATTTCACTACCTGGAAGAGTTTGGTATCATCTGCAAATTTGGCCACCTCGCTGCTTACCTCTGCTTCTAGATCATGTATGAATAAATTAAAAAGCACCGGTCCCAGTACAGATCCCTGGGGGACCCCACCTCACTTCCCTCCATTGTGAAACTCTCCATTGATCCCTCCCCTCTGAGGATGAGTGACCCTTCTTTGCAACCAGAAGCAGCTGCACTTCCTATGGCAGCCCGCTGGCCCGTCTGGGGCATCTCTTACACTCCTTGATTGTTTGGAAGATGCACCTTTCTGAGCAGGGATTGGCCACCTTGGCTCCCCAGCTGTTGAACTACAACTCCCATCATGCCCAGCCACAATTTAGCGTGGGTCTTTTTTGAGAGACTTCCTTGCATTTGCGACACAGAGCCTGAAAGGAAGAGTGTGTGTGGTAGCTGGGAGTCCATGTTGCCTTTGCCCACTTCGTTGTAGGAAGAAACATGTTCGTCCTGTGAGACCTGATTGGACAACACCTTGCCTCCCTAAACATATCAGTCTTCAGGGCTTCCTAACTGTGGGATCCTTCTTAGGTTTGTCCTGCAGTTCTGAATGGAATTTGGTCTAGGTTGCCAGACCTCCTTTTTAAAGAGAGGCTTCAAAGCATGCATGGCAGGCCTACAAAACCTCAGTATTGTCTTCCCAGACTGGCAGCAGCTTCTCCAAGGCAGGAGTCTCTCTCAGCCCTGTCTGGAGATGCCAGAGAGGGAACATGGAGCCTTCTGCATGCAAGTGTGCAGATGCTCTTCCCAGAGTGGCCCTGTCTCCTAAGGGGAATATTTTACAGTGCTCACATGTAGTCTCCCATTCAAATGCAAACCAAGGCAGGCCCTGCTTAGCAGAGTGGGCGATTCATGCAAACCAGCGCGGTCTTGTTCTCTCCACCCATGTGCTTGTCTCCGTTGATTGTGAAGATGGAGGTGCAGCTTTTATGGAAGCCTTTGGAACGTGTAGCATTTGCGATTTTTACTACTCTCTTCAAGGAAACCCCTGCGTGAGCTTTGTTTTTCTCTCAGTTGCTTCTGGGCTGAGTCAGCAAGGATCCCAGCCACTGCCCTTGCAGAGTCACTGGCTCTTGCAGAGTCACTGGCCCGTCAGGCGAGGCCGTCTGTTGCCTGGAGTTTTGCTGGCTTTGCTTAAAAGGTGCTCACGGGTCTCCCCTTTGCTCTGATGGCCTCACTGTGTGTCCAAGTCTGCTTGCTCTGTGTAGTAGTGCTGAATCGGCCAGTCATGTGAGGATGAGTGATCCGTCAGCCCCGTCCAAACGCTTAGGGGGCTTTGAAGGAGGCACGTGCTGATAAGGAGGAACTTGCTAACTCCTGCCTGCTTCTCGCAAACAGGAGACAAGGTGGTGGAGCAGTCTCTGAGCTGTACCAGGGGCTCAGGTCATGGATGGTCCCTCGCAAAGAAAATATTATTGTACGTGAAAAGCTAGCTGTTTGGAAGAAGGCTAAGTTGGGATCCTCCTTCTGACATCTTCTGGTTTTTGCTTTCTTCCCCCCCGCCACCCCCCATGTCTTCATAGAGGAGCATTCCATCCTGGAAATTCTGACACCTGAAGTCTGAAGGGGCTTCCCACCAATGTTCACGCTAACAAGGATTCCCAGATGATGATGTTGACTACAACTCCCATAACCCCCAAGCAAAGGCTGCTGCAGCAGCTCGGGATGCTGGGAGCTGTGGTCAACCACATCTGGGAATCCCTGTTAGAGGGAACACTGCTTCTCCCCTGAGTCACTCCCCACTCATTCACTGTTCCTGCCAACGCAGACTCTTGGGGGGTCCTCCTCATTGAATTGGCTCCACCTATGCCCCCTTCCTTCCAGGCCCATAGCCAGTCTAAAGGTCTTGGCTGGCGCGGGGGGGGGGGGGGGTGCACCAAGAACCAATGGAGTGGGAGTAAGACGGCTGGCAGCATACTTATTTGTAAAAATAGTAGCAAGGTGGGGGCAGTGAAAATCTAGCCCCCCTCACCCTGACTATGGGTCTGCTTGCTTTCCTGCATGCCTGGAACTCCCTCCCAGAACACTACGATCTGCACCTCTCTTTCCCTTGGAACCTTCCTCGGAATTCACACATGACAAGTTTGGGCCTCATTGTGGTTACAGATGTGGACTACGCAGACATGTGCCGCTATGTGGCTCTGTGTCTCCCTTGCTCTTCTGGAGCCTCTCTACCTCTTGGTTGAAATGTGTCTCGTGAGCTCTTTGGAGCAGCGACTTGGCCTTTCCTCAGATATATGATTACCTTGTTCTGTAAATCGCCACAGACATCGGTGGCCCTTTAACTGAGTCTTTGTTTCAGGGGCAAAGCATGCAGTCTGTGGGTGCTGCGGGTCTTTGTAGGCGCTTTTGAGGGGTGCTTTAGAGTTGGGGTCTTCTGCCTCAGGCCAGTTGGGCTGGATGACCCTTTTGGCCCTTCCCAGTTTCAATAGTTCTGCAGCATTTTTAATATTATTCAGAGCACTCCGATGACACCTTTCCATTCAGAGGCTTTCAAACGTGCATCTATGAAATAATATTTATTTGGACTGGATAAAAGGTTAAGTGGTGTGTTTTAAACCAAACTGGCAGTGGTTGGCTTTATCCCTTCTCCTGGCCCTCTCAGACCTCCCTTATATCCACACTGGCCCCTTGAAGGTTCCTAATAAAGGTTCTCTGCTCGCCACATTGTAGAAGTGGACCCTGCCACTTCCCTTGGACCAAACGCTGATGTTCCCAGTTGCTCGGTTTTGCAAGCAACTTCTCTTTTCTGCACACCAGCTCTGCTGAGGAGGGAGGCTGATGCTTCTGCCTCAAACCAGTTAGACTAGAGGACTCCTTGGGCCCCACCCAGCTGTGTGTGTGTGTGTGTGTGTGTGTGTGTGTGTGTGTGTGTGTGCGCGCGCGCGGCAGTTTCCTAATGAAGATTTCCCACCACCACCAGTTCTAGAAGTAGACCCCCACCTTTGTCCCATAATGCAGTTCCTTCCTCACCAAAACTGAGGGAGGTCCTCCATGCCCAAATGGTGCCCAACTTGGATTGCAGTTTGCATCCTGATCTGGCCACCTTGGAATCTAAGTGAACTAGACCCCTGCTAACTGGGCAAAGAGGCACCTTTTAACATGGTGATTCTCTTTATTGTGCAGGGGGAGAGTAACTGGTCCTATCCACCCCCAGCACAGGACCTCCAGTGACTGTTGCTGGTGTCTATCTTGTGTTTCTTTTTAGACTGTGAGCCCTTTGGGGACAGGGAGCCATTCTATTGATTGGTTATTTCTCTGTGTAAACGGCCCTGAGTCATTTTTGGAAGGGCAGTATAAAAATCGAATAAATTAACAACAAATGCAACAACTTGGTCACAGTTGCTGTGCCTCGTATGAAGGCTGCTTCACAACCCTTCATTCCCTCCACTGTACACTTAGGACCATAGGAAGCTGCCATATACTGAATCAGACCATAAGAACAGCCCTGCTGGATCAGGCCCAAGGCCCATCTAGTCCAGCATCCTGTTTCCCACAGTGGCCCACCAGATGCTGCTGGAAGCCACAGGCAGGAGTTGAGGGCATGTCCTCCCTCCTCCTGTTACTCCCCTGCAACTGGTTCTAACCATTGGTCTATCCAGCTCAGTGTTGTCTTCACAGACTGGCAGCAGCTTCTCCCAGGTTGCAGGCAGGAATCTCTCTCTCAGCCCTGTCTTGGAGATGCTGCCAGGGAGGGAACTTAAAACCTTCTGCTCTTCCCAGAACTCCATCGCCTGAGGGGAAGATCTTGCAGTGCTCACACATCAAGTCTCTCATTCATAGGCAACGAGGGCGGACCCTGCTTAGCTAAGTGGACAAGTCATGCGTGCTACCACCAGACCAGCTTGTGGTAGCAAGCTCAGTCTTTCATTATGAGCCTTCCATTATGAGTCTTTCATCAGCTCAGTCTTTCGATATGAGCCCCCCCCCCCCGCCCCCCATTGAGATCTTCTGGGGAGGTCCATCTGCAGCTGCCACCTACTCATCAATTGGCTCTTGGGGGACGGGCCTTCTCCATTGCCATTCCAAGGCTTTGCAATGTGCTCCCTGCAGAAATAAGAGCCTCTTTCAAAGGCAGTTAAGACACATCTGTTCACCCAGGCTTTTAACTAGATTCATGGCATTTAACATTGTTTTTAAATTGCTTTAATTTTGTTTTAGTTTATGTTTTGTTGTAAACCGCCCAGAGACTGAGTGTTGGGCAGTATGTAAATATGTTAAATAGGTGCGGCCGGAGCAGTGTGAGATGCAGGGGTGGAGCCAAAGTGGCCTCCGATGCAAGCCGTGTGCTGGCATCTTTCCTAGAAATCGCCACCAGATCCTAGGACTAGCTAGAGCTGTCCTGCGTGTTCCCCGGGTGAGGTGACTTGAGCTGCTGCCGTTGGATGGATGGCTGACTCTGCAGACGAGTGTCTTGTCTCTCCAAATGTCGCTCCTGATGCAGATGGATGGCAGCCCCAACACCTGATCTGCGGGAGAGGCCGCTCTTGTGCTTTGCTCTTGTTTACACTCCTGTCTCCAGTTCCACCCAACGGGGGAAGAACTTGGCCTGATGTCAGCGGAGAGACCTTGAATCTGTGCTTACGACTGCTAGGCTTTAGGGACAAGTCCAGGCAGAGAAGCCACAGTGGGGAACCACCGTTTTCGGAAGGACGAGAGAAGCTAAAACTACCCGGGAGGTCTCCAGACACTCCGTCATCACAGGCCTTGACAAGTTTTCTTCGTCCCTAGGAGTCGGGCCACCCTCTGCTCCAGGGGGGAAGCACAGGCCCCACACACACCTCCTCCTGGTTGCATCCATCTGGCTCAGGGAACAGTGGCCCAATGCAGCCAGCCCAGCCCTGCCGTTCCTGCTCCTTCTGGTCATGCCCCTCCACTGCCTGGCGGGAATCGCATTTAAACTCCTGGGCACCATCATGAGCTGCCACCTGGGAATGGACAAGCCCTGCATTATAAGCAAAAATAGGCTTTTGCTTGCATTTCAGGGGCCCTTAAGCTGCTTAGGTGAGAGCAGCCACAGCTTGCAAAGACTGGGCTGGGCAAGGTAGCCCTGTTGACCTCCGGCTGAGAACCAACAGCTGCCAGAGCCCCCTCCAAGCAGGCTGCGGGGAATTCTTTTGCTTTAGCTTTGACATATACAATCAAAGACTTCATGGCCTAATGCCTAGGAGCCCAAGTTCTGCATTGGGAGGTCCCCAGTTCAAATCTCGCCTCAGCCATGAACACCCTGATGGCATTACTCACGTCGCCCTCTCCTATGGGAGAAATAGCACTGCCCTACTTTTCAAGAGATCTGTTGTGAAGACTACAAGGAGATAACACATGTGAAGCCCGAGGAATGTGAGGAATGCTATAAAATTCTAACCATTATTAGTAAATGTCTATATCTTTGTTGATCTATTTGTTCTGATTTTGCTAGTTGGGGGTGGGAGGAGAACTTGCTGAGCAGAACATTGACGCTTGAAGGAAAACTGCAAATTACCTGGTCTCCTTTCTGGCTTTTGAATTGATACCAGACACCTTTATACACTTAACTTCATAGTAGACAACTGACACTTATCAAGGCTACCTACAAAGATAAGTATAAAACCACCAAAAGGAGTAAACTGATCACCTTGAAGATGTGAAGTTGCTGTCTTGGCTTCCATAAGGACTAGAAACATGAGTCTTTAAAGCAAAACAAGAGGGAGGGGCTGAGATGTTCAAGATGCTGAATTCTGCAGGTGGTACCAGATTCCTTCTTCACAGGATATGTGGGAAGGAGCTATAGAATGCCACACAGCTTTGTGTTTCTCACCGATGCCTCTCTCTTTTCCAGGTGGGCTGACAAGCTGAGTGCACCCTCCTGCAATGGGACAGACCTACACAACTTCCAGCATCCCTTCCTCCAGGTAATGCCGCACCTGCTCTGTGCATGAACTGGAACTGCTCTCCATCCTGCGCTTTCTTCATTGTCTAAAACAGAGAACACTTGTGTGCCTGTACCGCTTCATAAGAACAGCCCTGCTGGATCGGGCCCACAGCCCATCTAGTCCAGCATCCTGTTTCGCACAGTGGACCACTAGATGCTGCTGGAAGCCTACAGGCAGGAGTTCAGGGCATGCCCTCTCTCCTGCTGTTACTCCCCTGCAACTGGTACTCAGAGGCAGAGGCTGGAGGTGGCCTATAGCACTCTGACTAGTAGCCGTTGATAGACCTCCTCCATGGAGTTATCCAAACCCCTCTTAAAGCCATCCAGGTTGTTGGCCATCACCACAACTTGTGGCAGAGAATCCCACAAGTGGATTATGCGTTGTGTGAAAAAGTACTTCCGTTTGTTGGTCCTAGATTTCCCGGCAATCAATTTCATGGGATGAGCCCTGGTTCTAGTGTTATGTGAGAGGGAGAAGAATCTCTCTCTATCCACTTTCTTCACACCATGCGTGATTTTATCTATCATGTCTCCCCGCAGTCATCTTTTTTCTAAACTAAAAAGCTCCAGGTGTTGTAGTCTTGCCTCATAAGAAAGGTGCTCCAGACCCCTGATCATCTGAGTTGCCCTTTTCTGCACCTTTTCCAGTTCTACAATGTCCTTTTTTAGATGTGGTGACCAGAATTGTACGCAGTACTCCAGTTTTGTATTCCGCACCATAGTTCATCCCCACTCTTAGGTTTTCGCCCAGCAAACACATAGAAATAAACAAAATGGAGACAGGATACAAAACAAACACCCTTTATTTGGTCTCAGTCAGAAGGTAACTGTTTTGCATACACAGCTGCTGGCTTTTTTTTACAGAGTTACAGCAAGTTTTCACGAGTAGCACACAACAATCGCCCACGAAACACCCACAGGCAGCTCGCGCACGCTTGTGACTGCTGGCTCCTAGCACTCCTCTGCGTTCCAGCGCCTCTAGTTCTTGCTATGAAGCACTGGAGGCCACGGGGGTGTAGAAAGCTCATGGATGGGCATCCCCGAAAAGCACACGTGCCTGACTCATCCAACGGGCCTGCCTCTGGCAGGTGCTTGCTGCTAGTTCTCCCTGAGCCCCCCCCCCACCTTTTTTTGGAAGGGCGGTATAGAAATCAAATAAATAAATACTACTGAGCTAGATGGCCCCCAGGTCTGACTCGGTAGAAGGCAGCTTCCTCGGTTCCTGGGACGGCTTCCTGCTAGTGGATATCCAGAGGGTCAGATTTCTCCTTGGTTGCCTTCCAGGCGGTGGGCATGTTCCTGGGCGAGTTCTCCTGCCTGGCTGTCTTCTACCTCCTCCTCTGCTGTGACCGGCGGAAGCCAGAGCCCACCATGGGCCCCCCTCAGCCCTTTAACCCTTTCCTTTTCCTGCCCCCGGCACTCTGCGACATGACCGGGACCAGCCTCATGTATGTGGGTAAGTGTGGGGCACTTTTTTCAGAGTGTCTGCTTGGAGAGTTGCTGGGAACATGAGCTCTCCCTGTATTCCCAGCACACTTCAGTTTAGGAAAAGCAGAAAGGTTTGGCATGCATGCATCATGGCGGGCCATGGGGGAGAGGAGAGAGCTCGGGGGAGAGCACACCTGCTTTGCATGCAGAAGGCTCCATGCTCAGTCTCCAGGGAGGGCTGGCATGCGAAAGACACCCCCTGCCCCGAAAACATTCGAGAGGAGACCGACTATAGGCAAGACTGAGCGAGTGGGACCAATAGACTGGATTGGTCCAAGACAGGCTAATTGATTGGCAGGATCTACTTGCAAAGTAAACTTAATTTGCATCCTTAGGCTCAGTAAGATTTCGTAACCATAACCTACCCTGACTTTATCCTGCAGGGTGTATGTGTTCCCCACCACCTCCAATAGTGATATACAGTATAATAGTTTAAAAAACAGTATTGGAACAGAAATCCGTCTGCTAGTAAAACACATCAGGGGTGGCTAGCCCTGAGGCTCTCCAGCTGTTACTGGACTACAATCCCCATCATGCTGCACTGCAATAAATTTTGGCTGGGGATGATAGGAGTTGTAGTCTGACAGAGAGCCGCCTCAGATTGGCCACCCTCAGTATACAGCAAATACAAGTAATTCCTGCTCAGGTGCCTCTGCTGAATAAATAAAAGGTGGCAGGTGTGTGCAAGAAGCAGAAGTGACTCTGCCCACATTCCAGAATGCGCTCCTGAGAAAGGGGCAGCAGCAGACCCCTGCCTGACCCACCGGCCGGCACGAGACTAAATCCGGGCTCTCCCAAGAAGCCTCTGGCTAGTCTCGTCACATTCTTGGTTTCTGAGCACAGGACTCCTGTGATTCATCACCATTTCTGTGGTTATAGCGTTGCTTCCCTTTTTTCTGTTGAGGACAGGTGCTTGTTTACTTTATTGCTAGTTGTGATTTTGTGTTTGTGTGAGGCTGTTCTCACAACCAGCAAAAATCGGGTTAGGAGAGCCTAGCCCAATTTTTGCTGCTCGTGTAAACCACTGGGCTCGCAGGTGAGGCTTACAAGCAGCTAGCCCGCTTGAGCAGCCCTCCCTTAGCCCAGGCTAGCAGAGCGAGCGCTCCACTAACCGGGGTTAACAGATTGTGAGTTGCCGTGCCGTGGCAACTCACGAGGAGTCACCTGACTGGGAGGCTGCAAATCAGCCTCCTGGCTCGGGGGTCTCTCCAGCATGCCCTGCGCACTTGCGCAGGGCATGCTGGAACTCCCGGGGGCCATGCGGCCCCCAAATTCCCAAGCCCCTGCTGGCTCCGTGATGGAGCCGGCAGTCATGTGGGTGGCCACAGCGGCCACCCAGGCAGGGCTTGCTGCTCGTCTGCAGGGAGAGCGGGCTTAGCCCACTCTCCCCGCAAACCCTCTGGGGGCGTGTCTCATTGATCGTGAGACCCGCCTCTGTGTGTCTTTAGTTCTCTTTGTTGTGCTTTTAATTGTAGGCCAGTTTGAATTTACTGTTAGTAAACAAAAGCAAAGTTTAGATTATTAAAAATAATAAAGTGCTTCCAGCAGAGTCTTATGCTGGAGATAACATGCCTAGCTTTTTAATTTGTTTTGGAGTTGAGGGGTGTGTGTGTGTGTGTGTGTGTGTGTTGTTAAAAGAGCCACTCTGTTGATCACAAGCCTTTGTGATCACATTTGTGATCACATTTGTTTCACTGAGTTTTTAAAAGAATGAAATGTTTTCACATCTTTTAAAGCAAAGGAGAAACTGAGGAATCATCCTAGTTCATTGCTGCGATGTGTACAGGCTAGCAGCGCAAAACTATCCACTTCCATTTGTTCACCAGGGCTTAGTAGAACTAAACTGCATAGATTCCAGGATGCGCTTGGCAAGGAAGGGACTTCAGTCTTCAAAATATACGGGCATTTGATGCTTACAAGTACATAAAAACGAGCCTTGTTATCATGCTGCTATAATGGTCTTAAAACTGTTGGCGGCTAAGGCTGACTTCCCAGTAATCCAGGGGTGGAATTTCACATGGAAACACTCCCTGTCCCTTCGTTATTGTGTACTTATGTTGCCAGCTTGCTTTTCCCTCTACCCTGTCTTCAAATTACTGAATTTTATGGCTTTCCCATGAGGTCTAGAAACATGTGTGTTATCTTTTTTCTTTTTTTAAGAACTCCAGTTTCTCAGGATCCCATTTGGAGACCATATTCCACTTCCTGTAGTCCCAGCCATCCTGTTTCTTAGATGTCCGTTCAGCAGGACAGACATAACTTGCTTCTTTGCTCTGCCAGATTCTCCCCCACCCTCATCCCCCCACATTTCTCTTCCAGCCCTGAACATGACCAGCGCATCCAGCTTCCAGATGCTCCGAGGAGCCGTGGTCATCTTCACGGGGCTGCTCTCGGTGGCCTTCCTTCAGCGGAAGCTGGCCCCAAGCCAGTGGCTAGGGATCCTGGTCACCATCCTGGGGCTGGTGGTGGTTGGGTTGGCAGACCTGCTGAGCAGCGATGGCGAGAAGCACAGGCTGAGCCAGGTCATCACAGGTAAGGGGGCTGAGGCCCACCCGCGGGGGTGCTGTGCCAAGACGCTGCCGTGTTTCTCCCTTCCTGGGGCCAAGGCTTTTTCCCTTCAGTTGGGGATCCACTTCTCCACCCTCCTGCAAGCTCTTCCCAACTTTCAGTGAAAGCTCCTGGCTGCGCATGGCCCTGAATACCACCACCACTTGCCTCCTCCCTCCATTTCCAATTCGATCGCTGGAAATGCTATTGTTGCCTGGTTTGGTAGGGTCTCTTCTGTTCTTACACCAGCAATCCAGAGGTTAACTGAGGCACAATGGTTTTCTGTCGCAACAAAACACAGAAACCTGCATTTATTATATGGTTCATTAGTTACATCTTAATATCGCCCAATCTAAAGTAATAGCCCTAGGTAGTTTACAAATATTCTTGCCCTTGTGCATGACTTGTAATGATTCATTCCCAGCCTAAAATAATGTTTTGTCAGCTCTTTATGACAGTTGGGTAGAAATACTTTTTAAATGGCCAGTTTTAGGACAAATTCATCTTGTTGCATTCTGTTTTTAAAATGAAGGGGTTAACAAAAATGTCAGTCATTAGCTGCTAAGGACCCATCTATATGCACATTATGTGTTGCCTCTGGATTGTAGCTGGGCTTGGGTTCAAAAATAGGATGTTTTGTAGTCTGGGAGCCACTGTTGAGAATACCACTTTGGGTGCTCTCCACATGCATGAATGGACCCTTTAGGGGAGCCTCCCAAGGGCTGCAGAGAGCCAGAAGGAGGTCATGCCAGTGAAACTGATGGGCAGAGACCCCATCCTTTTAAGAAATGGTTTGGCACTTGCTTGTAATCCCCTTTTCTCTTGTAGCATTACCTCTTGTTTCTACGTTAGAGGGGTGTGTGAGATGTCTCGCTCTCTGGGACTTCTGTCCCCAATTACTTTGAGTGCTCTTCCTTCCAAAGCTAGGCAGGGAGTAATCGGCAAAGGGGCAGCACATACCTTCTGGTCATTCCCAAACTTGCTCTCCTGCTTGTAGGTGACCTGCTCATCATCATGGCTCAGGTGATCGTTGCCATCCAGATGGTGCTGGAGGAGAAGTTTGTCTACAAGCACGACGTTCATCCTCTGCGGGCTGTGGGCACGGAAGGTATGGAGGCAGGTCAGGGGAGCTCACAAGGAGCAGGCCAGTGGCTGCTTGCTTTGGCTTCTGCTCTTGCCTCTTGGACTGCAAAGAAACCAGCAGTATAAAAATAAATAGTAGCAATGGCTAGCATGAACCATGGTTTAACAACAGCAGCAAATATTTATATACTGCTTTTCAATATAAGATTCCAAAGCAGTTCACATAGAGAAATAATAAATAAATAAGATGGCTCCCTGTCCCCAAAGAGCTCACAATCTAAAAAGAAACCTAACATAGACACCAGCAACACTCACTGGAAGTTCTGTGCTGGGAGTGGAGGTGGTTCAACAAAAGGACTCCCTGTACCAGCCAGTTGGTATATGTGGCCCCCTCAAGCTCTTGCACCCCACAGCTGGGTGTGGGGGCTGGATGCACCTCTAAAGCTACACACTCAAGCGCTGCAACTCCTTGAACATATGAAGCTGCCTTCTACAGAGTCTGTCTGTTGGTCCATTGAGGTCAGTATTGTCTGTTCTCAACCTTGTTATCCAACAACATCTGGGTACCCAACTTCTGTTATCCGCAGCCATAATGACCTTTGGCCGTCATGGCTGCAGATGATGGGAGTTGTAGTCCAACACCACAGTCTGACTCTTTCTAAGGCAGCTTGGTAAATTCCGTCTTCAGGATCCTTACGGTCTTGGCTGTAGCTGCTCCTTCGGCCATAGTGACCAGGGGATGACGGCAGTTGTGGTCCAACAACATCTGGGGACCCAAGTTTGAGAACCCCTACAGTAGCCCAGTCTGGAAGTCGCCAGGGCATAAAAGACAGCCACTTGGGGAAAGAGCGGTGGCTGGCGGTTTGGGAGCTTCACAGCTCTTTTGCCCTGGGTGATATGTTGGGGCATAAGCACAGTTGTAAGAAGTGACGGGTGTTAAAATGGGAAAACAATATCCCAGTCAACTTGTGATCATTCATTGCGATTTACCCAAATGAGGAGCACAGTTTGAGGCTGCTTTTGCCCCAACACCTCATCATGACAAATTTTTAAGTTGGGGGGGTTCGGGTCCTGAGAACAGTACCCTACTAGGAAGGGCTTCTGGAACAACTCCTCCATCTCTGGGCAGTTGTCCATATCGTGCCACATGACAAAACCATGAACTGCGAATAGAAAGACCGTGTAACAAATCTATTTTACATATAAATCATGCAAAAATTGTAATACATGTGTATGGAGAAGCAACAAACCCTGAATGAGTCAAACTTAACTCCCCATAATGTGGGAATGAAGATATACATATCCACTGACTGTTGATGACAAAATAAGGGGTTCTTACAAACCAAAATATATTAATGACTTATGTCCAAGGTACTGGTAAATTATTCCAGCTATCGTCCCAAAATTAGTTCATACTTCTTCCCAACACTTGGGTCCTGAGCCAGTTCCCTGGGTAGAACGTAGCTCCTTAGGTGAATGATCTGTATCCTGAAGGTGTTGAACCTGGATGTGCTCTGTCCAGAAGATGTCCAAAAGGTATTATTTAATTGCTCAACAGGTGTCCTAGGCTATATAAACCTGTTTCTTCCTGCAAACGCAGGGCTTCATCAGGAGAAAAAGAGCTAAACGTGTAATAGAACATATATTAGTACACAATGCTTTCAACAAATCGTTTAAACTTAGGGGTTGTACAGACCAAGAGGTATTTACTCACATTTACACTCTTCCAATAGTGCCCCTGCACTAGCCGGTGGCTTCCGAATTCAGATATCCTACCGGATACTAACTAGTACAAACGCTGAAGTGCTGACGAAGTCTTTATATATCTTATAACATCCCACAGATATATTCACTCTCTAATCAAGAAGGGAGTAGTGCTGCAATATCTAATTACATCTTAATGACCAATTTATACGTGTGGAAAGAAACCACTACAAAACGCCTCTCAAAATGTGCCGTTAAACAGTATAGTTACATGAAATGCTCTATGCTGTGAAAATAAGGTAGGATCAAGGTACAGATACAAATAAGATATATCGAGATTATGACGGTGAACAATATAAAATTGGCAAGGAAAGATCTCATTTATTTAAAGGAGAATGAATCAAAGGCATGTATAGAGAGTCAAGGGCCATAATCTCCAATTTAACGTGTATAGTCTCTCAGAAAAGGAGAGGGGTCAGCGATAGGATGACATATAATTACCTATAAATAACAGGAAAAATCATTCATCTGATTGAGGCCCCGGGGCTCCAGAGATCGGAGCTGGTGTATAAAAAATACATACCTACAAATATATTCCGTTGCATTGTTCACAGCACTACTACTACTACTACTACGAATCTTTATCTCTTTCCAACTAGAGTTCTCAAAGCAGATTATATAGGTATGAATAAATAAGATGGCCCCCTGTCCCGAAAGGGCTTGCAGTCTAAAAAGAAACACAAGGTAGAGCAATAACCACCGGATGCTGTGCTGTGGGCTGCATAGGGCCAGTTTCTCTCTCCCTGCTAAATATAAGAGAATCGCCACCTTAAATGGTGTCTCTTTGCTCCGCTAACTGTGGGTGGGTTAACTCCAAGAGCCCAGTTCTGAACTCCAGTTTCTCTGCCATCTCCCTGCAGGATTCTTTGGGTTCGTCATCCTCTCCCTGATCCTGATCCCCATGTACTACATCCCAGGCGGCAGCTTCAGCGGCAACCCGCGGGGGGTGTTGGAAGATGCTCTGGACGCCTTCTGCCAGATTGGCCATGCCCCACTCATTGCAGTGGCCCTGCTGGGCAACATCAGCAGCATCGCCTTCTTCAACTTTGCTGGCATCAGCGTCACCAAAGAGATCAGCGCCACGACCCGGATGGTGCTCGACAGCCTGCGCACCATCGTCATCTGGGCCGTCAGCCTCGCCCTGGGCTGGGAGGCCTTCCACGGACTGCAGATCCTGGGGTTCCTCATCCTCTTGGTCGGCGCTGCCCTTTACAACGGATTGCACCGACCCCTCCTGGCCCGCCTGCCCTGGTGGAGAGCGCGGGCGGATGCTACAGGCGCGGGTGCAGATAGGGAGGGCCTCTTGGCTGCAGAGGGGGCTTCCGTTAACGGGGATAGTTGATGTCGGCGCAGCCCTGACACCACTGGACCTTTTAGACTTCTATGGAATGAACTAGCCATGGTTGCCCCGGCTGGCAGGCTGGGGACACCCAACTGGTCCTGAGATTCACTTTGTACACTTGGTACTCGAGGTGCCTTCTGAGTCTGTATTTCACCCTTAATTTTGGGATGTTGCTCCCCCACTTGGCCACTTTGCTTATTCTAGGAGGAGGGCACACAGGAGGGGCTTGGCTGTCTCTGGGGCAGCCCCAGAGGAGGGGCCCTCTCACTGCTACTGCTACAATCCAGAGTAGGGGAGGGCCACCTCTCGTGCTGGGACCATGTCTAAGCCTGCCTCCAGAATGTGGATGGGGCAAGAGAGGGGACCTGTCAGCTGGCTGCCCAGAGCACCGTGTGCAGGTGTGCCTCCTCGGCTGATCTGTCCACCAGCCTTTGGCAGTCCGGTCACCTCTCTAGGCCTTCACGTCTCCCCTCCGCCTCGGCATGATGTCACAAGGCCATTGGGAAGGCTTCCGCAGGTTCTCTCGCTCCATGGCACATGATCTTGCTGCTAACTCCTGGCAAGCACTGGCCTTCTCCTGCGCTCTGCTCCAAGGGGAAGGGCAGGAGGATGTGCTTTGAGCTCTCCACAGAGGGGACTTCCCGTTTGCCCAGGGGGAGTTGGCTGTGCAGGAGACCGCTCTGCAGGGCGGTGGCAAGTAGCTTGACTGTGCCGTTGTGCCCCATCTGAGAGTTGCCGCCCAGAATCCTCTGCCAGGTGGCAAAACACTCTGGGCTCTGCTTCTCAAATGGGTACCTCATGCCAGTCAGGCTGACTAAATGCCCTTGGGTGTTCCAGTGTGGTTACTAGGAGCCCCTTCTCCCAAGAGTCATCCCATTGCAGTCTTGAGTGGGGGTGAGAGAGAACGCCACGGGGGGGTGGAGGAGTGTGCATGTACGGACGCTTGTGTCATCCATGCAGCGCGTCTCTCTGGTTCCGTGTTGCTAATACTTGCTTGGTTTGCTTCATGTTTTATAGGGCTGGAAGTTTAAAGGAGAGGACTCCTGGAGTGGCCTAAAGAGGGGGAAATGCAGGCTGGGCACATGGCAGGTAGTGCTGCAGTTAACTTCACACATGACGCATTACCCACGTGCGGGGGGGGGAGAGGCTCAACCCATTTCCTCTTGTTGCACCATTCTGTCCCTCCAAAATAGGCTGCTCCCATTTTCCCAGTGAGCCTGGAAAATCCTCCTCCATGGCAGTGGTGGCAGCATGCCCAAGCGGAGGAGGGCAGGCGTGCTGGCCAGCTGTGGTGTGTCTGGAAGCCGGCCTGGCATCTTGTCCAGAGGCCTCCCCCTGATCCCGGAGGACGTGGCGGCAGAAGCAGCCGAGCTCGTCTGTACAGGCAAGCCCAGCCTTGCTCCTTGGCAGGCTTCTTTGGCACTTGAGCAGAGCCTTCTCTCCTGCCCCCTTTGCGGCTGATTATGTGGGGCATAGCAGGGAGGGGTGGGCATTTCCTTGACTCTGGAATATGGACGAGAATTTGAGTCCTCAATAAACACAGCCTGGTTTCAAGTCTGTCCTCGCATGCCTGGGTGAAACTCCGGAAGCCGCTGCAAGTAGTGTCTCTGTGTCGACGATACTGAGCTAGATGGGCCAGTGGTCGGACGCGGTAGAAGGCAGCTTCCGGGGTTCCTGCGGTGGGGCGTGGCAGAGCATTTTGTCCACTGCCGTCTCTCCTGGAATTGGGAAGAGCAGCCTTGCTGGATTGGACCCGAGGTCGATCAAGCCCAGCATCGTGTTTCTCAGAGAGGCCAACCAGTTGCCTCTGTGAAGCCCACAACCCGGAGATGAAGGCTTGCCTCTTCCCTGCACGGGTGTTTGGAGGCCTCCTGCCATCAGGACTAGTAGGCTACAGCCATCAAGACCTCCTATGGGTATTTGTCCAAGTCCCTTTGAAAGCCACCCAAGCTGGTTGCCATCCTGACATCATGTGGCAGAGAATTCCACAGATTAGACACTATGTCAAGAAGTACTTCCTTTATCCTAAATCTCCTGAACATTGGCCACTGTGTGTAACATTGCGTCTCCAAGAGAGGGCTGAGAGAGACTCCTGCCTGCCACCTTGGAGAAGCTGCTGCCAGTCTGTGTAGGCAGTACTGAACTAGATGGACCAATGGTCTGACTCAGTATATGGCAGCTTCCTATGTTCCTATTGGTCAATTCCCTAATTTCTGTTTGCAGAATTTGCCTCTTTTGGCACGTACTTTGTGACTTTAGTGCAAACTAATCTAACCTCACTTTAGCAAAGTGTCGAGTGTGCTTAGCTGGGTGGTTCATCCTTGCTCAGCAGCGCCCCTCATTTTGTTGGGAAGGTACAGTAAAAATTTAATGCCTTGATTTTGAGGGAGGCACTAGACTCCAAGTCCCCGACCTTTCAACCAGTCCTCAATCCTGGGTGCCGGCCTTGACTCAGGGAGGCAGATTCAAATCCCGGTGGAGCCATGGTGCTCATCTCCCTCCCCCCACACCGCAAAGGCATCTTGTCTTTTCCTTCTTCTACCTGACAAGTGTGTCGTGAGGATGAACAGATTTTCCTCCCCTATCTGGCTCGGAGTTCCTCGGCCTGGGGGAAGGGCACCGCTTTGGCCATGGTCTTGGCCTGCCCCCCCCCCCCCCCGCTGTTTAAAAGGGGAGCTTGGGGGTCGCTCCCTCCTTTGGCTTGGTATGGGAGCCAGAAGCCGCCACCGCGGGGCAGAACTCCAGCCAGACTTCCGTGGAAGGCAGCAAATGAAGCCCGCGGAGGTCAGGTCGGTGTTCTGGGCTGGGGCGGGCGGGGCTGCCTCCCCCTCGGCTGCGGAGGCGACACATCGCCCAGACTCGGGTGCCAAGATCCGGAGGCGGGGGCGGACAGCCAGGAGCCGCGACCCCCCCCCCCCCGGCAGCCTCCAAGGGGCGGCGAAGGCCGTGGGCTCCCCAGGCGCAATCGACGACACCGCGGGCAGGTCTTGTTCGCTGCCCCGCCTCCGTCTCCCCTCCCAGCCTTTCTCCAGCAGCGCGCTCAGGCCGAACAAAACGGGGCGAGGCCCTTTTTGTCCGCCCGGCGGGGACCTGAAGCCTCTGAGGGCGATGCTTGGGCGGGGAGGGGGCTGTTCTTCTGGCGGCGCCTCCCAGCCCCAGCGCCAAGCCCAAGCAAGCAAGTCCCAAGTGATGGAGGAGGAGGAAGCCCGAGTGGCTCCGGGAGGGGTCCGTCTGCGCGGGGGCAGGGGAGGGTCGCTTCCTCCTCGCTCGCTCGCTCGCGGCCGTTCTTCTGCGGCTTTCTTTGGAAGAGGGAGGGGAGTTGGCGGAGAAAGGCGGCTTCCTGCCTGCGGCGCCCTGGCACGGCTCACTCGGCTAGCCGGTCTCAGGCGCCCATGCTTTGGTGCCGAGGCTGAGGTTCCCTTCCCACCTTGGGTCCCCAGCTGTGGTTGGACTACAACGCCCATCATCCCCGAAGGCTGGGGGTGATGGGAGTTGTCGTCCCAAATTGGCTGGGGGCCCATGGTGAGCCGCCCCGCACCCCCGCTTCTCTCTGTGACCAACGGTGCAGACCCACAGCCCAGGCAGGCCGGCCACGTAGCCCAGCTGCCGCGCATCCTAGCCGGGCAGCGGAGGGGCCGTTTTCACCTGCAAGCGTCTGGGACTCTGCAGGCCCCTCCCCTTCCCATTTGGGCGGGGCGGGATTCTGCACGCGCTCAGAGGCACTGTGCTCCCGGCCCGGGGCGGCCCTGTGAGCGGAAGGGCTGGCCCCGCCTGAAGGCGGCTGAGCGGAGAGTCCCCCGCCTGGGCGGTGGTGGCCTCCAGGGGGCAGCCGGAGGAGCGAGAGGCTCGGAGCGGCTGCGGGAGGGACCCGGGGGCAGTTTCGCTTTCTGTTTCTGCCGCCGCCGCCCGCAATGGAGGACGAGCCGCCGAAAGAGGAGGACACCTGGCAGCCGCAGCAGCACGGCCAGGAGGAGGAGGAGGAGCAGAAGGACCAGCCCTGCTCCGGAGAGGACGGCGGCGCCTCCTCCGACCCGCGGCGGCACCCGGCGCGCTCACAAGCGCTGGGCGGCGGTGCCAAGCAGGCCGACGAGGCGTTGCTGGTGTCCAGCTGGCTTTCCTGGTTTCTGACCTCCTTTTTGGCCCACAGAAGCTCGGCCGGGAAGGTGAGGCAAGAAAGCAGCGAGGCGCTCTGCAGATGCTCAGAGGCCCCGGCGTCGCCTGTCTCCGGGCAACATGAAGGAAGACGCCCTGCCTGCAAGGGAGGGGCGCGGGGGCTCCTGAGCACGTTCCCGCCACCATCCCAGGCAGCCACCACTCTGGCCAAAGGCCGGGATGATGGGAGTTGTCGGGTCCAGCAGCATCTGGGGCCTCAAGGGGGAGAACCCCGGCGGGGGTGGGGTCAGGCTGAGCCCTGCCAGTGGCTAGGCAGCGCACGGCCCCCATCTTGCCGGCTGGTGGGCTCTGAAGGTCGGAGTGGCATATGCCAGCCCTGCAGTGCAGTCCACTCTCAATGGTGGGAGTCGGGCCGAGGGCGGTGGGAGTGGGTGGGATGAATGGTGGGAGTCTCAGGGTGGGAGTCGGGCCGAGGGCGGCTGGCACACAGGCAACCCTGCAGTGTAGCCCACAGTGATGGTTGCGTTTCTAGCCTCCCATATCCCCCTTTGAACCATCCCTCAGGTTGCAGTGCATGTCAATCAACTGGCATTTCCCCTTCAGACCCCTTCCCAGCCCAAATCCATCCCTCCTCAGTTGCATGTGGAAGCCTTGGTGCCCCATGAACTCACACAGACCCACGGCACCTTCCGCCCCAAGAATTAAAATGTGTTAGCAGCTAGAATCTAAATACCTTTTACAGTTACTTTAAAATCCTTTATTTTCCCATGGATTGCTGTGGGCAGCACTTGCTCCCACATACCCCGGGAGGCGGGGGTGAGAGCAAAAAAGTGTACATGACTGGGCCTTGTGTGTCAGTCTTGCTTTTGTGAGTCTGTGCTTAAAACAAGAAGAAAGTGCAACTGGACAAAAACAGCTGCATCTGCACCAGTGCTCCCTGTAACAGGGATTCCACCTAGATGGTGACTACAACTCCCATAATTCCCAGCTGCAGTGGCCCAAGGCCTATGGGTAGGGGCATAGCAAGGTTGGAGTGGGCCCAGAGACAAGATTTTAAAATGCCACCCCCCACCGAAGCTCAGCTCATGAAGTAAAGAAATCTTAAATGAGGCTGAATAGTGGTAACAAAAAGCAGTTTTGTAAATTGTGGACGATGCAACTCCTTTAAGGGTACTAGAGAAAGACAGGCTGTTCTGGAAGTTCCAGGTCTTAACACTCACATCAATTTCGGAGGATGAATACAACTGAAGGAAGCCCGGGCGGGTGCGCGGCTGGGGGAGCCAGTCATGTGACTTGCCTCTGGGAGGGCCCCCAAGGCAGTGGGCCCCCAGACAACTGTCTCCCCTTGCCCTATGAGAGTTACGCCCCTGCCTATGGGAGTTGTAGTCCACAACCTCTGGGCATCCCTGCTGGTCCCCACCACCCTCCAAATCCACAGGTAAGGAAACTTCACCAGATCCCGGTCACCTGCTGACACTCTGCACAGTCACAGCCGGGTCTCCAGCTCTGTGTGCACCCTTTTCCCCCTGTGCCTGCTACTCAGCCCCAACAGCACCTTTTGCTTTTGGAAATCCTTGAGCTGTTCCTACAAATGTTTGAACATCCCTGCAAAAATTAAGAAGACATCAGAATTTGCTTTTGCAAACAAATCCAACCAGTTTTTGGTCTCGGGCCTCCTGGATTGCAGAGGAGACAAGAAGTGGGGTGGCCGCTGGGGCTTTGTAGCCCTGCCCACCACATCACCCCCATGCTGCACAGAACAGACAGCTGGATGGACCAAGGGCCTGACTGTGCAGAAGGCAGCTTCGTATGGACAGGTGCTTCATCTCCATCACCTTGAGGTGTCTGGAGTGTGGGGGAAGCTGAAGCCTTGGGAACCAAGGTGTTGAGCACTTCCTCGGAGGCTCACTTCTGTTTGTGATTAGGATGAGAGCATTAAGGTACAATGCACCATTTGTTTGTTTTTTATTTCAGAAATCTAAGGTAAGGGGCAGTGTTCTCTCTAACCTTTCTCATTTGTGTGTGGAATCAGTTTTGTTCTGGGCGGAAGCATCAAGGCAGTGTACGCGCACCATGTGCATTCAGAGTGGGGCCTTCCTGATTCAACCTGAGCAGGATCTAAAATTAAGTGAATGGACATCCAAAAATTTGTAAGCACAGGCATGTGTGCACACCTTAGAGGGAACACTGGTATGGGGCAAAGTTCTCATCCCCAGAAATGTCCTTTGTCGTGTGTGTGTGTGTGTGTGTGTGTGTGTGTGTGTGTGTGTGTGTCCATCCATCCCAATTGCCCGACCCCACCCCACCTTCCTTGTTGTTGTCACTCATGGTGTTGAGTGAACCAGTAGGCAGCTGGTTTTAGGCAGCTGTTTTTGGACTACAACTCTCGTAATCCCCAGCCACAGTGGCCAATAGCTAAGAATTATGGGAGTTGTAGGCCAACGCCTGCAGGAGGGCCAAAGTTGAGCAGCCCTAGTCTACAGCAGGGATTCTCAGCCTTGGGTCCGCAGATGTTGTTACACTTCAACTCCCATAATCCCCAGCCCCAATGGCCTTTGGTGGGGGATTATGGGATTTGAAGTCCAACAACATCTGGAGACCCAAGGTTGAGAACCCCTGGTCTAGAGAGAGCTTGGCTGGAGCCTGGGAGGCATGTTGGGTTAGAGTCCTGCCTCTGCTGTTGAGGCCTTGTGTGGCCTTGGGCAAGTCAGTTGCAGCCTCAGTTTCCCATTTGTAGGCTGGAAATAACAATGCTGATCTACCTTACAATGGTGGTGTGAGAAGCTGCCCAGCGAAGCTTCTTATAGAGGATGTCCTTGACTCACGGTGCTCTATAAACTGGGGGTTCTCAACCACGGGTCCACAGACATGATTGGACTACAACTCCCATGAGTTGTAATGACATCTGGGGCCCAGGTTGGGAAACCCCAGTGTGAACCCTCACCTTTTAAGAGAGCCTTATGGTCCCACCTGTGATGAGGCTGGATTGCCCTTAATGGCCTTGTTTCTGTTACAGGATCGGGGCCAAGAAGAGGCAGAGAGCAGAACCTGCTCAGTGGCAGAGACAGCAGCGTGCCAGATGAAACCCGGATGCTTGGAGTCAGAGCTGCAGGTGAGGCGCCTTTCACTGCAGGCACTGGGAGGTGTGTGTGGGGGGGGTGAGAATTGTGGGGCTCCTTGTAACTGCCCTCTTCCAGGCCCTCCTGCCGTGCCTTCAGGGACGGACTGCAGGCTTCAACATGCGCCACTGGATTTCTTCGCTTTGTGGCTGGCAACTGAATGTGTGAAGTGCCCCCTTTGGGAAGCCTGGCACGTGGGAGGTGGTGGCATGAAAGTGCTCTCTGTAGCTCTGGATGGGTGATGGTGCCTCTCTGACACAGGTGCCTTCTGCGTGCAAGCAGGCAGGTACGCTTCTCCTGAGCATCCCCGAAGGGGAAGATCTGACAGTGCTCACATGTAGTCTCCCACTCAAATGCAAACCAGAGTGGACCCTGCTTAGCAAAGGGGACAACTCATGCTTGCGACCACCAAGACCAGCTCTCCTCCCATAGTTCTGCAATGTCTGGGGACCCAATTTTCAGAACTGCTGAAAATAAGTGGCAAGAAACCACTAACCACTTTTGTTGGCGGCAGGAGGGGGAGGGGGATTAGACTCATGAATGGTTGGTCTATCAGCAGCTGTTAGTCATAGATACTGGATGGAACTTCCATGTTCAAAAGCAGTACAGAGAAGATTATGGGAGGGCCACCACCTTCAGGCCCTGCTTGTAGGTTTCCCGGGAGCATCTGGCTGGCCAGTGTGGGAAACAGAATAGCTAGATTCTGGGCTTGAGCCTTTTCTGGTCTCCTCCTCACCAGGCAAAGCAGTGCTTTTTAAAGCGGTGGCTCTCTTACATTCAACAGGGGGAGAGCAATTGGCCCTATCCAGCCCCAGCACAGCATCCCTCCAGTGGCTGCTGCTGGAGTCTCCCTGTTGATTGTTTTTAGATTGTGTGAGCCCCTTTGGGACAGGGAACTATGTTCTCATTCCTTTGCTGCCTGTAGGACTTCTTTTGTTGAAAAGCCATCTTCAAATATTCATATTTTTGATGATGATGTAAGGCAGAACCTTGTAGTTGTCATGGAGTGCAGGTCTATCACTGGCTACTAGTCTGGTGGCTATGGGCCACCTCCAGCCTCAGAGGCAAGATGCTTTTAAATACTGGTTGCAGGGGAGCAGCAGCAAGAGAAAGGGCACGCCTTCACCTCTTGCGCGTGGGCTTCCCAGAGGCATCTGGTGGCCACCGTGCGAATGCAGGACGACATGGGCCTTGGGCCTGATCCAGCTGGGCTATTCTTATGTTCTTATCTGCAGTAGGTTTGGGGAGCCTAGTATCTTGTTCAAGGCTCTTCTCATGAAGCCCTCTGCTCCGGGGCAACCCTTCTTCCTGCTTGTGGTGTTTGACTGCCTGGGATCTCTCCTCTCTTGCAGGCTCTGAGGTCCTCTACTCACCCCCTGGCCTTGCAGTTTCTCCAGGCCCTGGAGAGGCCCATCCAAATCGCTGCCCAGCTGTTTGCTGAGAACCAGCGGCTGCAGCAGGAGCTGCAGAGCCATCCCGGGGATCAGGTGACCCACTTGTTAGCGGAGAATCAGCGGCTTCGGCAAGAGCTGCAGGAACTGAAGAGCAGCCGGAAGGCTCAGGGGCCCCCAAAAGGAACTCGCTATGTGCCAGTTCTGCAGAGCCGAGGTAGGCGTAATGGTGCAGTTGAGGGGAGAGTCTGTGTGTTTGTTAAAATATTGAACTGGTGCTCCAAGAGCCGCTTGCAAGGACGCTGAAATCCAAATACAATAAGAAGACAAAGAGAAGCAGCAGAATGATAAGATATTAATTAAGCCCTAATCAGCCTACTTCCCTTTCTCTTTCTCGACTGCTGGACTAAATTTAGTTCAAATTGAGGTCCACAAATTAGACCTCTTGCACCTCGAATGTTCATGTGTCCGCCATCTTGGATCAGGGTGGATGACATCATTACAAACTACACCATTGAGATGTCCCTGTATGTCACTCACTACAACTGTTTCAGATTTGGTCCAGATTGGTGGACAATGCACAAATGAGCCCACTTGCACCTCAGATGTTCACACAGCCACCATCTTGAATTGGAGTGGATGACATCATCACACACCACACTCTTTGGGCATCCCTATGTGTCCCTACAGCTGTAGCAAATTTGGTTCAAATCGGTTAGGTGGTTCACAAGTTAGCCCACTTGTGCCTCAAAAGTTTACATGTCCGCCATCTTGGATTGGGGTGGATGACATCATCACAAACGACGCCGTTGAGGTGTCCCTACAACTGTACTCAATTTGGATCATATTGGTCCAGGCATTGCAAAGTTGATCGTGGGGTACACACAGACACACACACAGAATGGAAGGTGATCTCCTAAGCCTACTGGAAAGTTTGCTAAAAAATGGCAGCGCTTAAAAGTAGGTGAGCAGCCATTCCGGTGGGCATCTGCAGGACCAAGAGAGATTCCAAGGCCAGGAGATGAATCGGGAGTGGCTTGCAGTGTTCCCTCTAACAGGGATTCCCAGATGTTAGCTACAACTCCCATCACCCCAAGCAAAGGCTATTGTAGCTGGGGATGCTGGGAGTTGTAGTCAACACCTGGGAATCGCTGTTAGAGAGAACACTGGTGGCTTGTCCTAATGAGCGGGGTGGGCACCAAAGGAGCCACAGCTGCCTCTCCTTCCTGGAGCTCGGTTTGCTCCTCTCTCTCCCATCCCAGCATTAATGAGAGCTGTGCTACCTGCAGGCTGGCCATTTGTCAGGTAGAGCTGCACAGTTAACCAGCCTGCAGGCAGCGCAGGTTGGGAGAGAGAGGAGCAAACGGAGCTCCGGGAAGCAGAGTCAGCTGTGCTTCTGCTGGTGCCCCCAACCCCGGACCCCTTGTGAGGACAAGCCACTCCCAGAATGAGTGAATCCTAAAAGCCTGCAAGAGAGAGTCTCACCTGGCATCAAAAAGCACACAAAGTTAAGTCCAAAGGGAAGGGGAAACCACAGCTGAGAGGGTCCTCTCTCCAGCCACCCCCTGCCTTAATCCTGATGGCCTCTGAGGATGGTTTTAAAATCCAAGCAGGTTTGTGTTGGGAGGAGGGGACCCTTCAGGCCCCAAGTTCTTTAGAGCTTCACAGGTCCAAAGCTCCACGTTGAATTCTGCTCTGAAATGGACTGGGAGGCAGCTAGAGCCACTGTTTCCAAGCTTCCAAGAGATGCTTCCTATTCCTGGTTCTAGTTGGGAATGTAGCTGTTGACTGCTGCATCAGTATATCGGGCAGCAGGGATATAGGAAGATGCTGAAAGCCATCATCTCGTTCTGCGCAGGAGGCAGCAATGGTCAACCCCTCCTGTATTCCAACAAGACAACCGCATGACTCTGAGGTCACCAGGAGTCGATACCGACACGACAACACAACTGCATGAGGCGGACTGTTTCAGGGTCCGACAGTTCTTATGCTTAGGAAGTTCATGAATCTGCTTGCTTGTAATTTCACACCACTGGTTCTAGTCCTGCCTTCAGGAGGAATGGAGAACAAGTCCACTCCTCCTTCCGTGCAACAACCCTTCAGATATTTGAAGACTGCTTTCACCCAACATCCCCACCACTTTGTCTTCTCTTCTGCAGGCTAAACACAAACAGCTATTTCAGCAGTTCCTCGTTGGCTTTGGTTTCCAGACCCCTCCCCATCTTGGTTGCTGCCCTCCGGGATGTTGCCTGTTCCATTTTATCAGTGCCTTTCTTAAAACACAGGGCCCAGTATCCCAAGCGACTGCAAGGTCTGGCCAGCACAGAATAGAGTGGGAGGATGACTTCTGATCTCGACATTATGCTTCTGTTAATGGAGCCCAAGATTGCATTTGCTTTTTTAGCTGCTGCATCACACTGCTGGCTCATAATATTTAACTTGTGGCCCTACAGTACCACAAGCTAAACAACTACAGCAAGTCCCTTTCATCGGTAGAGCTGCCACACCACCTCCAACCCACACTTGTGCATTTAATTATTCCATGGAACATACTAATGAGATGGTTCCCCTTCACCACCGTCTCTTCCCCTCTCCCAGTTTTTCCTGTGCAGGTCTTGACCACCGGGCACACAGGTGGCTGTGAAAAGCAGTTCTTGAATGAGGTGGCTCAGCTCCTGGTAAACGAAAGAGTCTCGCTACAGGCGGAGGATTATAACAGGAACGTGGAGGGCTTCCTCTTGCTCTTCTGCCCTGTGGTCTCCCGCATGGGCACCGACATCGAGAATGCCCTGGAGGGACTTGGCTGTAAGTTGCTCTTCCAACCTGGCATGGTGGCTGCAGGACAGCTGTCCAAGTGTGGGTCCGAAGTGGGCAGATGAGATGGCTCAGGGCACTCGTGACAGCTGCGGTCCATATCTGAGGGTGGGGAACTGGCCGCTTCATTGGCTCCAGCCTGCAAGTTCCGGGCTAGATCCAAAGTTCTGGTTTTGGACTTTTAAACCCCTACATGGCTTGGGACCAGGGTATCTGTCAGGCCGCATTCGTCCATACAAATCTGCCAGGTCCCTTTGCTCATGACCCCGCCATTGACTGAGGGTCAAGAGCAGGGCCTTTTCAGTTGTGGCCCCTCGGGGCTCGAATGCCCTCCCAGAAGAGCTTCGCCATGCTCCCTCCCTTAGGTTTTTAAAAAATGATCTTAAAGCCCACCTGTTTAGAGAAGCTTTTTGATGTGTTTTATTACAGGCTGGTGGGTCTTTAATTTTAATTGGGTTTGTTTTAATTATCTTTATTTACCGCCCTGAGCAGTATTGTGCTGGAGGGGCGGGATTTAAATATTTTACTACTAATGATGATGATGATGATGATGATAACTGGCAGGGATGACAGGACAGAGGGACTGGGGCCTCTGGGTTCAAGCCGGTGAGGAAGGAAGGGAATCTGCTGCTTCGGAGGCCTCCTGAGGGTCCCGACTCGCTAGACTTCTCTTGGACTTGGGTAGAAAACATTCTGGTCTCCCTGCTTCTCACTTGTTTCTCTTCACCTTGCCTGCACCAGAAGCAAGCCACAACAGGCACCCCTCATTGGCAGCCTCTGTGTGTGTCCCCCCCCCCCCCCCACACACACACACCACACCACACCTCCACAGACTCGCGGGTTGACTTCCTCCACAGGGTTATGGAAATCAAAGTAGCCTTGTGGAGATGCAAAACGACACACACTTACTGTAAGTGCTCTGTAGTCTTTTTCTGCAGCCCCAGCAAGGGGGCACGGGAGGGGGGGAGAATGATTTCCACTGCTCCCTCCTCCTGCCAGGTGGAGGTTTTCTCTCCAGGAATCTGTCCCTGAGGGCTGTGTGACCCTCAGGGACAGGTTCCTGGAGTTTGAAACATCTGCAGGGAGGAGAGAGAAATGAGAATTGCACCCACTGGGACTGCAGGGAAAGACAATAGAGCAGTTCAGCTGTAGCCTTTTTGCATCCATCTTCATAGTCTTGTGGAGAAGGTCAGCCACCATCTTCTTCCTTGTTGGAAATGATGCATTTCTTGCCAGTCGGGGGTGGGTTGCTGGTCCTGGGCCCAGATTCAGCAGGCTATCCATCTGCCCCTGTGCTTTCCCTAGCCATTGCCTTCCAACCAGCGGGGTCTGCTGTGGCTCCCTTCCGTTCCTCCTCCTGGCTCTTCCAGGGCCTCAGTGGCTGTTGCTCTGCTTTCCCCTCTCAGGTAAGCAGAAGGTTCTCTTGGTGGTGCTCCATCTTAAGCCCAAGGACAGCGGCCAGCCCATCATCCACCCCAGGCGGCCGGTGGAGCATCCAGCCTTGGTGACCACTGTGCACGCCTGCTTCTCCATCCAAGACGGATTCTACCCCTCCCCGACCAACAAGGAGGCCGTGGCTTCTGTGGCAGTGGCCATCACCCAAAAGCTGAAGGAATATTCTTGATGCGAAATGTCCGCCGAGAAGGGAGGGGCTGACATCTAGGGGCTTGTCTGGTTTGTCACCTCAAGGGGCCACCCGGCTGCTGCTTGTGTCTCCTGGGATTCTCCTGTGCTCTGAACCCGCAGACAGATGTCCCGTGTCCTGTAGCAAGCTCATGCCTTCAGCTGGGGAGAACTTCATCTGTTGCCTGTTGTTGGGGTTTGAATCCATGCCATGGCGAACTCTCTCTGCAGGCAAAGTGTCTGGTGCGTCTAAGCTGCCAAGGAGCAGGCATCCAGTTCAAGGGCTAATGTGAAGGCTGTGAGCTTCAAGCCAAGCCTGGTCTTTATTTTTGTTTGTTTTGAAAGAATTAATACTCCACCTTTCTTGCAACTGCCAGGCCCCAAATTTTTTAAAAAGAGCATCTTAAATCCAAGTTGTCAAAGGGGGCATCATGAACACTTAGATTCCACAATCTAAATTTTGGAATTATGATTAGGTGGAGCGCAAGCATAGATGCCAGGGTTTGAAGCACCCTGCCCAGCCTCCAAAATTAGTCAAGCTTGTCAAGACTGCTGCAAATATTAGACATTTACCATCCACAGGAGTGCTTTTCATAAGAAAGGAGATGCATAAATTTACAAAGATTGTCATGTGTGACAATGATAAGCCTGCCTTTTGTGTATCCATGCTGGGAAGCGGTTATTGGCTACGGAGGTGTGAACATGGTGTATCTTCAGGCTTGGTTTTTTTTTTTTTTTGCAAACTATTTGAGGGACAAGATTCCGCCCTCCACCAAGAAAAAACACCCCATTTTTATTTGAATCATTCATAATCATTTATGAATAAAATATTATTTATTTGGAGGGCAGTTAAGAATTGTTGAAGATGTGTTGATTGTGACCCTATCAAATACTTTCCGAATTATATGCAATTTTAATACATGGAGTCAATGTTGGAAAAGCTGATAGTGATGAATTGGGAGGTGGAACTGTGAATGTGTTTGGAAAAGCTCATCAATATCTCTGTATTGCAGGCTATTTCAGTTTTTAATTAACTATCAAGGACAACTTTCTAAACTTGCTTATCAGTGGCCTTATACCCCCGCAAAGATCAAGATAATGACATCTCCAACAATGCACTTCAGCCAAAGGCAGTTGATTTCATGCATGTTTGGTGGAAGGAGAATGGGATTAAGCATTAAGAATTTAATTCAGGATGTTGGGGAAAGGATTATTATACTGGCTATAGCAACCCATGTAGATGGCAGTGGAGGTTCTAAAGAAAAGGAGGGTTCTAGAGGAGGTTCTAAAGAAATTCACCATACAAGCCCTGATTCATGTGAGTGTCCATCACTGGGAGACTCAGATACCAAGAGACCATGGGCATTTCTGAATGACCGAATGCTACAGGTTAGACTTCCATATCCCCTCGATCATGGGTGGCAGTTCATATCTTTAGCTGCCAGTGATACAGGTGCATGGATAAACCAGCTCTAGAGGTGTATTCTCTCAGTGGCTCTTAAAGGTAAAGTGTGCTGCAATTTCGACTCCTGGCGCCCACAGAGCCCTGTGGTTTTCTTTTGGTAGAATACAGGAGAGGTTGCCCATTGCCTCCTCCTGCGTAGTATGAACTGATGCCTTTCAGCATCTTCCTATCTTGCTGCTGCCCAATATAGTACCCAATATAGTACCCAATGTAGTACCAGTGGGGATTTGAACTGGCAACCTTCTGTTTGTGAGTCAAGCATTTCCCCGCCGGTAGCGGCTTGCCCTAACAAGCCAGTGGGGTGCCAAAGGAGGCCCCTTGGGTGGCTCCCTCCGCTCTCCCCTGCCACACCCCCAGAGAGCCATGCTTGGCGACCATGCAGGAGCTGTGCCTGCCAGCCTGAGAGGCAATACAGCTCTTGGATGGCAGCGGGGTGGGCGGGGAGAGGGTAGCAACTCAAGCTGCTGCTGCCTCTGGCACCCCTTGGAGCCTTAAGATGAGCTGCTACTGGTTGATGAAGACGTCCTCAACCTTGGGTCCCCAGATGTTGTTTGACTACAACTCCCATCATCCCTAGCTACAAGGCTAGGTCTTGTGGTAGCAAGTATGTATTGCTAAGCAGGGTCCACCCTTGTTTGCATTTGAATGGGAAAGGACATATAAGAGTGCAGTCAAGATATTCCCCTGAGGGGATGGGGCTGCTCTGGGAAGAACACCTGTCTGCTTCCATGCAGAAGTGGTTCCCAGTTCCCTCCCTGGCAGCATCTTCAAGACAGAGCTGAGAGAGACTTCTGCCTGCAAATTTGGAGAAGCCGCTGCCAGTCTGGGTAGACAAGACGGAGCTAGATGGACCAAGGGTCTGACTCCGTAGAAGGCCGCTGCCAGTGTTCTTAAGGCCATGGTGTGTAGACCCCACCACTTGTTAAGATCAACTGAAGCGGTCTGCCTGCAGCTGCCATGGGGTTCAGTTGGCAACTGCTCAGGTTTAGGCCTTTTCAGTAGCCGCTCCTGAGCTTTGGAAGGGGCTCCCCACCAAAATGCAAGGCTTGACTTGTTTATCTGCCAGAGATGTGTTTTGAATTCAGGCATCTTGGTTGTATATAATAATTTTAGTTCTGTTTTAAAGTTCATCCTAATTGGTTTTAGTCCTGCCCCATACAAAGAAGTTTCTGAATGTGATTGTTTTTGCTGTAACTGTTTTGGAGGCTGCCTAGTGGAATGTTTAGGTGGCCGAGAAATGCCATCCATAAAAGATGCCTGGAAACAGCAGCACCTGTGGCTGAGTTTTGTGCAGTGCCCATTTAAGCCAAGGGGGTGGGGAGACAACGGTGCCTGACCTGCGGGTTCCCCATCGGTTCCCCAGTGCTGAAGTCTTCTGGAAATAGGGCAAGGCCTTCCAAGGGGAGCCAGAGTTTGGCTGCCCTCAAGCCGGCTGGGCTGGAGCCGCATCCTGCAGAGCCCTTGGGGGTCTTCCCACCGCCACCTTGCCCACACCAGGTTTGGCCAACCTGTGGCCCTTCGGAGGCTGGGCTACTACCACTCCCATTGTGGCTGGAGGTTATGGGAGTTGCAGGCAGCCGCAGAGGCTCCGGTTGGCGCTCCCTGGACGCTGGCTGGCTGGGGCTCTGCAGGGCTGTCCTACGTGGGGAGGCCGCCAGGGATTGACGCTGGGGCCTTCTGCACGCGAACCTGCTGCTCTGTCAGTGAGCCAAAGCGCAGGGTGGACAGGCATCTTTGCTAATAAGTTTGCAAATGAAACCGCTGCCTGTCCTGAGCCGGTGGGGTGGGGCAGGCGGGTGGAGGAGCGACTGTGAAGCCAGGGCTGCTTCCCCCAAGCCAGGAGGAGAATGGTGTTTGTGGAGGGAAGCTGAGCAGGCACCTTTTTCAAGTGGTGCTTCTCTGATATTTAGCACAGGGGGAGAGCAACTGGCCCTACCCAACCCCAGCGCAGCACCCCTCCAGGGGCCGTGGCTGGTATCAACCTTGTGTCTTTTGTGAGTCCTTTGGGGACATGGAACCATTTTATTTGTGTGTGTTTACCTGTGTAAACCACTTTGAAAACTTTGGTGGAAAAGCAGCATGTAAACATGTATTAGCCATAGCCCTCTTGCAGCCTTTGCACTCAGATCTGTCCATAAACCTCTCTACAATCTCAGCTTTTCCCCAGGACCGCCGGGCAAGAATGCATGTGGCTCAGTCTTGGTCTGGGGGGCTGGCGAGTAAGTGGAAAGGAAAATGCACTTTGCACATGCTCAAGGCACTCACTACTCTGTTGTGTTGCAGGGCTGTGTTTGGGCAATGGAACCCCATTCCAGGGGCTCAAAGCAGCCCAGACGACTCTGCCCACCCTTGCCCCCCCTTCCTCGAAGAAACAGAATCTCCCTCCCCGCCCCCAGCAGCAACACACACAAACACCAGACGTTGGGCCTAAATCTTTTTACTTCGGTTTTGGATCAGTGAAGACCCAGCAGCAAAAATAGGGCAGGTGATACATGGTGTAAACTACAAATGCAGACAGATGGGCTTGGTGAGTGAGGCTCCTCTAGGGCGCCAGGAGAGCTGGGAGGCTGGACTGGCGGAAGGCTAGGGCTTGCTTCTCTCTCTCTCTCTCTCCCCGCATCCTTGCAGCAGCCAGAGATCCAGGGGGCAGGTGCAGCTACTCCCTGTTGGAAAGCGAAAGCACAACTTCTTTGAGTGAGGAGAGCTCCAGGAGGACTGCCCAGCGGCGCACGGATCCAGAGCCCAGCTCAGGGCTGCCGAGGACCCGCCCCAATGGGATGTGGGGCTGCAGATGGCCAACCTGGCAGGAAGGAGTCGCTCTGCCTCCAAGTGCAGATGCAAATCCAGCCCAGCCCCGGCAGCCCCCTTGAATGGGCCAGGAGGGGCCGGGCCAGGCCATCTCCATACGGACTTCATTTGGCTCCGGGCAGTGAGGGCAGCGTGGCTTTCCAAAGGATTCCCCCCAGAGGGCTTTTGTTTTTCCCAGGACTGCAGAAACTCCCTTTGGGGTGGGCACAGAGGGGGAGTCCTGCTCAGTCAGTGACTGCGCTCTCTGGGGAAAGGGATCCTTCCCAGGGGGGCCTTTCCCAGAACTGCGGGGCGTGGCGGGGGGGGTGTCTATTGAAAGTCAAGGTGCCACAGCTGCTGCTCCCTTGCCGCCGGAAGGAAAACGACATTTAAAAATAGCTCACCCTGCCAAACCTCCGCCTGCCCAGTAAGCATGAGAGGGCAGATCTGGAGGCTGGATCAGGCCCCATTCAGATGGCAGTTCCGCTCCAGGAAGCCTCTGGCGCACTGCAAAACGCTCCCAGGGGAATGTCCCTGGACGGCATTCTGAGCTCCGTCTAGTTCTTCCATGGAGCCGGGTTCGCCCAGGGACACTGCCGGGGGTCATGAGCTCACTCTCCTGCCCCCCTAAAGCTTTGCTCTGCCTGGCTCATTTCCCAATAAGCACTTGGAGGGAAGCATTGGGGGGGGGGGGCATTTCTTGCTTTGAGACCCTTAGGGAACTGTAGAGGCTCACAGCTCTAGTTCTCCTCAGGCAGTCGACCTGCATTCTACCATTCGGTGGCAGAATGGTTCTGCCGTTTTATAGGAAGCCGCCTTGGATCTCCATCTGAACCGAATCGGAATAATGGTCCATCTCGCTCAGTACTGTCTGCTCTGACAGGCAGAGGCCTTTAGGAACATAGGAAGCTGCCATATACTGAGTCAGACCATTGGTCTATCTAGGTCAGTATTGTCTTCACAGACTGGCAGCGGCTTCTCCAAGGTTGCAGGCAGGAATATTTCTCAGCCCTCTCTTGGCAATGATGCTGCCAGGGAGGGGACCTTCTGCTCTTCCCACCTTCTGCTCTTCTTCTCCATCCCCTGAGGGGAAGATCTTGCAGTGCTCAGACATCAAGTCTCCCTTTCATATGCAACCAGGGCGGACTCTGCTTAGCTAAGGGGACAAGTCATGCTTGCTCCCACAAGTCCAGTTCTCCTCTCCTTTGCCAGCCCTTCTACTGCCCGCAGAAAGCCCCAGGTCTAGTCCCTGGCAGGCAGCATCCCCTGTTAAGAGGATCAGGCAACAGGTGGAGGGAAAGACCCCGAAGAGCTGCTGGCAGTCAGAAGAGACGGAACTGGGCTCAATGGGCCAGTGGCCAGACCCAAGGCAAGGCAGCTTCATTGGCTCATCAGGAGCAGCCGTAACTCAACGGTGGGGCCCCTGCTTTGAACTTGCTGCGTGCAAACCTGGTGCCCCCACCCACCCACACAGCTTCATCCTCAAATGAAAGACAGGCAATGGCACCAAAAGTCTCCGATTCCCCACCACCACGGCCATCGGAATGTGCGGCTTCTCCGCAGTTCCAGGCAGGACGCTTTCCCAGCCGCCCAGCCTGGAGGTGTTGCCAGGGATTAAACCTTCTGCATGCAAGGCAGGTTTTCCACCACGGAGTTGCAGCCCCCGTAAGAGTCCAGCCTGCAGGTGGGGGCTCACGTGGCTGGATGCTCCCCTATACAGAAAAGAAACTCACTACATCCAGGAAAAGGGATGTCTGACAAAGCCAAGAAGAGGGTTCTCCTCCTTCCACTAGCAGGTGCAGGGAATGGTTGTGTGTGGAAGAGCATTCCATCACATGGACACCCTCCTGCGTTGTGAAATGGCACAGGCGGACCACCTCAGCAGGAGGTTGGCCACACACAACTGCACCGGGCAGGGCTCTGGCTCCAGAGCTTAGGAGCCCAGTTATGAAGACGGACGGTGCTTCTGGGTTGAGCCCAAGAGCCTCCCCAAGGCCCTCCCTCCAGGCACTTACACGTTGTTTTCCTTGTACTGACGCAGAACCTCCTCCACCACCGTCTCCATGAACTTGGAGTCATCCGGACTGATGCCTTCTGGCATAGTGATGGAGACAGGATCCGAGCCAAAGAGCTGGACAGTCACCTGGGTCGACTGGGACAGGTCCTCTGGCTTGGTGGAGTTGGAGGAGCTGGTGCTCACCTGGGAGAGTGAAGAGAAAGGAACCCCTGAGCACGTGCAGATGGCCCGGAAGACAAGGGGACAAGCCCAAGGTTCCCCCCAGCTGTGGAGGGGTTTCCGCTAAACACACGTGCCCCCCCCCAACACACATGCTGCTTTAGGACAACTCAGAAAATGTACAAGAACAGGGAAGCATGACTCGAGATCTCGAGCAGGCCAGAGCAAGTCCCCGGCTGTTCCAGCGGTGCTGTGGACTTGCTCAGGGAGGGTTCTGGGCAAGTCGCACACTGGAGCTCACTCTCTGCTCCTAAACAAAGAGCGAAGACACAGACACGGGAGAGTCTCTCCTCCTCTGTGGAAGACAGCGGGCCCCAGGGGGAAAGAGAGTGCTTCCTGCCGGGGACACCTCCTTGCCCAGAATGAGCCCAGGGTGCCTCCTTCCGTGCCTCTTTGTGGCCAGCACTGCTTTGCTCCACACAAAGACCATCTCTGAGAAGTATGTAGTGAATGAGAGCATTGCCAACAGGTGGCTTGTCGTTGTCTCTGCTGGACGGCCAGCAGTGAGGGAGGGTGCAACCACTCCCGGGTCACCATCTGCCCCCAGGTCCCTGTCAAACAGTTCTGACCTTGAAGAAGCTGATCCCAATGTTCAACTGAAGCCCACCCCTCTGGAGCTGAAGCCCAATCAGACACCTCTCTGGCATCCTCAATGCTAAAGAGCTGGCCCCGATGCCCAGGGAAAGGAAGATGTGCCCTAGATAGGGGGCTTGCCGCCTTGGCCAGGAGCCCTGCCCCTCTTTGCCCCACGGAGGAGAACGCTTGCTTTGCCTGCAAACCGCTGACGGGCAACAGAAGCATCCCTCGTTAGGGTCAGATCAGTCGTCTGTTGGCCAAATGCTGAGCCAGGCCACTAGCCCAACCACAAGACCTTCCCAGAGCAGCAGGAACTCCACGAAGGAGTCGCCGCCTTGAAGCGGGCAGGGCTGGAACTGGGGGAAGCTCCTCCCACCAAAGCAGCCCCAGCACCAACCCATTTGCATAGCCCTGCCCCTGAAGTGGGAGGAGCCTCCCCACTCCTGGATCACCTCCCGAGGCGACTGTGTGGGCAGCGCTTGATCAGACCACACGAAGCAGAGGGAATGCAACTGATGTCCAGGAAGGGAAGCCTCCTCCCAGCCCTGCAGAGGACCAACTTGCCCTTTCTGGAACCAGAAGGAGTGCAAGCAGGGCTAGGCAAGGCAAGCTGGGCTGCAGAGGTCTGCCAGGCTGAAGAATCCGTCTCTTCCGACCCAGGACCGCTTTTCTTGGGGCCAAGTTAGAGGAAACTCTGAGGGATTCACAGTCTGGCCTCCTACCGTTTTGTTTTGTTTTTTAGTTAGGAACCTAGGAAGCTGCCATATACTGAGTCAGACCCTTGGTCCATCTAGCTCAGTATTGTCCTCACAGACTGGCAGCGGCTTCTCCAAGGATGCAGGCAGGAATCTCTCTCAGCCCTAGCTTGGAGAAGCCAGGGAGGGAACTTGGAACCTTCTGCTCTTCCCAGAGTGGCTCCATTATCCCCTGAGGGGAATCTCTTGCAGTGCTCCACTTCTAGTCTCCCATTCCTAGGCAACCAGGGCAGACCCTGCTTAGCTATGGGGACAAGTAATGCTTGCAACCACCAGACCAGCTCTCCTCTCCATCAAAGTTCAAAGCAGCAACTGGGTGCAGGGAAGGGGGTCTGAAGCAGGAGGAAGCAACTCTGCACCTAAGCACAATGGAAGATCTAAGTTAGTGTCCATGCATGCACACGCACGCACGCACGCACGCACGCACGTACCATGGTAACCCGCAGAGGCCTGTCGGTGCCCCGGGTGAGGTTGGCCAGACGGGACACCCAGCCAAAATGTTCCTGGAGCTCATCGATGTGGCTGGTGAAGTTGAACATTTCCTCCTGGAACGTCTTGAGGAGGTCGTCGTAGCGCCGGGTGAACCGCTCAGCCAGTCGCACGGCGTCCTCAAAGCGTTCTCTCAGCCGGGTCTGGTCTGGAGCTGTCTGGGAACAATCTGGATTGGGGGAGACGGGGGAGTCAGAGAAGAGACCACGCCTAGACCCCAGAATCTTCGGCATCCAGAGCCGCACAGCACACGGGCAGAACGCACCCAGTTGCCTTCAGCCAAGTGACCTCCAATCCGCCTCCCAACCCTGAGCACCTTTTCTGGATGTCACTGAAGCAACACTGGGTGGGTGGGTGGGCGGAACCGCAGGCTTACACGTGGCTGGATTCAGATTTAAAGTAGATTCCTGGCCTCTGGGTGTGCACAGGGCTCACCTCATCCCAGGGACTGACGCTCCCAGGGCATGCAGGCAGCCCTGGCAGGCGGAAAGGACAAGAGCGGGCGGTCCTGTTGAAACAGGAGGAGGGTTCTTCTGCTTGCCCAGCGCCACTTTGAAATCGATTTTCAATCTACCCTATCCGGCCCTCTCCAACCCCAGCACAGCATCCCTCCAGCGGCTCTTGCGAGTGTCTGTCTTATGTTTCTTTTTTAGACGGTGAGCCCTTTGGGGACTGGCAGCCATTTAATCAATCAATTCATTTCTGTATGTAAACTGCTTTGGGAACTTTGGTTGAGAAGCCATATATGAATCCTCGCCGTATTCGTATTATCAAGCAGAGGGAAGCTGACGCAGCCAACAGCTTTTAGGGAAGCAACTTTAAAGGCATAAAGTTGGCCTTTAAAGGCATTTATCAGGCATGATCAGAACCATTTGCGAATTGTAGCCCCATAATATATTATTAAAGATATATTGCAAGAGCACCTTCCATCTAGAAACTTCAGAACAGGAAAGACCAGATTTGCCGTATAAAGTTTGGAAAAACCAGGTTGGATGGAGGCTTATGGGGCACTGAAGTGCCCCGAGAACCTTGGGATGCTAGGATTCAACAGGCACTGTGCTCATTTTCACCAAGAACTGAATTTTCTGCCCAGTTCCGTATTTGCATTTGCATGAAGTCACAGAGCTCACACAGCCCTGGGTGCCTCACTTCTGCCTCCGTGGGGCTGGCTGCCACCCTACTTCCCCCTCAATTCTTATAATTAATGCAGCTCACAGGATTCGGCATTCCCTGCATGGAACTCGGGTTAGCTTGTGCAGTTTTGGTTCCTTCCCCACCATGCCTCTGTTCTGCCCACTAGGGAGCACACGGCCCTGTCCATGCCCTTCCTTGCTATGCAGAACAACAGCCTGCAACAGGGACCACTGGTGGTGCCCTCTCTTCCTGGGTCTCACGACAGCTCCCTTCTCTTGGCAAGGTGCCCCTAGCACCACCTTGGCGGTCTTAATATGCTTTTGCTGCCTTTATTTATGTAGCCTTTATGGTGGTTTATTCCAAGACTGCATTTTATTGTTCTACTGTATTACTGATTGCTAGTAAGCCACCTTGAAGACCTTTGCATCAGAAGGTGGGTTATAAATTCTGGGAAACAGAAGCTGGGAGGATGAAGAAGAGCCATCCACCCGCTGAGACATCATCCTCCTACTGCACTGGATCACATCAGTAGGAGCAGGCGGGGCCGGAGCTTGAGGGGGTGGTGGGGCACTTATTTGCATGCAGCATGACCCAGGCTCAGCCCCTCCCTGCCCGAGACCTTGCAGCGCCTCTGCCTGTCGGTGCAAAGCGGCTTCATGCAGCCGCTGCAATTCCATTTTCCAGCTTGCAAACCTTAAATCCAAATTCCCCACTTTCGCTGTTTCCAGGGGGAAATTCTCTCGTCATGCGACATAAATGGTCTTGAGAAAAAGGCTAAAATGATTTCGACACCTAACACAGAGATCCGCCCTGGAACGGCAACCTGTCCCTGGCACAGGTGATCACTCCCTCGGCTAACTCACCAACATCCAAGATGGCCTGGCACTTCTCACACCTCTCCCGCATCCTCAGGCAACTGGCAGAATTGCGCCGCATCTCACGGCACACCATGCGGTCGCCGTCGGGGCTGGAAATCACTGGAAGAGACGTGGAAAAGAGCATCACTGGCATGCAAAGAGCCTTCACTCCTGCCCGTCTCTGAAGTCACCGGCTGGCATTTGTAATAAAGCTGAGATGGACATTTTCTTTTTTGAAATAAATGGTCCCTCCATCCAAGCTTCCAGATCTACATTCTAGTCTGGTCTTAAGAGATAACAGAGCAGCAAAAGTGAACGTCCATGTTGAGAGGAAGTTGGTATGCCACGAAATACCTACCAATTGCTAAGAGGGGCATCATTGGGGGAAGACATCTGTCTTCACACCTTGCCTGTGAGCTTCCTGAAAGCATCTGGCAAGCCACTCCGAGCAACAGGACTCAGGATGCAGGACTAGATGGACATTGCTGAGGATTTCCCCCCACGCTGTGTGGACTTCTAAGTGTCATGAAATGTGGCTCTAGGCCACAAAGGATGCACACACAGACAAGGACAATGCACTGGTGTGTGTCGTAGCTGCGCATGCTATGCACATGAATTACACTCAAGTACCATTGTGCAGTTCTCAAATTTAAATAACAGCCCTGCTGAATCAGGACCAAGACCTATCTAGTCCAGCACCCTGTTTCCCACAATGGCCCACAAGATGCCTCTGGGAAGCCCCCAAGCAGGAGGTAAAGGCATGGCCCCCTTTCCTGACATTGCTTCCTTGCAACTGGTATTTGGAGACATCCTTCTTCTGAACCAAGAGGTAGCCTATAGCCATCAGCACTAGTAACCACGGATAGACCTGTCCTCCATGAATTTGTCTAAGCCCCTTTTATAGCCATCCAAGCTGGTGGCCATCACCATAATCTGTGACAGAGCGTTCCACAGATTTATTATGTGTTGTGTGAAAAAGCACTTTATTCTAAAAAAAAAAAAAAAGCTCTGACCGGAACTCAAACCCCAATAGGAGTTTCAGACTCTGGACAGCAGAACTTGGATGATTTTGAATTTCAGACTATTTTAAACACAGGGCTGCACTGGAATCCAAACACAGGCATGATTTCTTTCAGCCCAAAGAGTGTCTTCAAGAAAAACTCAAGCATGCTTCATCTGTTGTTCTGTGGCCAGGTCCCGGGCCTCCTCTGCTGCTTGAACAGAATGCCCTGCGTGGACCTCTGAACTTCTTGAGAAATCACCTTTGTGCAAGAGGGATTTCATCAGTGCATCTGAAATCAGCCCTGATCAGATGGAAGGCAGTTACACACACCCCTCAGCTTCCTACACATCCAGGTGCCCACCCAGTTCTCTGTTTCCGTGGCTGCCTCACTGCTCAAAGTCACAGGTTGAGTGGATCAAGCTGACTTCGCACTCTGCTGGAGTGCAGACACTTTCAGGAGTGGAGAAATTTGGCAGGGTGGGTGCAGACAGGGAACAGCTGGCAAAGAGGTAACAAAGGCCTGTGATGGTACGGACTGAAGCACTTCAGACTGCAGATGTGGGGGGTCCTCTTTTGAATGCCCCCCCATGTAAAACACACTCCTTTCAAACAAGAAACTAGCACATTGGAGGGAAAGGGTTCTAGCCCAGTTCTCTGCTCGTTCCCTACTCTCAGGCCGATTTTTAAATTTATTTTTAATGTGGGGGCATTCCAAGGTTCCAAGTTCCCTCCCTGGTGGCATCTCCAAGAGAGGGCTGAGAGAGATTCTTGCCTGCAACCACAGACTGGCAGCGGCTCTTCCAAGGTTGCAGGCAAGAATCTCTCTCAGCCGTCTCTTGGAGATGTCTTCACAAAGACAATACTGAGCTAGATAGACCAATGGTCTGGCTCAGTGTATGGCAGCTTCCTATGTTGCAGGCAGGAATCTCTCTCAGCCCTATCTTGGAGATGCCGCCAGGGAGGGAACTTGGAACCTTCTGCTCTCCCCAGAGCGGCTCCATCCCTTAAGGGGAATATCTTGCCCTAGGGGGACAAGTCATGCTTGCTGCCACAAGACCAGCTCTGCTCCCTGCTGCCAGGGAGTGAACCCGGGGCCTTCTGCATGCAAAGCAGATGCCCTGACACAGAGCTACGGCTCAGCAAGACGTGTCTGCTCCCTAAACTCTCCCATACCGAAGGCTATTTCCATCGCTGCCACAAGCCCAGAAGACGACAGGCAACTCCAACGGCGGCGAGAAGCCCAACCCGCCAGACCAGCTCACCTGTTGAGAACCTCCCCAGCAGAGGCCTCTGGAGGCCGCCCTGCAGCCACTGGCCATCCTGCTCCATGCCCCTGCGGGCTCCCTCGAAGAGGCGCTGGGTCATGGCGGCGATGGGCTGGAAAAGCTGGTGGAAATCCTGGTGGGGGAACTGGCTTGGGGAGAGGGAGGCGAAGGGCACGTCCCTCGCAAGGCGGGCCCTGGAGATGGGGAGGGGGATGGTGCGGGCCGGGGAGCGGAAGGCATCCCACAAGCCTCCGAAGGGGGCCTGGAAGAAGGGGGCCAGGCGCCCGTAGGCCTGCGTGCTCTCCCGGAAGAGGTCCTCCACGCCGCCCTCCACCAGGCCGTAGCGCTCCTCCAGGTCGTCCAGCCTCTGGCCCTGCTGCTCGCCCACGTCCACCAGGGAGTCGACACGCTCCCCGTTCACCCAGATGGAGAAGGGCGAAGAACGGTTCAGGAACTCCTCCAGCTGCAAGGAACAAGGCAGGGTCTTTGGGTCACTGGAGCCGGAGCAGCCCGGGGCACCCACCTCAGGAGGAGACCGCAGCAGCGCCAACTTCCCCCCAGGGCCGGCGACAGGGGGCATATTCACTTGGGAAGTTCCCAAGACAAGGACGAGAAGGAAACAATAATAATACTCCCACTGCCAAAAAATACTCACGGGATATTTGAAAGGATAGGGAAATGAAAGTAAAAGTGGGGAAAGGAGAGAGAGAGAAATTCAACCCCAGGTAGAGGGGGTTGGAGAGGCTTTCCCTTCAGGGGAAAGCCTCTCCCCTGAAGGGCTCGTCCTAACCCCTCCCTTTGAGAATGTTCCATCCTGGGGCCCTCCAACTTGGGGCCCCAGATGTTGCTGGACTTCAGCCCCAATGGCCAAGGGCCAACGATGGAGGAACCCCCGGCTCTCTCCCAGCCTGAAGTGCAGTGAGACAACAATACTGCCAGCCAGATGGAAACGAGACTGCTCAAGACGGGGGGCGGGGGGGTCTCGGCCTTGTGTGGGGCTGGGGCGGATGAGTGTTGCGGTCCAGACACATCCAAGGACTCCAGCTTGAGAAGCCCGGCTTGGAAGGAAGAGAGAGGAGGCCACCTGGCAGCAAAGAAACCCGCCAGGGGAGCCACCCTGAGGACACCGTGCCTAAGCTGGGTGCCGGCTCCGGAAAGGGCCCCTCCCAGGCTCCCCCCACCCACTCCATGCTGCCGAATTTCCGAAGGAGGCAGGGCCCAAGGAGGGGCTCCAGTCCTGCCGAGAAGGGCTGCGTAGCCAAGCGGGCTAGAGCAGGGGAGGAGGGGCCTTCGGGCAGGTCTAGTCCCCAGGTCTGCTGCCTGCTTCCAGCACCTCCTGCTCTGGCTCATCCTATGTATGCATTATTATGCTAATGACAGGTTTGGGTTGCTCCCGTTTGTGTCTTTTAAAATTTTTGGTTACATCGTTGTGTTATGTTGTACCTTTATGTTTTAGTTGAGGTTAAACAAAAAGCAAAAAATTAGTTAAGAAAGGTTTGCACTGGCTGGCCACCAAAGAGCTGGTCTTGTGGTAGGTAGCAAGCATGACTTGTCCCCTTTGCTAAGCAGGGTCCACCCTGGTTTGCTTTTGAATGGGAGACGATGTGTGTAGGCAGTGTAAGATACTCCCCTCAGGGGATGGAGCCGCTCTGGGAAGAGCATCTGCATGCAGAAGGTATCAAGTGCCCTCCTGGGCATCTCCAGATAGGGCTGAGAGAGAGACTCCTGCCTGCAACCTTGCAGAAGCCGCTGCCAGTCTGGGTAGACAATACTGAGCTAAGTTGGACCAACGGTCTGACTCGGTAGAAGGCAGCTTCCTATGTTCCCAACAGTTCTCCAAGGTAAATTCCGTGCTGGGGACTCATGAGGAGGGAATTAAAAACAAAAATACTGATCCCTTATACAAATCTATGGTGCAGCCACAACTGGAGTTTTGGGTCACTGTATCTTAAGAAGAACATTGTAGAGTTGGGCAAGGGGCAGAAGAGGGCAGCCCAGGGACAGCGTATTTGAACCGTGAACTGGTGACCTTCTGCTTACTGGACTCTGGAAACTCCCTGGACTCCTGCACAGTCAGTGGAAGGGAGAAAAGGTGGGGGCTCTTCTGGAAGGAGGGGTCCCTCCTAGCAGGGACTGGGCCTGGGGCCTTCTGCATGCCACCCCCCCCCGGCTCCTTGCCCACTCAGGCTCATGGAGCCATTCACGAGGCGGGTGGCCCTCTTCTGCACCCCCTCCCCCCGCAGTGCTCCTGCCAGCTCTCTTCTCACCTGCCTGCCGACCAGGCTGGCGCCGCTGTGGCACGTCCGGGTGTAGAGCCGCATGCAGGTGTGCTTCAGGCAGGGCTTGCACTCCTCCCAGAGGGCCAGCATGGTCTCGTTGCAGACCTCCGTCTGCTCCGCCAGCTGCTCTTCCGTCTCCTTGGCGAGGAGGAGGGCCTCCTGTGGTGGGGGAAAGCAAGAGGGCCTGAGGGCAAGGCAGGCGAGGGCGGAGAAGGCTCCTTCCGCAAACAAGGGAGCCCTGGAGAGCAGACGGAGGGGGTCGCAAAAGGTCTCCCAGTTTGGGGGGGGGCGGTTACGGACCCAGGGGAGCCCCCTTGCAGATGAGCCCCCTCGGGCATCAACCAATATCCATGCAAACTGTTGCCCAGATTGGGCAACGTCTTGACAACTCTTTACTGGCTTTGCTGCAACTGACTAGCTGAACAAAAACACCGGGGAATTTGTGAGGAAAGAGACTTTTTCTCCTTTAGAGAGATCACACGATTGCTACTTCATCAAGCTGATCTGATGGCTGGATCTGATATTTGCTTGCTGTGGAATTCCACATGCTTTGCAGATCAAAACTACCAAGTCCAGCCCTACCTCATCCATGATCCCAAAAACAGCTCGGAAATTCATTTAACTAAACAATCCAAACAAGAGGATGGCCCCAAAAAGCACACCCTTAAGAGGCAGCATCCATCATGGGGATCCCTGGGGGGGTGAATGGCACAAGGAGAGTCATCCTTCAAAGAAGATGGTGCCGGGAAACTCTTTGCATGTTGCTTTACACACTTCTCAGAGACTGAGAGACTCTGAGAGACTCTGTGATGGAGATCACCCCAAGGACTCTTAAGTTGCTCAGACACAGAAAGAAGACCAAGGCCAGCTCCGGGGCCTCCATCCCGCCTTCAGGGGTCTTTTTAAAAACATGTAGGCCTTTGGGACCGCTGGGAGCAGAGCCACCCCCCCACCCCGCCATCTCTTGTGGCGGCAGCTTTGATTCTGTCTCCGTTGACTCACTGTACCTTTATATTGCATTTTAATTGTGTCTATTGTTTTAATACTGAACTCAAGAACATTCCCCTTCCCACACCATCATCAGCATACTCAGAGTAATGCCTTGTGGGGGGGGGTGTCAAATCTAGCAACAAAACAGAGCAGTTATTCTGTTCTGCATCTGGGTGATTTATGTGATTTCACTTCAGCATTAAATGATCCAGAGTGAAACACACCACCACCTCCCAGACCTTGGCTGTGTCCTCACAGTCACTCAGTATCACAACTCCACACCTATCTAAGCATGCACCCCAAGTCTGCGTTAGGGAGGACTTCCGTAACCTGGCCAAGGACTTGTGCGGGGGGGGTGGTGCTGGCTGGCTTAGGGCACGGAGTTGACCACATGCCCCTTTGGGGACGCTGCAGTGTTGCAAGCGCAACAGAGTCCCATCCCATGGAGGGCAGCAACATTCAGGCATTCACGGGTTGCTGATCAGCTTCAAATGCTATCTGGTGGGTGTGGGCAAGACACTTCAGAGGGAAGGGATGGTGGCGCTTAGGCCAGCTGGCCCTCAGACCTCCTTCTTCTTCTTGGTTTCTTCCAAGTTGTTCAGGATGTCGCGGTGGTCTTTGCTGGTCTTCTCCATGAGGGCTTTCATCTCCCGGACTCCATTGATGGCGTTCTCCAGCTCCTCGTCAACGACCCTGCTTCCTGTTGTGGACAATTCTGGGGAAGGGAAGGACAGATGTTTAGGAGGAGAGAGAACAGGTGCTTATCTCGGCAGCAGGGCCGTTCCCTAGAAGCTGCCTCACTCAATACCACAGTATGGTGGTGGTGTACACACACAGAGCAGAGGTGTGTGTGTGTGTGTGTGTGTGTGTGTGTGTGTGTGTGTGAGAGAGAGAGAGAGAGAGAGAGAGAGAGAGAGAGAGACTCACACATACACACACACACCACTTTTCAGCAGAAAGCTTCTCAAAGCAGTTTACAAAGAAAAAGTGACAATACTACAAGTTTGACAGGAAATTTAAAAGCACACGTGATCTGTCAGTGCCGGGGGGGGGGGAGGCGCTATTGTCCATGCCCATCATCATCAGAAAGTCAGATGGCAGTGACACATGAGAGGGCTTTCTCCATTGTGGCCCCCTGCCTGTGGGACCCCCTGTCACAAGAGGGTCAATCTTCTCTGGCAGTGTTTTGCAAACAACTGAAAATGCTTCTATCCAGGGGCACATTTAATTTGGTTGAGCTGGTTCGTTCTTCTTCTGGGCGTCTTGCTGCTGTTCGGTTTTGTCTTGTGGGCAATGATTACATTTTTCTTGGTTGTGTTCAAATGTGAAGGTTAGCTGCTTTGGGCATCTCCATGTTGGAGAAAGGAGGCGGCAGGCTTTGATATAAGCCAACAAATACTGAAGGAATGCATTTCGTAATGTGTCCTCCTTTCCAACGATTTGGGGCCTCTCCTCTCATCCTCTTCTCCAGAGGAAGTTGTGTGGTGTGCATTTTTTAATTCTTCCCGAAAACTGCCAGGAGGAGTCTAGGCCAAACTAATGATGTGCACAAATCCATGTTCCCAACAACAACAAATATTTATATACCGCTTTTCAACAAAAGTTTCCAAAGCAGTTTACATAGAGAAATAATAAATAAAAATAAGATGGATCTCTGTCCCCAAAGGGCTCACAATCTAAAAAGAAACACAAGATAGACACCAGCAACAGTCCCTGGAGGGATGATGTGCTGGGGGTGGAGAGGGCCAGTTTACTCTCCCCCTGCTCAATAAAGAGAATCCCCATGTGAAAAAGGTGCCCCTTTGCCCAGTGAGCAGGGGTGCCTCCAACTAGAAGCACCTCTTTTTTGTCAAATACAGCCATGGCGGGGTGGGGTGTGTGTGGCCCTGTGAAAATACACAGGAAGGGGGAAGTTCATGGGGAGTGGCTGGAAGAAGAGAGATTGGCAGCGCCTGGCTGGGGTGGAAGAGAAGGACCATCCCGTGGGGCGCAGGGTGGGGCGGGGAGGAAAGAGACAAGGCAAGAACACCAAGGTTTTCTCTGGCTTGGAGAACGGAGGGGAGGCAAATGTCTCCTCTCTTTGGGACAGGAGTGGCTCATCCTAACAAGCCAGGGGAGGGGACGCCAAAGGAGGCTCAGATGCCTCTCCTCCCTGAGCTCTGTTCTTCTTCCCCCTGCCCCAGCATTAATGACAGGGTGGCCATTCGTCAGGTAGAGTTGTGCAGTTTACTGTTCAGCTCTACCTGATGAGTGGCCAGCCTGCCAACTGCACAGCTCTCATTAACACTGGAGCGGGGTTGGTGGGGAGAAGAGCAAACAGAGCTCCAGGAAGGAGAGGCATCTGAGCCTCCTTTGCCCCTCACTTCCCACTTTCCTCAAGATGAGCTACTCCTGCTTCGGGAGGATGTTCAGGATGTCCAAAGGCTGCTTCTGCAAATCACAATGCAGGAAGAGGCTGCTTTTTGCAGGCCTCCAGAAGCCCTAGTGCTGAGGCAGCAAGGGAGAGGGACAGATCTAGCCGGAGAAAGTAACCCGAGGAGAAATACTTTCCCTTGCCAGCTGCAACCACAAATACTGCTGCAGGTATCAGTGGATGCAAGAAAGAGGCCATAATTTCTTAGTTTCCGGGATGGAGTCTATTCACACACAAACACAGGCACTGACAGGGTCTGGAGCATTTTGCACGCACACACACACTATGTGAGGAAGCCCCTGTTGCAGGTGAGCCTCCCCCTCCCCAAAGCGTCACACCCACCCCCCTCTTTTTGAGACAAGCAGTGCATTCGGCTGCATTCCTTCAGATCTTGCTCTGCAAACCTGTGAAATCGAAGGAAGGTCTGAGCAGACCTTAAAGCCACGCGGCTTAGCCATGCACCCGACTAGGATGCTCTCAGCCAACTCTTTATGACTGCTGCTGCGGTCCATCCAGTCTGCTTATTTGAGAGAGAGGTCTCTCCTTCATAAAACCAGGGGCAGCTCATCCCAACGGAGGCAATTGCAGTTGCTCCTCTCTCTCCGGCCCCAAAGCTGTGCTGTCTACATGCTGGCCATTTGTCAGGCAGAGCTGCACGGACCGGTTAACCTGGCTAGCCTCCAGGCAGCACAGCTCTTGGACGGGATGGGAGACAGAGGAACAACTTGCTACTGCTTAGAAGCAGAGACAACTGGGCCTCCTTCCGCACCCCACCTACCCCACCCCACCCCCGCCCGGGCTCCTTAGGATGAGTCACTACTGCATAAAACCCTAACCCTAAACAGCTTGGGCCCTGGTATTTAAGAGGACGTCTTCTTCGCTATGAACCACCCTGCCCATTGAGATCAGCAGGAGAGGTCCGTCTGCAGTTGCCACCGGCTCCGGGGACGGGCCTTCTCCACTGCTGCCCCGAGGCTTTGGAAGGCACTCCCTGCTGAAATAAGAGCCTCTCCATCTCTGCCAACTTTTAAAAAGGCAGTCCAGACACATTTGTTCACCCAGGCTTTTAATTAGATATGGTTTTAATTGTGTTTTTAATAGTTTTAACATTGTTTTCAATTTTAAATTGTTGCAGTGTTTTAAACCTTTTATTTGTTGGTTTTATTGTTTTGTTGTAAGCAGGCCGGGGCTCCTCCCAGATATCCCCTCTGGGGAATCTCACGTGTAGTCTCCCATCCAAATGCAAACCCTAACTGGCCCTCTCCACCCCTCCAGTGGCTGCTGCTGGTGTCTGCCTTATGTTTCTTTTTTCGACAGTGAGCCCCTTTGGGGACAGGGAGCCATCTTTATCTCTCTATCTAAACCGCTCTGGGAACTCTTGTTGAAAAGCGGTCTATAAATATTTGCCATCTTTGTCTTCGACCATTTGAGCAGGCTCCCACAAGACCAGCTCTTCCTAGCGGGCCAGTGGGGGGGGGGGCACCCAAGCAAGCAGCTCAGGATGCTCCTTTCTCTCCTGCCCCCCCGGAGACCATGCTGCCTGCGGGCTGGCCATTCTTCTGGTAGAGCTGCCGGGTCAGGTGGGGCAGGAGAGAGAGGAGCCACCCACGCTGAGGCCAGGAGGCAGCTGCACCTCCACCGGCAACCCCGCCCCCCGGCTATATTTTGGCATAACATTAGGAGAAACTTCAGCCCCATGAGCAGTTGGACAATGGAATCCATCACCGAGGGGGAGGCTGGGCTTCCCCTCGCTGGGGGTCTTCCGACAGAGGCTGGACTCCCCTCCGTGGCTCCAACTCTGGATCCTCTGCATGCATCAAGCAGGAGAGCAGCCTAAGTGGTTTGCAAGCACACTGATTGCCGTCAAGTCGGTGTTGACTCCTAGTGACCACAGAGATAGATTCTCTCCAGGATGATCTTTAGCCTCCCCCATTTGGAGCAGTGGCAGAGTTGCCAACTGTCCCTCATTAGGCGGGACGTCCCTCATTTCAGGGATGAGATGCTGGTCCCTCTAAGGACAGCATTTGTCCCTCGTTTTGGTGGCAGGGAAGCAGCTTCTGATTTTGAGAAGTTTGGGGTCGAAAAGTGGTATAACTTGAATATGCTCCAAATAATAACCCTGCTGGTACTATTCAAGAGCAGATCATTCCATGACATAGACGTCAGTGATACTCGGGCTCTTGATGACCGTTGCAAACACCTGCCGGCCCCCCATCCCGGCCCACCCCCCCAACCCCCAACTTGTGTCCCTCATTCTAGAAATGCAATGTTGGCAGCCCTAACTGCCTGTCTAGACCTTCCGTTGCACAATTTGGCAACGCACACAAAGCACTGCAGCCTGAACTTCCTCCAGGACTAGCCACAGGCGGCCAGTGAGTCATGGGGCTGGAAGTGACCTCATGAGGCAGGTGTCTGGTTGAGAGGGAGGGCCCCCCTCGTGGGGGTGCCAGCCATTTTTGCAGCTGTGGGCATTTTGTGGCTGACAAGGCAGAACGGGCCCAGACTGAGCCCAGACAAGCTCTCCATCCCACACACCTCCTAGCCCCAGCAAAACAAGCCTGCGGGACACTTAGAGAGCCTGGCTGCAGCGCAGTGCAGGCTTCAGAGGGTTAGACCAGGGACCTGGGAGGTCTCCGTCCAGCCCCCTCCTCAGTGCAGGGAACAGAGTTCTCCTCCAGCCCTGGCAGACTCTTGGCCAGCCCCAGAGAAGCCTCACTGCCACGAGGCCAGGGCTGCACAGTTGCGCCCTCCAGCTGTTTGGGGATGACTAGGCGAGAAGAGCTGGTCTTGTGGCAGTGAACAGGAATTGTTCCCTTTGCTAAGCAGGGTCTGCCCTGGTTTGCATTTGAATGGGAGGCGACATGTGTCAGCACTGTAAGAGATTCCCCTCCGGGGATGGAGCCGCCACTCTGGAAAGAGTATCTGCATGTTCCAAGCTCCCTCCCTGGCAGCATCGTCAAGACAGGGCTGAGAGAGACTCCTGCCTGCAACCTTGGAGAAGCCGCTGCCAGCCTGTGAAGACAACACTGAGCTGCTTCCTATGTCCCCTTCTGCCAGAACTGCCAGCCACAGCGGCCAACAGCCGGGGATTGTGGGAGTTGTAGGCCAACATCTGCAAGAGGGCCAAAGCTGAGCAGCCCTACACGAGGTGAGCACTAGCCCCAAATCTGGTGCAGACGCATCCCTCTGTGTGCACGCATGTGTGGAAGCCCCACTCCAGTGGAGTGCAGAAGCCACCCGCCCCCTCCCCACTTACGGTCTAGTTTCTCAGGAACGATGCAGTGGCCCCGCTCCCAGGAAGACAGGAGCCCCAGCAAGAGGAGGAGTAGAGTAGGAGTCATCTTCTCGGCGGAAAGAATCCCAAGTTCCTGCCAAAAAAAAGAAGCCAAGAAACAAGTGTGATTGGCATGAAAGGCAGAGTGGAGCCGGGGAGAGGAGAGGCAGGTAGAGGAAGTTTTGGAAGCGGAGGGGGGACAGATCATTCGTTTGTGCCTCTGGTAGAAAACTGAAGGATCCACTCCCTCTGGAGAGAGCTCTGAGAGCAGGCCTCACGCCGAAAATAGGTCTTTCGTTTCCTTTCCGTTTCTCAAACTTGGGCCAGGTGTTGTAGGACTACAACTCCCATCATCCCCCGCCACAATGGCCACAGGCCTTTGTGGCCAAACATTGTGGCCCATTTTGTGAAACCACCAACACACTTCACACAAAACCAATGATTGTAACTTTGAAAACTGTAGGTGGGGTTTTTATAAAGGTGACGTATCACGGAGCAATTCTTCTCTTTGGCTTTTTGTCCTGGACTCTAGTTACAGCTGCCTCTGCTGAGTTTACAAAACAAGACACACACAAAATCTAAAGGCAAATAAAGCCACGGCACAGCAACCACCTTTTTCATTTCATTATTAACTTCCGTTTGTAAAGGCAGCTTGCAGTTCACAACATGGTGGCATTTTGGCTTTGTGGCGTATTTGAAGGCGGCCAGCTCACTGGCAATAGCTGGCCCACAGGCCAACGCGATTGGGGGTAGCGGGGGAAAACCCTGCAAATTAGCATGCCAGGCTCCACAAACACTATAGGGCAGGGTTTCTCAGCCTTCGGCCCCCAGCTGCTGTTGGACTACAACTCCCATCATCCCCAACCATGCGGGGAACCCTGCCCTATAGGGAGAACAAACACGTCATGCCCAAGGCTGTCCTTCTGAGGTGTCCGATGGGCACGGGAAGCGAGCAGGGACTTGGCCAGGCGCCCAGGGACCCAGAGCCAAGCGCTTCCGCCCGCCCGGATTCCGTGGGGCGTGGGGGGTGCCAAGGTCTGCCTTGCTTTCTGGTAACTCCTCTATTGTGTCCCTTTGGGGAAGTTGCATAACAGCCACCACTCATTCAGGACAAGACAAAAGACAAACAATCCTCTCAGGCAACTGGGAGCGGGTGGGGAGATGAGCCAGGCAGACTGTGACCTCCAAAGCAGTGGGGGGGGGCGCTGGGGGGGGGGAGTCCAGAGCCAGCCAGCCAGCCTCAGATCTCAGGCCTGTTGCCTTCAGCAACCCTGGCAGGCAGGCAGGCAAATCCACGCAGGGGGAGGACGCAAGAATCCAGGCTTGTCCAGATAATTCAAACACCCACACTTTTCTGTGAGCAGCAGTAAATGCTGGCTAGTGCCAGTCGGTCCCCAAGAGCAGGGGCGGGGGCTCGGGGGCTCAGCTGTCTTCTTGTGGGGAGGAGATGTGGGGGGCTCTCGCTCACGGCTCCAAAAAAGGAAGCACCAGGCAAGAAATCTAGCTCTGGGGTGTAGAGCCTCCCAAAGGATTATTTTTTTTTTAATCAAAAAGATATTAAAAATGCATTAAGTCCGCTGGAATGACTAGAGACTGGCGGAAGAATGTTAAACTTGCTTTGCAGCAGTTCTAAAATCGTCAATCGGCAGATAAGAGCGATGAAAATGGCATCTTTCCAGTGACAGAGTATCGATGCTTGAGCACGGGGAGGCCTCACGATGGCCTGCGCAGGAGGGCGGACTTAAGATCTGCAGGCGCTGGGTCCCTGGAACAAGAAGTACGCACAAGTGGATATTTATTATCGCACAAAGAGAGCCGGGTCCCTCTCGCAAGGTCCTTGCGTGGCCTGTGCCGAGCTCAGTGGCGTGGGAAACAGAGCGCACCGAATAGGGCTGGGAGAACCACAGCAGGCGGGCGGGAGGGAAGAGCCCCCACTCCGTAACCGGGCACCTGCTTTGCATGCGGGAGGTCCCCGGTTCAAGCCCGGGCCTCCCTGCTCAGCCAGTCTCAGGAGTCTCAGGTGGGCCTGGGAAAAGGACCTCTCTCTGAACCCCTGGAGCACCACGGCCAGTCACAGCAGACAGTCGCTCCACAGACGGAGCACCTAAACCACGCCGCGGGCCAGCTCTGCTGTGGCAAGCGGTCCGCTGGTCTGGCACGCACAGAACGGCATGGGCCCCCACTGGACTTCATAAAGACAGACAAGCCAGCCAGCAGGGTGGGATGTGATTGGAGTTTGTCAAATCATGCCTGGTGTGGAGAGAGTGGAGAAGGAGACGCTTCTCTCGCTCTCAGGGGCGCCCAATGAAATGGATGGATCCAGGGAAGGCAACTGAAGGAACTTCTTCACACACACCGTGAAGCAAACCTAAGTTATGGCAAGAAAGGGTGGTGGTGACGGCCACAAATTCATGGCCTATCCATGGCTGGATCGAACCTCCACACTCAGAGGCAGTGTACCTTTGACAACCAGATGCTGGGGGCATGCAGTAGGGAATCTTCGTGTTCTGCCTGGGGGCTTCCCAGCAGCATCTGACTGGGCATTGTTAGAAACAGGGATGCTGAGATCTGCCTGGTCCAGCAGAATCCTTCTTCTTACTTCCTCAGGGTTAGTTAGTGAGGGCATCTCTAACTCGAGGGCATGCCCTCAACCTCTTGCCTGTGGGCTCCCCAGAGGAATCTAGTGGGTCACTGTGTGAAACAGGAGGCTGGACTAGAGGGGCCTGGTCCAACGAGCTGTCTCAGCCTCCTGCATCAGCTTCAGGCCCTTAGATTGAAAGCTCCACCTATGTGGTTCCCCACATCCAGGGCTGCCCAGGGGGTGTCCTGTGTTTCCAAAGTGTGGTGCCTCATTGTTCTCTGGCACAGGGGTTCTCTACAGTGGGTCAGCGTTCCCTCTCACAGGGATTCCCAGATGTTGTTGACTACAACTCCCAGAAGCTCCAGCTGCAATAGCCTTTGCTTGGGGGTTATGGGAGTTGTAGTCGACAACATCTGGGAATCCCTGTCCGAGGGGACGCTGCTTTGGGTCATTGACTACAACTCCACCAATCATTGTGGCTGCAGCCCCACAACGTTTGGAAGCCCGAGGCGGAGACCACTTGCGCCATCATGCTGCAAGGGCTGTCCTGGAGACCCTCCGAGATCACGGGAGGCTTTGACAGGACCCTCCTAGTTCCCAGAGGTCCTCGTGGGAAAGAAGAGCAGCAGCCAGCTCGGAACGGCTTGGTCCCTGACGGCATGCCTTCAGCCAGCAAGCAGAGAGCTCCTGATGCAGCTGCCCCAGTCGCTTCAGGACTCAGCGCCAAGGCCTGGTCCAGCCCCAGAGATCCCTCTTGGTCGAGCTGTTTTGCAGCTCTGTCCTCTGGGACCAGGGAAGCACTGGCCGCCTAAACAGAAGCTGAAGGGCGGAGAAAGCGGGTGCTGGGAAGAAGACTGGAAATGAGCCCCCCTGCCTAGACCGGCAAGAACAAAGCGGCCAGGAAATGCTGGAGCAAGCCGACTCCCGGAGATAAGGCACCAGACAGGGAGGAGGAGGCCGCTTGGCGGTTCCTGCTTGTGCAGAAGGCTCTCCCAACCCCAGCCTTGAGCTCTGCCACACGGCGCGCCCGTCTCCACCACGCCCCGCCAAGGCTTCTCACATCTCTCCAAGCCACGGCATGACCTCGAGGGAAGAGCGCGGGCAGCGCCAGTCCAGAGACAAGAGGCAAAACCCACGAGTTGCTTTGTGCTGCAGGCCCTGCGAAGAACACAAGGAGGAGGAGAGCCCTCTGGGAGGAACTTTCTATGGCGCTGCCCTAGACGGAGCCAGACCGTTGGCCCTCCTAGCTCTGGACTGTCCAGACCAGGAGTTCTCAGCCTTGGGGCCCCAGATGTTGTTGGACTACGACTCCCATCATCCCCAGCTTTTGGCCCCTGTGGCTGAGAGGGATGGGAGCTGTAGTCTAATAAGATCTGGGGACCCAAGGCTGATAGCCCCTGGGGTAGAACACCCAACAGCAGCTCTCCCCATTTCCAAATGGAGGGGGGGCCTTTCCCAGCCCAGTCTAGCAGGGATGCTGGCAGGGAGTGGCCAGATTTGGCTTTTCTTAAGCCAAATTCTGGCTTACAGCCCATTTGACCCCTGAGTAGACCCCTGAGGTTCTGGCAACCTGGGCACGCACTCGGTCGCCAAGCAAGGGTCCCCTGACCAACGTTTCTGACGGGCTGAAGGTCCAGCCAGTCCAGCATCTTGTCCTTCCCCACAGCGGCCAGCCCCAGGTGCCTCTGGGAAGCTCACCAGCCGGCTGTGAAGGCAACAGCCCTCGACTCTGCTACAGAACGGCCAATGTGGCACAGCCCTTCCCAGACCCCGCTGGGTCAGTGCAGGCTCCCTGAAGGCAGAACCTCAAGTGAGCAGCAAGCAGCTTCTTCCTGCAGAGCCAGGCCTGCCTACCCCTTGCTTGCTCATGGGTCACACCTACGTTTGACTGGGAGGGAGAGTGTGGCCACCCACGCCCCCAGTGAGCTGCATGGCCAAGCAGGGATCTGGCGGGCCAGCTGCCCCCATGCAGGACCAACTCTCTAACCAGCACTCCACACTCTTCCAGTCCTCTGAAATTGCATTTGGAAAATGCAAGCTGCTAGCATTTTGCTGCTCAGCCCTACCTTGGAGATGCCGCCAGGGAGGGAACTTGGAACCTCTGCATGCAAGCAGGCAAGTTCCTCCTGAGTCCTGCTGAAAGCCACTTGGAGTCCGCCCACCGGGCCACACTGTCTACCCTCCCATTTCCCACAACACAGACAAGCTGTTATTTGTGCTGATGGTGGATGAAGTGCCCCCTGCAAGCGCGTCTCCAGCACGCGCACACACGCACACGCGCCCCCCCGCACCCCCCGCCCCGCACACCCAGCTCCCAATCCGACCTCGCTGCTCTCCGGACCTGCCTCCTGCCCATTCCAAGGGGCGCAGCAGCAGCAGCACTCCGCTCTCCCCGGTACCAAGAGAGAACGGGGCAGGGAGGAGGAGGAGGAGGAGGAGAGTGCCGTCGAGAAAGACCAGCGCAAGCCGCCTAGTGGCACAGAGCTCTTCCTCAGTCTCAAGGGCAGCTCGCGCGTTCTCCTTGGGCCGAATCAGGGGGCGGCTTGCTCCGCCACGGGGGCCTTCTTTCGCCATCCTCCGCAGAGGCGGCCTCTGAGACCTCCCGGAGGGCTGAGCTCGTCCTGGCGACCCCGCCCGCCCTTCCGTGCTGCACCGACCGACGCGCCGCCTGCAGTCTCCCCCCCCACCCCGGTGGCTCCCGCTACTTGTGCGGGCGCGCGTGATGAACAAGCCCCTCCGGGGGCGAGGAAGGCAGGAGGCGGGCGCCTGGCCAGCGCAGGACCCTCCCCCTGCGCGCGCCCCTGCGCACCTTTTGCTCTGGAGCATCTGCATCTGCAGCCGCCTCCCCCCTCCCGCTTGCCAAGGCAGCGGCCGCCTCCCCAGCCCCACCTTGTCGCCGCTCCGATCCTTCCTCGTCGTCGTCACCCAGACGATCCGTCAGTGGCGCAGCAGCCGCTCCGCGCACTTTATAGGCGGGGGCTCCTCCTCCCCCCCCCCCCCCCCGCGCAGACTTGCTCCCGCCTGCCGAAGGCCCCGCCCGGCTAATTGCCCGGAGAATTTTTGCCGCAAAGGAGCAGCGCCCGCACTCGCCGCCAGGAGGCGCCCTCGCTCCGTGCAGGAGACGACTCCTCACTCGCGAGTGGGCAGCGCGCTTCTTCCTCCGTCTCCGTAGCCTTCGCAACAGCCCTGCAAGGTGGCACAAGATGCGTTTAGCATCCACCCCTTCCTTACTGGCGGCGCGGAGGGCTCAGGCCACCCAGCCCGTTCACCACTGGGGAGGAGGAGACACGCGAAGCCAGCAGCAGCGCCCTGCAGAAATGGAGACGATGCTCTTGAGTGTGTGCAAAGTCCCTTTCCCAAGGCGCCCCCCCCCAGCGCGCAAAGGCAACAAGGGGGTGCTCAACCTCAGGTCCCCAGATACCTACTTTCCATGGAATAGGAACATCGTTCTGGGAAGACAGTTTCCCATTAGAATTTCTTTTTAATTTTTTCTGTTAGTCTGGAACCTGCCTGCAAAACGGCATGTTCCTGTCTTTCGTGGTTTGGTCTGGGGATTTCATGTCAATCTGTGAGTGAGGCCCAAGCAGCCTCTGAATACATACGCAGGGAGGCGTGTCTGTGTTTATACCCGGTTCTATCCCATAGGCTCAGAGCTGCTCACAGCATTTTTTTAAGAGACATGTGGGTATGCATTTATAAAACAAAAAGTGTGTCTGACTAGAAATCCACCTCTGGCCAACGCTCCTGCTGGGCCCAAGGCGGGTGTCTCCCCTTCTGGCTCCTGCTCTCTGATGCCTCCTGCCTGACCTCCGCTGGTGGCTACAGCCCCCTCCAGCCTCAGAGGCAAGAGGCCTCCTGTGGGCTTCCCAGAGGCATCTGGTGGGATGCTGGACAAGATGGTTATTTTTAACCTCATTTTTAATCCTGTGAGGAAGGTGAGGCAGAGATACATGGCTGGCCCAGAGTTACCCAGTGAGTTTCATGGTTGAATGGGGATTCGAACTCAGGTCTTCCCAGTCCGAGTCCAGCACTCTAACCACTACACTATGCTGGCTTTCTGATCTGATGGGCAGCAGGAGCAGCAGAGCTCCAACTGCCACTCAAGCCCGTGGGCCCTACTTGAGTGGCTGCCTTTACCTCAAGTCCCGCCCCTCCACTTCAGAACACCATCAACGCAACCAACCAATTGTAAAACACTCATTTACATTCCGCTCAGACCAGGGGCATAACTACCATTAGGCAAGGGGAGGCACTTGTCTTGGGGCCCAACTGCCTCGAGGGGCCCCCCAGAGGCACATCACATGACTCCCCACCTGCCCATGTTGCACCCCCTATGAATTATGTTGAGTCTCTTGAAGATCGGCAGGAGCAGAGAGTAAAAAAACTAGATTCAATGTGAATAGCAATAGCAATAGCAATAGCACTTACATTTATATACCGCTCTATAGCCGAAGCTCTCTAAGCGGTTTACAATGATTTAGCATATTGCCCCCAACATTCTGGGAACTGGATATTCACCGTATTCATAATGGGGATGTGAGTGTGAGTGCACTATATATTGTGAAGTGTGTTTGTGTGTGTATATCAGCGAGGGGCCCATTTTAAAATCTCGTTTCCGGGCCCCCTCCAGCCTTGCTACGCCCCTGGCTCAGACCTTGGCAGGCATGAAAAGAAACTAGCTGGGCCGGGCACAGAGCATCTGCCCCTCTAGTTTGCTGCAGCCATTTACGTGCCTGCCCCCCTCCATGGCCGTTTTCTGCCCACCCACCAGCGATTCCTTTCCCCACCAGCCATCCGCCTGCCCTTCCACTGGCCACCTCCACCCACCCACTGGCCGGCCACCTCCACCCGCCAGCTGCCTCCTACCACCGGCCAGCTGTCCGGCCACCTCCTCCTGTCAGCTGGTCCATCCATCACTTCTGCTGGCCCACTGCCAGCCGCCATCACTGTTTTCTCCTCTGTCCCTGTTACTGTTCAGGCAGCTCACAAGAGCTGCCACACATGGGATTAGCAACGGGTACACCTTAGAGGGGAGATAGATATAGATATAGATATAGATATAGATATAGATATAGATATAGATATATGGCATTTAACAACTATCCTCTTGGGAAGATTGATTTCCAGAGATGAGAGCTGTTGCCAATATGTTTCTTAAGCACCTGTCCAGTGGTTTTCCTTCCCAGTAGCAGCTGAGGAGTCCTATCATCCTGGAGGCTACGGCACTCCGCATCACCTGATTGACTCAGCCATCTCGAACCTTTAAATTCCGATGGAAGAGCAATGACTCTTGAACAGAAACGCAGCCCTGCTGGGTCAAGCCCAAGGAGGCCCATCTAGTCCAGCATCCTGTTTCACACAGTGGCCCACCAGATGCCGCTGAAAGCCTATAGGCAGGAGTTGAGGGCATGCCCTCTCTCCTGCTGTTACTCCCCTGCAACTGGTACTCCCCTGCAACTGGTACTGAGGCATCCTGCCTTGGAGGCTGGAGGTGGCCCACAGACTAGTAGCCGTTGATAGACCTCTCCTCAATGAAGTTATCCAAACCCCTCTTAAAGCCATCCAGGTTGTTGGCTGTCACCACATCCTATGGCAGAGAGTTCCACAAGTGGATCACGCATTGTGTGAAAAAGTACTTCCGTTTGTTGGTCCTAGACCTCCTGGCAGTCAATTTCATGGAGTGACCCCTGGTTCTAGTGTTGTGTGAGAGGGAAAAGAATTCCTCTCCCTCCACTTTCTCCACACCATGCATGATTTTATAGACCTCTATCATGTCTCCCCGCAGTAGTCTTTTTTTAAAACTAAAAAGCCCCAGGTGTTGTAGTCTTGCCTCATAAGAAAGGTCAAAACATATACTGGGTGGTATATATACTGTGTAACTTTCCGTTTTTCCAGACAGTTTAGAACATCATCTATCTGAATTAGCTCTCTAGCCTCCATCCCTAAAAGCCAGGTTCAGGAACAGGTATATGCACAGTATCCTCTGCCATGAAGACAGATGCAAAGAACTCATTCAGCTTCTCTGCAACCTCCATATTCTCCTTAACAATCCCTTTCACTCCCTCATTGTCTAATGGTCCAACCACCTCCCTGGCAGGTTTCCTGCTTCTGATGTATTTAAAGAAGTTTTTGTTATTCCCCTTGATACTTTTGGCTAAATGTTCCTCAAACTCACTTTTTGCCTCCCTTATTGTCACCTTGCATTTCTTTTGCCAGAGTTTGTGTTCCTTTCTGTTCTCTTCGTTTGGACAGGACTTCCAATTTCGGAAGGAAGTCTTCTTCCCTTTTATGGCTTCCTTGACGGTCCCCGTTAGCCATGCTGGCATCCTCTTGGACTTCGTGGTACCTTTCCTCCTTCTGGGTATACAATCTAACTGGGCTTCTAGTATTGTGGTTTTGAGTTAAACTCCATGCACTCTGGAGCGAAGTGACTGTCCTGGTTTTCCCTTTCAGCTTTCTTTTCACCATACTCCTCATTTTGGAGAAATTCAAAATGTCCGTTGTAGACATCCATGGTGATTCTCTCCCCACATGTATGATGAATTTGATGGCACTATGGTCACTGTTCCCTAAAGGGTCGATGACACTGACATCACGCACCAGGTCCTGGGTGCCACTCAGAATTAAGTCCAAGGTCGCCTTCTCTCTGGTAGGTTCCAAGACCAACTGTCCTAGGGCACAGTCATTTAGCGTATCTAGAAATTTGACCTCTTTGTCATGACCTGAATGTGAATTTACCCAGTCTATGTGTGGGTAATTGAAGTCACCAATTACTACATCCCTGCCTCTCCTTGACGCCTCCCTGATTTCCTGCTGCAACTCCCAGTCACTGTCAGCGTTTTGATCAGGAGGGCAATAGCACGTCCCCAGTAGCACATTTCCTTTCCGGCCTTGTATAGTCACCCGCAGGGTTTCTGTGGAGGACTCCAGTCCACCCAGGTTTTCTAGCTTGTTAGATTCTATCCCTTCTTTAACATACAGTGCTACCTCTCCTCCAAGGCACCCCTCCCTGTCCTTTCTGTAGAGTTTATACCCAGGGATAACAGTGTCCCACTGGTTCTCACTGTTCCACCATGTTTCTGTTATGCCCACTATATCTATTTCTGTGTTAGCCACCAAGCACTCCAGCTCACCTATTTTGGCTTGGAGGCTTCTGGCATTGGCATATAAGCACCTATACGCTGAATCTCTCCCCTGATGTGTGCTATCTATCTTTTGACTCTTTGACCAGCTGGCACAGCCTTCTGTCTGCTCTTTATGTGGTTCTGCTCTGTCCCCTTCTGTTTTATCTTAATACTTTGCACTCTCGCGCTTTAAAGGATGGCTTTTGCCAAATGGGATACTGCCCAGCTCCCATCGGCTGTTCCCCAGCATCATTTGAAAAGCTGCTCTGCAACCTTTTTGATTTTAAGCGCCAGCAATCTGGTTCCATCTTGTTTCAAGTGCAGCCCTTCCCTTTTGTACAGGCCTTGCTTACCCCAAAATATATCCCAGTGCCTAACAAATCTAAACCCCTCCTCCCGGCACCAACGTCTCATCCACACATTGAAACCCCTCAGCTCTGCCTGTCTCACTGTACCTGCGCATGGAACAGGTAGCATTTCTGAGAATGCTACCTTGGGGGTCCTGGACTTCAATACACTACCTATCAGCCTAAATTTGTCTTCCAGAACCTCCTGACTACATTTCCTCACATCGTTGGTGCCGACGTGCTCCATGATAGCTTTCTCCTCCCCAGCGCTGCCTAAGAGCTTGTCTAGACGCTGCGTGATGTCCGCAAACTTCGCACCAGGCATGCAAGTCACCGTGCGGTCAATACGCGGGTCACAAACCCATATCTCTATACCTCTAATGATCAAATCACCCACTACAAGGAGGCCCCCACCCCCCAGAGGAGTATCCCCTGTGCGAGAGGATATGGGCTCATCATCCACGGAAGGTGTCCCTTCTAAAGGAGCATTTCCCTCTTCCTCAGACCGATGTCCTTCTTGCCCAAGACTTTCATTCTCCCTGACAGCAGAGGAGCTATCAGCCTTGGAGTGGGATGCCTCTATCACATCCCTGAAGGTCTCGTCCACATGCCTCTCTGTCTCTCTGAGCTTCTCCAGATCCACCACCTTGGTCTCAAGGGAACGGATTTGTTCCCTGAGAGCCAGGAGCTCCTTGCACCGAGCACACACCCATGACTTCTGCCCATGGAGCAAATAGTCATACATGTGGCACTCTGTGCAATACACTGGGAAGTGCCCCCTCCCCAGCTGACTTTCTATCTTCATACTGTTTTTGTTGGCTGTTTACAGTACACCTTGAGGCATGCTGCCTCCCCAGTCAGCGCTGCACCTCCCTGCAGGGGTGTATCTAGGGTGGGGCAGGCAGGGCACATGCCCCGGGCACCACTTGAAGGGGGATGCCATTTTTTAAAATGAAAAAAAAAATTAAAAATGGCCACCAAAAACAAAATGGCCACCACACATGCTCAAATGGCCTCTGCAAGGACCTAGGCCATGCCAGGCCTCGCAGAGGCCATTTGAGCATGCACGGTGGCCTTTTTTTTTTTTTTTTTTTTGGTGGACATAAAAAATTTAAAAAAAAAAAATGCCACCACACATGCTCAAATGGTCCCTGCGAGGCCCTAGGCCTTGCCAGGCCTTTCAGTGGCCATTTGAGCATGCATGTCAGCCTCCAAAATGGCCACAACACCAATCTTTGCAGTCCCAAACAGGCCCGAAATTCAGCCTGGGATGGGCTGTGGCAGTGAATTAAGAGGCCAGCGGGGGAAGGGGGAACCTTTGCAGACCCCCCCCCCCACAGCCTTTAGGAAGCTCCCCAAAGGGGCTACAGGTAATTAAAAATAATAATATAATATGTCACTGTACACATATTCAGTTTGGCACTATGTACAGAGAATCAGGGCTTGTGAATACCGAGCTGAAGCTTATGAGCTAGGATTGTATTAATTTGCTCTTACATTGCTTCTTGTGATAAGTGAGTTAAATGTGATGTCTTAATAATATTGCTATTAATGGTGAGTTTGTCTTTGAATCAATGTGAAATCCTTAGTATTAAGGCCACTAGGAGTTTCTTGCTCTCTTTCTCTCATTTTAACTGTCTTTCTGAAATACTAGAATATATTCTTAGCAGTGACACAGTTTACTCTGCATATCCTTTAATTATTTTCATAGTATCTGGGAAAAGCCACATTCTCCATTTATTTTTAAAACTTATGTAATAGTGATGCTACAATGCAAAGTAGAGAATTAGACAGGCACTTCTGTTTAGTTTTCCAAGTACACCTCCACATAGTATTTGGGTATTTCATGAGCCCCAGCATACCGAAATTTGTAGTTTTCCAGCGTTCTTTGATCTGGCTATGTCCCCTGCTAAACAGTTTTTGAAATATTAAAAGATTAACGAGCTTGACTTGTATTTTTGAGCTGATATTATGATAAAGTTATCTGAAAGATGGGTGTCAGATGTTTGGACAGGTTTCAGTGCTTGCCCTAGGCGCTATTTTCCCTAGCTATGCCTCTGCCTCCCCAAGACAGTGAGTAGGCAAGGGGGATCCTCCTCAGGGAGGGGCCCCGGCTGAGGCTGGAGCAGCAGGAGCCTTGAGGACATCACAGGGGTACCCTGGGGGATTCTGGGAAGTCCCCACCATCCTGCCTTTTAGGGCTCAGGGTTAAATGAAGTGAAGATTGACTTCAGAAGGGCAGTTTGCTTTACATGATACTTTTAACCCTCAAATGCACGGGGTTTCCCTCCAGCACACTGCAGGGTGGTGGTCATTAGCTGTGCCTGCCTGGCTGCTGCCCAACTATTGCAAAGATCAGCCCTCAAACTCCTGGATTTCTCCTTTGAACCCAGAGAGCCCACCTCAACCTCCCAAAATGGTTGCGTTGCATTTAATTGCCCTGCACTGCAAGCCCCCCTTCCTGGGCGGGGGTCCATCTCCAATGGCCAAGAGGGTGCAATTGGCAAAACCCCCATGCCCGGGAGGGAGGGGGCCCCTTTTTGGTGCCTTCAGGCCCCTCCCAGGCCAGAGTGAAGCCTTGCTTTTTAAATGCCCCCACCCACCGCCAGGAGGCAGAGCTCCCCAGAGGGGTAGGAGGAACGTATGAGAATGGAGGTCTGGCGGGGGCAGGGAGTACGTGTCCCCAGCGCTGCTCTCCAGGCTCTCCCTGCCCCTGGTCTGCCTCCCCACTGGTGACACCACCCCCCCGGCCAGGCCAAATCCTGCTGCTGCGAGCGGGGAGGCGGAGGACCCCTCGGTGGGTTTGCAGCTGCCAGCTTCTCTTTCCTCGTCTGCCGCAGGACTTGGCCCTGGTGGCTCTCCAAGCCAGATGTGGTTGGACTACAACTCCCATCATCCCCAGCAGCCATGGTGGTCTTCGGCCCTTGTGGCTGGAGATGAGGGGAGCTGCAACCCCCGCCCTGACACACCTTCTCCGGATTAAGCCCCATGGAGCTCAGGAGGGCTGACTCGTCCCTAGTAAGGGCGCGCTGCACGGGAATGTGCCCTTTGTCCTTAGGCTCTGGCGCCGCCGCCTCCCCCCCTGCACTTGTGCCGAGAGGGGCGCATCTCCAAAGCACTGGCGGATTAAGGCAGAGGCAGAAGAGGCTTCTGCCTGCGGCGGCAAAATTGGAGGAGCAGCATCCACTTTTACCGCTCCTCAGATTTTGCTGTGACTCTCACTGAATTTGTGGGGAAAGCAACTTTCCCCATCACTCAAATGTCACCATTTGTGGCTGGAACAATGACAGGGCCGGTCCTTTCATGCGAATTGTGAATGCAAGGCTATTGAGAGCAAATCAGAGAACAGGGCCAATGATCTAGCTGGGAAGCGGCAGCTTCCGAGTAACACAGAGTTCTTTGTGAAGGGCCCAATTAACTGTGCTGACTTATGCTCCTCTGTCATCCACGACACTCTCCTGCTTCTGCGACTTGTCAGGTGTCTATCTGTGGGGCACCCGACCCTCTTTTGGCAGCTGCATTTTTTTTTTGGTGCGACTGTGCAATTCTGTGCTTTGTGGCTTGCCCATAGCTGCAAAACGTTGGCCCTCTTGCAGATGGTGAAGGACTACACCTCCCATCATCCCTGCTGTTGATCACTGGGCCTGATGATTTGTTTGTTTATTTGTTTGAAAGGTGTCTGTGCTGCCACTTTCCATTCATGAATCCATGGCAACTTACAAATACATTCCGTGAAAAACAGAATAAAAACAGTCTCTAAAATCATGGAAGTGCAGAATAGGGCAGCCACGAAAACAAGGCAATCCCAAAGATTTTGTACAATGTTATTATACAAGAGTATATAGAGTTTAGGGCAGGGCCTAATAAAGGGCCTTTGGCCATTGCGGCTGGGGAAGAACGATGGGAGTTGTAGTCCAGCAACATCTAGAGACCCAAGTTTGACAAGCCCTGGTTTCTGGGAAGGCCTGCTGATGATGGGAATTGTAGTCCCAAAAAGCTGCAGGGCCAAAGTTGTGCAGCCCTGCCATAGAGACAGCAGAACAGGACACCCCCAACTCCCCATCTCATTCTCTAGGGCAAGGGTTCCCAACCTGTGGTCCTCCAGCCTGCAGCTGGGGATGATGGAAGTTGTAGTTCAGCAACATCTGGAGGCCCATCAGTTGGGGCACAGAGTCAGTCCTCCTTCTCAGGGTTGGCTAGCTCTCAGAAGGTCCGGCTGCCAATCCCTGACCCTGGTACCACTCCTGTGCCCACCGCCTTCACGTGATGGTGGCAGCAGGGGTGGTCTTTCAAGGCCCACCCAGGTAGGGGGCCCACAGGGAGCAGTTTGCTGGGGACCCCCTGCCGCCTGGAGCTCTCTCCCCGCCCTTCCGTCTTCTCTCACACCGCCGGGCTCACAGCTCTTCTCCTGCCCACTCTGGGTAACACTACTAGGCTTCATTTTTGAAAGTGCGCTTAGAGGATTCGACTTCACCACTAAATGCATGCTTAGAGGGCCTCTGCACATGTCCAGAGTGCCACCCTAAGCACTAAAGAGCAAGTGCCACACTGAATATGGGACAAAGGATCATAGCAGTGTTTACCTGGACAGGAATGCAGGGAGAAGATGAGGGGCTGGGTGGGGCTAAAAGGTCAAGCATGCAGGAGATCTTGCTGGGGGGGGGATGTCCCAATACTAGGTGGTGCTCAAACCAAGGCAAGATCCAAACATAGGCAGCTGCCATATACTGAGTCAGAGCCTTGGTCCATCTCGCTCAGTATTGTCCTCACAGACTGGCAGCAGCTTCTCCAAGGTTGCAGGCAGGAGTCTCTCTTGGAGATCCTGCCAGGGAGGGAACTGGGAACCTTCTGCTCTTCCCAGAGTGGCCCCATTATCCCCTGAGGGGAATGTCTTCCAGTGCTCACACTTCTAGCCTCCCATTCAAATGCAACCAGGGCAGACCCTGCTTAGCTAAGAGGACAAGTCATGCTTGCTGCCACCAGACCAGCTCAGATCCAGTCCAGGTGTATGCGACTGACTCCTGACACATTGGTTGCGGCATTTTGGATTGTGAACCCTTGAGGACATGGAGGGAACAATCTTAGAGTATCAGTACTTTTCTACTATATAAATTGCTTTGAGAACTTTTGTTGAAAAGCAGTATATAGATATTTGCAGTCATTGTCGTCGACATTGTGGCCTGAGCTCTACTTTTCCCAGATACATATGACCAGGCCAGTCATTTAGCCAGGGTGCTAAAATGTGGGTTCCCCAGCTGTTGCTGGACTCCGACTCCCATCATGCCCGCCACAATGGCCCTCCAGGTTTCAGAAGCCTCTGCCCTAGAGTTTTCCAGGGATGAAGCAGAGTTAATCTGGGGTAGCGAACCCGAGGCTCCCCAGCCATTGTTGGACGACAGCTCCCATCATCCTGAGCCACAGTCAGTTGCAGCTGTGGATGATAGGAGTTGTAGTCCAACAACTTCTGGAGAGCCTCAGGATGGACACCCCTGCAGCAGATCAAATCAAAGTGGCCGAAACGGGAAGCTTGAAGCAGGCCCCTCTTTCTCCTCGAAGGCCGCACTTCCGTCGCCAGAGGGCAGCAGGTACCAGTTGACCAGCCCCAGAGTCAGCAAGGGAGAAACAGCAGCAGCAGCAGCAGCATCTCTCCTCCTGGCTTGTGGTTAGCATTCCAGCCCTCCCTGCCATCGCTGTCCAGCCCAGGGCCTTGGGATGGGTCTGTATGGGGACATCAGGCAGCCCAAGGCGGTGAGGAGGGTCTATTTCAGGACCTTGTTCCTCAGACCTGGCAAACATCAACCCTCTGATAACATTCAGCACCCTTGATTTCCAGCATGTTTTGCAATCTGCGTTTTGCCATCGCCAGACACTTCTTGTTGCCATCAACACAGTGTGCGGGTTGTAGCCACTTGCTCAACTGGTCATTTGCAAAATCTTGCTGAGAAGGATTTTCCTGCAAATCTGCATCTAATCAGAAATCCAGAAAAGCAGAAGAGTGGTAAAACAACGACGACAACAACAACAACAACAAAATCACCTTCACTTCTTGACAGGACATTATGGGGAATCAGTTTATTACACGGTTACAGTCTAAAGTACCTACGTGCTAAATGCTGGTCTGTATTCATTCGAGGTGACTTGCCGAGGGCCATATGGTGAATCCTTGGCAGAGGCCTGGATGACATAAAGGGCCACTTGCCTCAGCTCTCTGTTTAACCAGAGGCCCTCTTGCACTGTTGCCTCAGAGTAGGGTCTTCTCAGCTGCACAACTGTGGACTTCCCTCCCTGGGGAGACGAGACCCGCCCGCTCCCTCCTTGCCCACCTTCCAGCAAGCTATCAAGATGCTTTTCTTTAGACCAGCTTTGGGGGATCAATTCTATTGCTGTTCAGCTGCCATAACAGCTGTCTTCTTGTCTTTTATGGCTGCTGTTGTTTCATGACTGCATATTGGGGGGTGTGTGTGTGTGTGTGTGTGTGTGTGTGTGAATTCATTTGCTCAGATGCTTTGATTATTATTTTGAATTGTACCGAGCTTTGAATTCAGTTTTGTGCAGAAAGGTGTTATCTGTAACACGAAACAAATAAGCACACGGGGGCCCTTTATTCCTAATCTCCCATCTCCACTTAGCACATCTCTTGCTCTCAAGCACGGTGTGGCCATTGGACACCTGGAGGGCCCCCCCCCGCAACATCCTTCATCGTCTGAGCAATGTTGCTGTGCCCCCCTGAATGCCAGAATTTCAGCCCAGCTTCCCAACGGGCCTTTGCTTAAGCCCCTGCTTTGGGTGGGGAGGGGCTTGGGTCCCCACTCCCTGTCTCCCCCCCCCCGCTCCACACACACTCCTCTCGCAGCCTGCCCACCTCTTTCTCCCTCCCCTTCCCTGCTGACTAGTGTGGCTAAGAAGACATTTGTTAGCAATTAGGGCTGGAGGGAGGGAGCAGCACATAGTCTGGCCCAGCTCCAGAGCCTCCTTCCTCGCAGCCCCCAGCCACCCACCCCCGGCCCCGGACTGGGGCAGCCATGGGAGGGAAGTCCTGGGCAGAAGGCGGCCGGCACAGAGAGAGCCCACTCGGCTTGTTTTGAAATCGCAAGGAAGTTTGTCTGGGCCGCGGCCCCAGAGGCCAGCAGCGTGCGGGCTGCGCACTGAGCGCCAGCCGGGGACGAGAGAGCCGCCAGGGATGCTGGGGAGTGGAGAGGAGCCTGCCGCCGCCGCCGCCGTGGGGCTAAGAAGGGGTGAGTATCGGGGGCGGCAGCAAGCATTCCAGAAAGCCAGCCGCGCTCGTCTCTGCGGCACTGTGGAGCCTGGACTTCTGGGGAGGTGGAGCGTCTGCAAAGAGAGGGTGTCTGCTTCGCCCTCCCGAGCCCCTCCGGGGCTGCTGTGCCCCTCCCTGCTGGAGGGATGCAGAGCCATCCTGGGTGGGAAGAGGCGCCTGGCAGCAGGCTTCGCACGCCTGCCTTGGAGGCCTGCTCCGGAGAGGGTCGAGCCTCACTCTGCCCTTTGCTTGTTTCCCCAGACGCGGCGGGGGATTCCTCTGCAAGAGGAGAATGAAAGGTGAGCTCTTTTCCCGGTGCGGGGAGACGCCTGGCAGGGGGGGCCAGCCGGGGGTATTTGCAAGGCAGCGGCCACTTTGCCAGGGATCCTGTCTAGCAGCGGGTCGGATGCTCCTCCATCCCAGCCCCCTCCAAGAAAGATGCTCGAGTCCCAGCAGTGGGCTTCTTGGGCTGCTTGTGCCTCCTGCGTTTACAGAGGGGCAACTGAAACCACGGCACGGGCAGGGTCTGGGCACGGGCCTTCCGGACAGCGGTCTCCTGATGATGGGAGGCCCTTTGACTTTGGGGGAAAGCTCTCTCGGGTGAGCTGGTTTTTGTCCATCAGCTAGGGAGCATTTTGGATTCACAAGTGGGATTGGGAGTCTTGGCTGTGTTTGCCCTGTGGGGTAGAGCGCTCTCAGTCCCATGGTTCAGATGGAGAACCACACAGTGGTTCCGCCATGGCCAAGGTCAGATCTGGACATTGGGTCTTCCAGATTCCGTTTCTCACGCAGCCAGCGGGATGTCTCCAGCAAGGCCACCAGCAGGAGAGGAAGGCAACATACAGCTCTCACCTCTGAGCGTGCAGGTTCCCGTGAGCGCTCTTTAGAAAAGCCTGGCTAGATCCGATCAAAAGTCAGAAAATCACTGAGCGAGAGAGTTGGAAGGGACCTTGGAAGTCCAGCCTGCTGCCCAGTGCACGGCAGTCATCCTGTTTGCTGGAGTGGCCAGTCAGATGCAGGGTCTGCCCTGGCTTGCATTTGAATGGGAGGCTACGTGTGTGAGCCCTGTAAGCTATTCCCTTAGAACATAAGAACGGCCCTGCCGGATCAGGCCCAAGGAGGCCCATCTAGTCCAGCATCCTGTTTCACATGGTGGCCCACCAGATGCCGCTGGAAGCCCACAGGCAAGAGGTGGATGAGGGCATGCCCTCTGTCCTGCAGTGGCTCCCTGCAACCGATATTGAGAGGCATCCTGCCTCTGAGGCTGGAGATGGCTCACAGCCACCAGACTAGTAGCCATTGATAGACCTCTCCTCCATGAACCATGACCACCTGAGGGCAGGCCTGCACAACATAAGGCCCGGGGGCAGATTCAGCCCGCAGGGACTATTTTACTGGCCCCCAGGTATGCTGCAGCAACACAAGAGCGGGAAACGGCCTTATAGCGCCATCCTGTGCACGCTTTCTCAGAAATATGCTCCGTGATGTGCCCAGTGAGGCTTACGCCCATGTAAGCATGCCTAGCACTGCAGCCTGAAACTAGCAACCACCCTTTAGGGAGAGGAGAGGACTTGGCATTTGTGTGGGGCTGGCATGCACTCTAGGGGGCCCACTGATTGAGCAGGGACAGGACCTATCCTCTGGCCACTCTCCTCGGTTGAAACTAGGGGTCCGCTGACAGGGGGAAGAGATCCACAAGTAACTCATCATAGTTTTAATTCTAATGTCATAATGTGCTAAAAATTTGACCTCAGCCCCGGCACCCCAAGTGGTGGATGGTTTTGGCCCACCAGGGCATTTGAGTCGGGCAGCCCTGCCTTAGGGGATGGGGCCGCTCTGGGAAGAGCATCTGCCTGCAGAAGGGTCCCTTGGCATCTCCAAGACAGAGCTGGGAGAGACTCCTGCCTGCAACCTTGGAGAAGCCGCTGCCAGTCTGGGTAGTCAATACTGAGCTAGATGGACCAAGGGTCTGACTCCGTGTCCATCGTCCCCTGTTTATCCCCCACCCCTTTCGCTCAGAGCCTCCCTCCTCCTCCTCCTCCTCCTCCTCCTCCTCCTCCTCCCAGCTGGCTGCCACCACAGGCATGCTCTTCAACCATTTCCCCTGACCTTGCAGAGAAGAACTTTGTGGCAGATTTTGCCCCATGTTGATTCATGTGTGTGAATGTGTGTCAAATGTGGGGCCCCATTGGGGTTTCCTGCCTGGGTAAAGTAAAAGGTAAAGTTGTGCCTTTGAGTTGGTGTTGATTCCTGGCGACTCCAGAGTCCTGTGGTTTGCTTTGGTAGAATACAGGAGGGGTTGACCGTCGTCTCCTCCCACGCAGTGTGAGATGCTGCCTTTCAGCGTCTTCCTTCCTGCATTGCTGCTGCCCGATAGAGGCGTTTCCTGTAGTCTGGGAAACACACCAGCGGGGATGCGAACGGGCAACTTCTGGCTTGCTAGTCAAGTCATTTCCCTGCTGCGCCATTAGGTGGCTTCCCTGCCTGGGTACCAGTTACCAAAAGGTCTTGGCAGAGCCTGGAGTGATGCGAGTGTCCCACCCAGAGCCCTCTGCCAAAGGGGTCTGGGGCCCAGCTCCCCAGTTGTGAAGCAGAAGGGCAGCAAAGCATCTCGCTTGGCCCTGCCGTGAGCCACCTCTCTCTCCCAGACACAACGATGTGCTTTCTAGGTTCCAGGGAAACAGGAAGTCGGAGTGAGGGGGTCTCTGAGTTCTTTGCAGATTGTCCAGTCTCTCTTGTGCTATGGGTATGCTGCTCACTTAATTTAAAAAAACAACACCACCAAACCTTTGGCCATTGTGGCAGGGGGTGATGGGACCTGTAGTCCCACAACATCTGGGGACCCAAGGTTGAGAACCCCTGCAGGAAGGGATTGCAGTCAGGGCTGAGAAGGAATCTGAAGTAGAAGAAAGAGTGGAGCAGGCATCGGGGTGGGTCGACCTGGGCACAGGCTAAGGGCCGTCCAAGGGCCACGGCCGATTGCTGAGAGGCCCTGGTGGGGAAAGGCGGCAGCTCCAGCATGGCCACCAAGGAGCATTCCAAGTTACGACTGCCAAAGGAAGCGCCCCCACCTCCCCGCAAAAAAACCTTGGCCCGGTGGGGTGTGTGTGTGCCTTGGGCTTATCTTCGTGACAGCAGCTGAAGTGCTCCTTGGCAACCATGTCAGAGGCCAGCCTCTCCCCCGAACAGGATGCCCTCCTCACCTCTGCTGCTGCATCCAGACAGGGGCACCTCGGTTTCAAAAAGGGGAGCCTTCCAACACAGTGGCTCTCCCACTGTTGCTACGGGGGGGGGCTGCCAAGGGGCTTGGCCTAGGCCTGTGGCACTGGGAAAGGCGGCTGGCGGGCTTGGCGAGAAGGCTGCCCTGCAGTCCTCAGGGCATCCCGCCCCCCTCTGGCGGAGGAGCCCCCGCCTTCCTGGTCTGTCTTCACAGATCAAAAGCCCATCTCGGATTTCAGAGAGTGCAGATTTCCACAAAAACAAACAGGGTTTCTTCAGCTGGCAAGACCCGTCATTTCGCACCACCGGTGTGCAGACTTGTGGGCCTGAAAGGAGAAAGCTCGCTGGTCTCTCCAGCTCCCGTCTGCTGCTTTGCCGATGAAATCGGCTGCTCCTGAGCCAGGCAAGTTCGCTGAATGCTGCTTTCCCACCAATACAGGCCCCATTGAGTCCTAAGGCAGGCTCCGTCTCAGCTCTGACTGCAGCCACCTGTACATTGCACCTTTCCCTGCCATCCTTCCTCTCTTCTGTGGCAGGGAAAGACCCACACACACACACACACACACCTCCAGCTCCCTTTCTCTTCACCCTGCGGTCCTCTTTCCCTAAGCTGGCTTGGTGGGCTTGGCACAGGCTCCGGCATAATTCTTGGACTTTGTGCCGCTGCTTTAAGTGATCTGGGGGTTGTGCCCAGAGCCCCCTGCTCAAGGGCTCCGAGGAGGCAGCAAGCCTCGGATCCCTCTCCAAGGCACACCTCTCCAGCGGCCTAGCAGAAGGACGGGCAGCCGGACGCCTTGGTTGGCCCCTGGTTCATGTTTGGGACTTCACTGGCAGGCGTAGGGTCTGGGAGGGATTTCCTCCCAGATTGGGTAGCAGCCTTGAGAGTTGCCGCTGCTTTTTCCTGCAGTGTGCTGGGCAGCTCCCTGCTCACTTGCTAGAGGCGTCTGGGGAGGAGAGCTGGCCTTGTGGTCGCGGGCATGAATTGCTAAACAGGGTCTGCTTCGGTTTGTATTTGGATGGGTGACTACAAACTGCTAAGTGAGCCAAGAGGCGCCTTTTCAGAGTGGCCATTCTCTTCTGTTGAGCAGGGGGGGAGCAACTGGCCCTCTCCAGCCCCAGCACAGCATCCCTCCAGTGGCTGTTGCTGGTGTCTATCTTAAGTTTCGTTTTTAGATGGTGAGCCCTTTGGGGACAGGGTAGCTAATGGATTGATTGATTGATTGATATCTATGTAAACCGCTTTGGGAACTTTTGTTGAAAAGCAGTATATAAATATTCATTGCACTTGTATTCGTACATGTGAGTGACAGGAGGGGCTGCAGCCCAGCCATGCTATTTATTTATTTATTTCTCTGTAAACCGCTTTGGAAACTTTTTGTTGAAAAGCAATATATAAATATCTATCGTATTGGTCGTATCCGTAGAGCATCTGCTTGCATGCAGGGGGTCCCAAGTTCCCTCCCTGGCAGCATCACCAGGTAGGGCTAGGGGAGACTCCTCCCTGAAACCCTGGAGAACTGCTGCCAGTCAGTGCCTGGCAATACTGAGCTAGAGGGACCAAGGGTCTGACTCGGCAGCAGGCAAATTCCTGTCTTCTGCTCTTGCCTTGCCGGTGCCCACTTTCTGCTCCTGGCACATTGAGATTGGATGATGGGGGAGGCAGTGGGGGGGGGCGGCTATGGGGATCCTGCCATTAGGAATTAGAAGAGGGGGAAGATGCATGCCCCTGGGTCCAGCGGCCGCCGCCAGCTTCGATACCCCACAGCTTTGCTCTGCTGCTGACTGAAAGGCAAGCCTTCTTCAGGGAGGTGGCTCCAGTGCCGGATTCTTGGCCTTCCCGGTTTGAAGGGAAGGCCAATCAGCTGCCTTGCCCCCTTGACCAGCCCCGCCCCCTCACACTGGCCCTGCCCCCAACCGGCTCCGGCCCACTCCCCACCTCTCACCAGACCTGAGGCTGCCCCTCTTCCCTCCCCCCCTTGCCATCCTCCCCTTGCAAGGTGCGCGGCTACTTCTCATTGTAAGGGGCAAGGGGGCAACCTGGGTAGGGGTGCATCCAAACCGGGTTAGGGCTAGCAAACTGGGCTGCTTGACCTGCTCCTGGCGTGCAGGGGAGGATGCGGACCAGTCTGCTGCGAGAGGGGCGAGGCAGCAGGGCAGGGAGCAAGCAAGCTGGGGCTGGCCCCGTGGCGGCGAGGAGGGAGGGCCTGGTGGCCAGAGCTGCTGCTGCCCCTGGAGCCACACGCCATCCACGCGGCCTCACTGGCCAACAGCGGGAAAATGGCGGCATCCCAGAAGGTGAGGCCGGCCAGAGGGGGCAGCAGGAGCAGGCAGGTGGCAAGGGGGCCCCACTCACTCGCTGTCTGAGGCCATTGCCTGGCTTGGCCTCATGAGGAAGCCGCCCCAGGGAGGTCCACCACTATGGTGCCAGGACGGAAAAAAAGGCCCTGCCTTCTGTGGCAGCTGGGGGGCTGCGGAGCGGGGCCTCAGGCAGGAGCACACAGGTGGGTTCTTCTTCTGGGGTCAGGTGTCCTGCCCCCAAACGGCTTAGGGCTTGGAACAAAGGGTAACGCCTGTGCCGTGAATGGGGCCTGGAAACCAACAGGAATACTGCTGGAGTTAAACCAGATTGGGCCCATCTCCACCCCACTCAGCTGTCTGCCGCTGGTAGTTCTTGGTGCCCTGAAGGAAGAAGATGAAAAGCCTCTGGAGGGTGGCGGGGGGAGGGTGACCCTTTTGCTCTCTCTGCAAAGATCTGCTCAAGGGCACGGCCAGTGTCCAAAAGACACACCCACACCCCCAGCCCTGCAGGGTCCCTCATTGCTGCATGATTATAGCATTGCAACCAGCTGCTCTGTAGTCAAGGTGGAGAGAGGAGGCCTTTGGAGGGAGGGCCGAAGGGGCAGCCTCCTCTCTGGCAAGGGCCCCAGCAGTAGCGGGAGGGAGGGAGGGAGGGAGGGAGATGCCGCACTTCCTTCACTCTCCCTTTGAGAAGCCGAAACTTCAGCTTCTGGTAACGATGGGCTCTCATTCGTCCAAACGGTCCTGGCTGTGTGCAACAAGGCAGTGTCTGAGTCTTCTCAGGACACGCGGACTCTGTCATGCTGGACGCCAACCACAAAAACAAAGGATCCCGTTCCAGCTGGAGGCAGGAGAAGTCGATTCCGCTGGCAAGCCTGGCCCTGTTCTGTAGGGTTGGGACAAGGGCGGTGGGTGGCTCTTTTGCAGATCGCCGGATGCCGTCAGCCTCCACGCCTCCCACCGAAGTGAAGGAGAGCTGGACGGGGACTCAGAAACGCCCATTCATTTCCATGGGGGTTGGGCAGGAGGAGAGAGTCCCCGAGACTTGTGCTTCTGCTTTGCTGCCTCTTACTGAGCATTCACGCTTTCTGCTCCATCAGTGGCGTCTGGGATCCCATCACATTGCTTAAAGTTCTGTACTGTCTTCAGATTCAGTACTTTGCCAGGATATTCCTCCCCACCCTACATGCCTCATATATTTAGGAGAACTCAACCGTTTGTTGTCGTGTGTGTGTGTGCGTGTGCGCGCACATGCATGTGTGCATGTCTACAAAAGCCACAAATATGCCTCAGTAAATAAACCAGTAAAATGCCAGGTCAACTTTTGCTGCTAAAGTGGATAGTTCTTGCAAAGGCTCTCCAGAAATTGGCTTGTTTCCCCCCTGCCCTCGGGACCATCATTCACAAAGAGAGGTCAAGGAGAGAACAGCTTGCATGCCTTGAGAACATGGCAACGCCTCCCCACTCCGCCCATCCACAGCAGAAGTTGCCTGCGGCCTCTGAAGCTGCCTTGAGTGAGAGAGAGTCAGGCCCTGGGTGTCTCCCGCCGAGTCCTGTCTGCAGGATCTGGCTCTTCTTCCCTGTTCCTTTTCAGCAGGGGTTGAACACAGGCCTTCCTGCAGGCAATGTGGGTGCTCTTCCACAAGGCGAACCTTCTCCCCAAACATCTGAAACACCCCAAAGTTCCCTTACGCTGCGTCAGGGCAGCCCAGCCCACTGACTCTTCCAGCCAGGACTGTCTCCTCCAACTGCCATCAACTCTTGGAGGTCTCACCAGGTCTTCTTTGGCCCTGCTGTGCAAGACCCTCCTTCGGGCTGGATGTGGCCAGGATGATGCCCTAACCTGCTGAGACCATCTCCAGGGCTCTGGATCTCTGGCCTGGCTCTTCAAGGCCTCTTTCTCGGCACTGGTCTGGCGTCCTTCCAGCCAGCTTCTGCTGGGGATGAGCCCCTTCTCCCACATCTCTGCACCAGCTGGCCTGTGAGTTGGGCAGGGGCTTGGCAGGCAGAAGGTCCCTGGTTCAATCCCTGACGGCATCTTCAGGCAGGGCTGAGAAAGACCGGAAGCGCCGCTGCCAGTCAGTGTAGGCAGTACTGAGCTGGATGGACCAAGGGCCCAGCTCAGTAGAAGGCAGCTCCAGCCCCATGCTCATCATTCAGTCACCCGACTTGATGCCGAGGTGCCACAGAACAACTCCTCTCTAGAGACTGTGTCTCGTGGTGAGTCCACACTCACTCCCGGCAGGAGCCATGAAGGGACACTCTGCCTCATGGAGAAATAGTGGGCAGGGCCCTCTGAGGGCAAAACCTTTGTACTGTAAGAATTTCTCCAACTTTGATTGTTTAAAAATCCTGTGTTTTGAGTGTCAGACATTTGGGGAAACTGGTTTAGGTGGTGGTTTTTGCATCACTCTCCCAGAGGATAAGAGGGTTTGTTTTGGTTTTGGTTTTTAAATGGATGTGGATATCCTTTCCCGGACCAGCTTAGGTTAGTGAAAGGCACATGCAGGTGTTTGACTTACACAGAACTCTTCATCAATCAAAGTGGGAAACCATCAAAAGCAGGTGAGGCGTGAGGGATGCCCCTTGTACACAATGCCTTCTGTTTCCACAAGGCCTAAGGATGCAGCCCTTCTAGTTGTAAGGGTGCCCCTTCATTCATCCATTCATCCATCCATTCATTCGATTTCTATACCGCCCTTCCAGAAATGGCTCAGGGCGGTTTACACAAAGAAATAACAAACAAATAAGATGGAACCTTGTCCCTGAAGGGCTCATACTCTAAAAAGAAACACAAGACACCAGCAAGAGTCACTGGAGGGATGCTGTACTGGGGGTGGAGAGGACCAGTTCCTCTCCCCCTGCTCAGTAAAGAGAATCACCACGTTAAAAGGTGCCTCTTTGCCCAGTGAGCAGGAGTTCCTAATTCATTCTGAGGTTTTCACTCAGCAGTCCAAATCCCTTCAGACGGTAAATATTTCTTTCCCTCTGCTGTGGTACCATCTAAAGAGGGGACAGCCTCAGGTGCCAATGTGCTCCTGCTTTGGGAAATGCCTGGCCAGCCGCCCCACCCCACCCCACACATGTGCCCCCAGCCTCTCTTGCTTCCCTAAGGGCAGGAAGGGGGAGATTCATAAGCTGTGGATCTAAGGAAGCTGCCCAAAGGCTGCAACACACACACACACACACACACACGGCTCCTGGCGGAGCTGTGTAGAGTCCTCCTCTGTCCCCCCATGAACAGCCGGGCTGCAGAGGAATGGGAGGCTGGCTGCAGCCAGGGAAACATCCCAAGGCCGGGGAGGACTCCAGCCCAGCCCTGGGAGGTGAGCGGCCTCCTTCTTCTGAGCAAGTGGGGCCCTGAGGAGGGCTGGCATGGCGTGCCCAGGACTCCTGGGCCTGCTGGAGGGTGGGGTGCAGCAGCACCTGTCGGCAACTGGTGGGGCTCTCTGCTGCAGGGCTGGCCGGGCCCTTGGGGGTGCCTCGCTGGGGTCTTGAGTGTGGGTGGGTGGGCAGGAGGAGGAGGGTTCTCTCTGGACCCTGCTGCCGGGTGGGCTCCTTTCTGGACAGGGGTTTGGAACCTGTACGCCCAGCATCTGCTCTCCCTCTCTTTGGCAGTCTCCCTTTAAAGGATCTCTTCTGCCCCCTATGATGTTCAACATCCACATGAATCCCCTGGGAGAGGTCATCCGTGGGGGTGGGCTGCGGTGCCATCAGTCTGCAGATGACACCCAGCTCTACCGATCTTTGATGTCGGCAGACACCAGGGAGGCGGCAGATGCTCTGAACCGGGGCTTGGGGGCTGTTCTGGACTGGATGGGGCCAAGAAACAAGCTGAAACTTAATCCAGACAAGACGGAAGTGCTCTCGGCTGGTAAAATTGATTATCCGAGTAGTGAGCTAAATCTGGGTCCTTCTGGTCCTGACGTTGTCCTTGGAGGCGCAAGTAGCAGCGGTGTGCAGAAATGCCTTTTACAAACTACGGCTGGTACGCCAGCTGCAACCCTACTTGGAGAAGTCGGACCTGACCTCAGTCGCTCATGCATTGGTAACATCCAGATTGGACTACTGCAATGTGCTCTACATGAGGCTGCCCTTGAAGACTGTTCAGAAGCTTCAGCTGGTCCAGAATGCTGCTGCAAGGATGCTCGTGGGCGCAAGTCACTTCATGAGTGTCACATCCATCCTGCGGCAGCCTCATTAGTTACCAGCCCACTTCCGGGCTAGATTCAAGGTGCTGATCTTGACCTTTAAAGCTCTACATGGCTTGGGGCGGAGGTACCTGTCAGACCGCGTTCGCCCATATGAATCTGCCAGAGCCCTCCACTCATCGTCTCAGACCCTGCTCATGGTCCCACCACTAACAGATCAGGTTGGCGGGGACTAGAAGCAGGGCCTTTTCGGTTGTGGCCCCTCAGCTTTGGAACTCCCTCTCTGAAGAGCTTTGCCATGCTCCCTCCCTCAGTGTTGTTGTTTTTTTAAACAACTTGAAACATCTTTTAAAGGAAGCTTTTTAATGCTCTATTTTTGGTTATATCTGGTAGGTTCTTTAGCTTTTTATAATTTTCAGTTTTTAGCTTTTAAAATAACTTTTAATTTGAACCTAATAATGAGTGTGGTTTTAACCTGACTTTTAACTTGTTTGTTAATTTTATTACTTTTTTTGTGTCTTGTCTCTATTTTATTGTTGTGAGCCGCCCCGAGCAATGGTGCACTGGAAGGGCGGCATATAAATATATTATATTATTATTATTATTATTATTATTATTATTATTATTATTAAAATTAAACCGATCCTGAGAAGCGGGGAGGGGCCTGACCTATGTGGGGTCTGCAGGGCCCCCCTTGTCTGCTCCAAATGTCTCCTCTCTTTCTGGTTGGATTTTCAGGGCGACCAGCAGGGTCTTCTGAGGGAGGCAGCGGGGGTGGCAGCTCTCCCCCCCGCCCCCACTGGGGTTTGGAAGGGCTAGCTCAGCTTTTAGATGTGCCTGGCTGGTCCAAGCTGCCTTCCTCTGGACCTGGGACTGCTGATGGAGTCCCCACCCCTCACCCCGCCTGAGTCTTGCTTCACTCACTGCTGAGCACTTCCATGGTTTCCAGATATCCTGCCTAGCTGTTCCTTTGTTTTTCTTTTTGGTTTGAGGGGTTTCTCTCTTGTTTTCAGGAGTATATTGCACGCTGCCCTGGGGACTCTCTGACGTCAAGGGGCAGGAGAAAGTCTCCACCAAGAAATGTTTCTTAAGAAACCCCAGATGAACAGAACAACCCTGTTCTGAGCTCAGTTTGGGATCTAGCCCCATCACCACCCCCACCCCATGATTTAACTTAAAGACGGAGGGCACGTCTCCTCTGGCATGGGCTCCATCCAGACAAGGAAGAGTTTCAGAAGACAGAGGTTCTCCCCACCCCGACACCAGCACCATCCCCACAAGGGAGGCCCGTCCCCAACTCGCTCATGTGCTGTGGCTCAGAATCAAAGGTCCTGCATCCTTGGTGGGCCTGTGGCTCTTGAGAAGTGGGGCCACTGCTTTCAAGCGTCACTGGTATGCCCGGGTGCTTGGGAGTGACTTAATGGCATCACCACAGCTCTGGAAGCAAAACGTGTCTTTTTTTCTCCTAAGGGAAGCTCTGGAGAAAAGAGTTCTGCACGTTTTCGGAGTGCTTCAGCTCAAGTAGGGAAAAGTCAGCTCTAGAGGGCATATATTGGCCAGCGCTTGTGCTACCAAGACCACCAAGACATATGCCATCTCCTGGGTCATTTTGCAACTCTTCTAAAATGTTTGTGGGAAATATATTTTGGTAAGGTAAGGGATGAGCATATATCAATAGCAGCTCATCCTAATGTGCCAGGGATGCCGAAGGGGGCACAAAGGAGGCACAGCTGCCTCTGCTTCCTGGCAGCTGATCAGGTTGCACCTCTCTCTTTTGCCCTGCCTGAGAGCACACTGCCTACAGACTGGCCATTGGTCAGGTAGAGCTGCACAGTCAGCCATGCAGCTCTACCTGATGGATGGCCAGCCTGCAGGCAGCACAGCTCTCGGGCAGGGCAGGCAAGAGAGGATCAAGCTGTTGCTTCCTTTGGCACCCCGCTTGCTGTTTAAAAATGAAAAGGAGAGATGCTTAGCCCTCCCGATACCCACGGAAAGGCACGACTGAGGGCCAGGTCAGCATTCCAGGTCCTTGCATGGAGGCCTGTAAATTATAGGGCAAGTTGCGAAGCTGGATCCACACCAAGGGTGAAGACTGCCCCGCGGTCACGGCTCATAAAGACAGGTCTTCACCCCTCGATGACCTCAGCCACTGCCAACCCTGGGACTCTGCAGAAGCATGCCCGGCTTGTGGCTGGCACGGAAGTCCCCTGTGTGTGCCCTGAACGCTTAAGCAAACCACTGTGGTTGAAAAAGAGGGCGACTTCATTCAGAAGCAAGGAAGGAGTGAAGGAAAGCTCTTTCTCACAGTCTCCTCTCTGGTGGCCACCCTCTGCTTTCTAAAACTGCTGACCAGGACTGCTCTCGGGCCCCCGCCTGCTTAAAAAAAACAGCCAAAAGGAATTTCATGGCTGGATGCAGCTATTAAAAGCAACCAGGATATGTCAGGCTGGGGTGCGGGGGGGGGGAGTGTTTAGGAACATAGGAAGCCACCATATACGGAGTCAAAGCATTGGTCTATCTAGGTCAGTATTGTCTTCACAGACTGGCAGCAGCTTCTCCAAGGTTGCAGGAAGGAGTCTCTCTCAGCCCTATCTTGGAGATGCTTCCAGGGAGGGAACTTGGAACCTTCTGATGCTCTTCCCAGAGCGGATCCATCCCAAAGGGAATATCTTACAGGACTCACACTTCTAGTCTCCTATTCATATGCCACCAGGGCAGACCCTGCTTAGCTAAGGGGTCAAGTCATGCTTGCTACCACAAGACCAGCTCTCCTCTCCCTAGTTTGTTAGTTGCAATTCCCCTAAAAATACTCACAATTACCTACAATGCCAAACCCATAATAATAAAATTCAGGAATAGAGATACAACAGTGGAACAAAAGAGAAATCCAATACAACAGCAAGTTCAATTGTGCTTGGAAGATGCTTCTTGAAATGAAAACACAAAGTCAGCTGCAGCCTGAACAAACTGGAGGGCAAGGAACAGTTTCACGCGCATGGATGTTGCCCAGAGTTATGAGCACGATCCAGGGAAACTTCAGTGTGGTCAGAACTGAGGGGACTGAAGCCCTGCAGGAGAGGCTCCATCCTGGGTCCTCCTCAGAGTCCGTCCCCCCCACCAGACGCATTCCTCTCCCCACCCCGTGGGGTCTCACTCCTTTTCAGGCTTTGTCTTTAAGACTCTGTGGGCAGGGCCAGGGACAATTTTGTATTAACAGAATCTTAGACTTTTAGAACTAGGAGGAACCTTGGGATCTTTCATTCTCTCATTTACTCATGGAAAGTACAGATCACCTCTTTGTCTAAGAGACACCCACAGTGGGGATAGGGCTCTCAGCTTTGCAGGCGGAAGGTCCCAAGTCCCCTCCCTGGCGGCATCTCCAGGATAGGACAAGATTTTTTATTTTTTTTTAGGACAAGATTTTTTATTGAACCAACAAACTACCAAAGCATACAGTACGTTGCCAAAGCACAATTATATACAAAGTGGTTGTTTGTACATGATATATCTACAAAGATTTACACACAAGGATTTGGAAACACTCGAGTTATGAAGTATATGCAGGTAGTACTGTAACTCGGGGGTGGGGGATTTCAAGGCACATCAGGTAATCGGGGGGGTTACGTCTGACGTCCATTTCCACAATTTGTCCCATTGCTGTTTAGAAGAGATACTCTTGTCTTTTTGCACATAACCATACAAACTTTTCCAGAAGAGATTTACTGTCTCATCTGCGTGAACCTCTTGGTCGCGTCTTCCCTCCCTATTCCTATGCACGAGCATTGCATACAAGTTTACTAACCTGATTACGAGAAGGGGAACGTTCCAATTCCCTAGTATGGGGGCACCCGTTCCGTCCCGTTTCCTTGAAGGTTTCTTTCTGAGACCTCGAAAGGAGGTTCTATCGCTCAAACCCGAGGTTAGTTCTTCCCAAGTCTGTTTTTCCAAATCAGGCTTACTCTCTGCCACACTCTCCAAGATAGGGCTGAGAGAGACTCCTGCTGCAACCTTGGAGAAGCCACTGCCAATCTGTGTAGCCAATACTGAGCTAGATGGACCAATGGTCTGACCCAGTATATGGCAGCTTCCTATTTTCCTTTCTTCCTAGTAGTGTGCAACAAAACTAGAAGTTTAAAACAACAAAATCAAACTAAATATATATCTAAACAAAAAGAAGTAGCTGCAGTGGAGACGTTAAAGAAATATGGTAGTCATGCCCATCAGGAGACCGTAGTCAATGTCTGGGTTTGAAAAAAAACCAAAAGATCTTGATATAATGGTGCCTGTTTTGTTCTGTGCTTGGCTGTTGGGCACTCAATAAATTCTTATTTTTATTCAAGTAAATACATATATTTCATATATTTTGTCTTTCAGAAGAGGACTTTGCTGGAGAAGACGACGAGATGCCATCCTTCAGATACAGGCCAAATGGTAAGAGCCACTGAATATAAGAAGAAAATAACATGAGACATAAGAAGAGCCCTGCTGCTGGATCCGGCCCCTCAAGGAGGCCCATCCAGCCCAGCATCCTGTTTCATACAGTGGCCCACCAGATGCCTCTGGGGAGCCCACAGGCAAGAGGGATGTGCATGCCCCCTCTCAGTGGTGGAGGGAAGTTGGCAGCAGCCTGTGTTCGGCTGCTGCAGCCCCTAGAGCCCCCCTGCCCCCGGATCTGCTGTCAGACACAGGGGGCCGGCTAGCCACGCCCCCCACTTCTGACATCAGACGCAGGGGCGTGCTCTGCTCATTCCATAATACAATGCTGGATTGCCTCCTCCCTCACAGAGCAGTTGACCTGGGCATCAGTTTACCTTGAGTCCAGGCATCTAATTGAACTCTTAATATAAAATGAAATCAGACACAGGCCTATATTTCATATACTTCTGGCGTCCATAACACTAGCCGCCCCGCCCCCGCCATCTGCCGTCAGACACAGGGGGCCGGCTAGCCACGCCCCCCACTTCTGACGTCAGACGCTGGGGCATGCTCTCCCTTCCAAATGGGGCCGTGCGGGAGGGAGATCAGCCCATGTTGTGTTGGCAGTGAGGCCAGGGAGACTCGCTCTGGCTGCTCTGCCAACACAGCACAGGCCAGTTTCAGTCCAAAATGGAGCCCCACAGCCCCATTTGAGAGTGAAATAACACCCCCCACATCTGACATCAGATGTGGTGTGTGTGGGCCACGAGTCATGTTGGGAAAGGGCTGTCGCTCATGGGAAGAGCATCTGCTGTACAGGAGTTGTAGTCGGACAGCAGCTGGGGACCCCAAGTTGAGAACCTCTGAGCTCGCCCCCAATATTTGCTGCTTGGACTGGCAGGGCTCTCCAGGGTCTCAGGAAGTGGAAGGTCTTTCCCAGGAAAGAGAGAGAGAATGCAAATGGTGTGTGTGTGTGTGTAAACATTCACACTCACACAAATACAACTAATATTTATATACCGCTTTTCAACCAAAGTTCCCAAAGCAGTTTACGTGGTTATGAATCAGTTAGTCAAATGGGTCCCTGTCCCCAAAGGGCTTACGGTCTAAAAAAGAAACACAAGAGAGACCCCAGCCACAGCCACTGGAGCGATGCTGTGCTGGGGCTGGATAGGACCAGTTGCTCTCCCCCTGCTCAATAAAGAGAATCGCCACTTTCAAAAGGTGCCTCTTTGCTCAGTTAGCAGGACACACACACACACACACACACACACACAAGCTACTTGATCTGTATGGCTCCTTGCAGTACAGTCTTGACACTTTATTTTCAGTGCTGGGACTCTGCCCTGGCACTGAAAGAAGGGTACCTGAGCATGTACAGAATGCATTTCCCTCACTAATGAATATTCCTAACAAGGCCCCTGGATAATTAGGGGGAAGATTGTTCAGGCCAGAGAGTACATCTTCCAGTCAAATGTAAGCTTGCACATTAGCCCCTGGACATATCCGATGCTGGCCTGACGTTGTGACCACCAGCACCTCCGGCACACAATGGTTCACCATCCCTGCTTCATCCCACCCCCCCTCCAGGCCGGACGAGGACCAACTGCAGCCGGTGTGAGAAGACCTTGACCCTCCAGACGTTGGTGAAAGTGCTGTACGTCTTTGTCATCCTGCTGATCATTGCGGTGGTGGTGCTGGCAGCGTTGGGTGAGTAGCAGAGAAGCGGGTTTGCTGCTGGCCCCTGAGCTTGCTGTCTGCTTGGGCACCAGGTTTCCCGAAATGCAAAGCAGGAAGGGCACCAATCCACCCCCCCCCCAACTGAAGAGGTTGGTCTTTCGCCTTGGCATTTTTCACATGGGGCGTTTAGCCTGCATCTCCTCTGGAATGGAAGGGGTGTGTTCACATATCGGCCAAATTTACCCAGAAATCCCTGCAAGCTCTCAGAGGAGCACTTCACACACATTCGAGTTCTTTCATTGTGCATTACAGTGCAGCCCAATTTATTTGTTTGTTTGTTTGTTTGTTTGTTTGTTTGTTTGATTTCTATACCGCCCTTCCAAAAATGGCTCAAGACGTTTTACACAGAGAAATAGTAAATAAATATTTATGTATTTATTTATATTACATTTATATCCCACTCTTCCTTCAAGGAGCCCAGAGCGGTATACTACATACTTGAGTTTCTCCTCACAACAACCTTGTGAAGTCAGTTAGGCTGAGAGAGAAGTGATGGGCCCAGAGTCACCCAGCAAGTCTCATGAATGGGGATTGGAACTTGGATCTCCCCGGTCCTAGTCCAGCACTCTAACCACTTCACCACACTAGCTCAGATGGCTCCCTGTCTCCAAAGGGCTTACAATCTTAAAAGAAACATAAGACAGACACCAGCAACAGTCACTGGAGGGACGCTGTGCCGGGAGTGGAGAGGGGTTTTATATACAGGGTCTTTAAAAAATTAATTTTTTGCGTCAGTTTTGGGGGGCAGCTTCCAGCTCGCAGTAAAGCCTTGCAATCCTACCACAGCCAAATGCAAGGGATGGTTGGGGGCCGTGAATATCTGGGCCAGTAGCGGCTCGTGCCAATGAACCAGCGGGGCCCATGGAGGCACAGCTGCCTCGTTTCCTGGCAGCAGCAGGGGCGGCTCCTGCAGCCCACACCTGCCTGCAGACGGGCCCTTCACCGGGTACAGCTGTGTGGTCCATGCAGCTCTACCTGACAAATGGCCAGTCTGCAGGCAGGATGGCTCCCAGGCGGAGCAGGAGAGAGAGGAGCAACCTCAGCTGCCTCCTTGGGTGCCATCCTGGCTTGAGAGACCTACTGATTGGGGCTGTGCAAAACTTCAGAGTGCTATTCAATGTGGCTGAGATTCGGGCCGAAGAGGGCATCAAAGAGCTAAATCCAAATCAAATAGCTGGGCCTCCGAATCAAATCAGCACATAACTAACGATGAGCTACATAGTGAATAGGAGGGGAGGGAGAGAGATGCTCCCATCTACTCTCCAAGGAGAAAGGAGGTAGGACTGACTCACTACAGGAAATACCTGAGGCAGGGGTCATAGAGTAGAGGCAAAGCAAGGACAGGTAAGGGACCCTCGCTCACGACCACCCTGAAGGTCAAGGATGATCAGTGACTATTTTCCAAAAGGGATCTAATGGCTGGAAATCTCCCTTTCCTGCCCTTGGAAGGTGATACCCTTCACCTAGCAAGAAGGGCAGAGAAACGAATTGGGAAACAGGAAGAGTCAGACATAGAGCTGGGACTTTCCGTCTTTGCTACACGCGTTCATTGAGGGGCCACACAGAAGGGTTGCTCGGCACATGGCAAGCTTCCCCAGATGTGGCTCTCCTTGGATGGTCTGGCAGAGAGAAGAAGAGAGAGCCGCCCTCAGGAGACCTCTCTTCCTTCCCAGGGATTCTCTGCCGGGGCACTTCCGCACAGGGTCCTCCCAGCTCCCAGCCCGGCCTTTGGCTCTCCTCTGGTCTGAGGCTAAGCTGAGACCACCCACAGCCTCTTGGCATCCTGGAAGTGCTGGTGGCCGGGGCTGAGCGCCATTTATTGGTCTGCAGCAGCAGGACTTCCCTGCCAGTTCGAGGCAGCCAGTGTGTGCCTTTTCCACTCCGTTATTCTGGGCAGCGAGAAGCCACCCCCTCTTTAGACCATGTGCCCCAAAGCCAGATCTCAGTTGTGGGCCTGGCACGCAGCGTTGTCGCACAGGAGTCTGGGTTCTCTCCAGGCGCTGTGCACACCCAGGCTGTGGATTCCGCAGGCCAGCCGCTGGGTGAGGGGCAGGAGGGGCCCGTGCAGCCCAGTTTGGCAGCCACGACACCCAGAAGGTTGGGGGGGTTCCTGTTGCTGGTTGCAGCTGTCCCTGAAGTCTGGAAGGGACTTGGGGATGGGAGATGACCAAGAGCCTTCCTATGCTCTCCTGAGAGAATCTGAGTTGGGGGGTCTGGCTGGTGAGAAGCAATTTTGGAGCACTGCAGTTCTTTTTAAAGAAGGCCTCTGAATACCAATTGCAAGGGAGCAGGAGGAGGAGAGAGGGCACGCCCTCATCTCTTGCCCGTGGGCTGCTTCTCGAAGTCATCTGTTGCCCCACTGTGGGCAGCAGGAGGCCGGCCTGATCTTATGGATGCTGCTTTCAGATTAGCCCTGCCTCTCCCTTTGCCAGCCTGCTTTCCACCTGCTCAGCAGCCTGCATGTTTGCAAATAAATAGCACTGTGCAAAAGGCTCCATAACTCTGCAGCAGCATTTACTGCTTGCAAGGAAAGTGAGCCAGTGACAGGCTGTTACTGCAACTTCCTGCTGCTTAGGAAGTGATGGGGCATGAAACAGTTTGTGTTGTTATCAGGAACTGGCTTGTGCTTTGAGAATTTGGAATGGCGCACAATCCACTTGGCTGCCTTACCTTTTCCAGGCTGTCACAAAGGGATGGAGCTGTCAAATCCATTGCAAGGGAGCTGCTGTTGATGTGCGCCAGCTGGAAACTGCCCCCAGGAAAGCGGCACCCGTCCCATGGCTGCTCTGCTGCTTCTTGTGTTTCACCTCTGCTTTCAGAGATGAAAAGCCAGGTTTGGCCCGGCTGTGGCTGGCAGCCTGGATCGTCTCCTCCTCCTCCTCCTCCTCCAACACATTTAGCTTCCATTCAAGTTAGTACATAAGAGAAAGCAAAGCCCTGGTTAAGCTGCTCGCTTATGAATTAAATCTAGGAGGAAATGGGCAGTGGGAGGATGGACACCAACACCCCTGGTGGAAAGTCTGAGCAAAATTCCATCCCGAATAAGAACATAAGAACATTGCTTCATTGTGAAAATAGCCCAGCCCCGAAAGCTACCAACAGAACAGGGTGTGCTTTCAGCATCAAGTTCAACATCTGGAGCACCTTGCTTTTCTTGGTTGGTTGGTGCTTTTTTTAAAGCAAGTATCTAGTCCTTTGGGCTGCACACATCAGCTTCGGCAGAGGAGCTGCCTGGTGGTGAAACTGGAGGAGGACAAGGAGGAGGAGGAGGATCACCAGTACTCAGAGAATGTGGCTTCAGTGTTTTGCAGAGCAGAAGCACAGTGCATTATGCAAAAGCACGCAATTCTCTGCGAATGTGCTAAAATTGCAACTTTTATTTGGGTTGTGGAATGTCAACTTTCTTTAGTGCAAAATGTGGATGTCCTTAGCACAACCCAGCCTGGGCAGCCTTCTGATTAGCTCAGAGCTCTGGCATTAAGCCTGAACCATGTGGGCAGCTTGAACATTAATGTTCAAGCTGCCCAAATTAGGAACAAAGGAAGCTGCCATATACTGAGTCAGACCATTGGTCCATCTAGTTTAGTATTGTCTACCCAGACTGGCAGCGTCTTATCCATAGTTTCAGGCAGGAATCTCTCTCAGCCCTATCTTGGAGATGCTGCCAGGGAGGGAACTCGGAACCTTCTGCTCTTCCCAGAGCGGCTTCATCCCCTGAGGGGAAGATCTTGCAGTGCTCACATATCATCAAGTCTCCCATTCATATGCAAGCAGGGTGGGCCCTGCTTAGCTAAGGGGACAAGTCCTGCTTGCTGCCACAAGACCAGCTCTCACATTGGGGTGGGTGGGGTCTGCAACTGACCCCTAGAGCAGATCAGCAGCATCAGCAAGGCAAAGATCATCATCAAGTGGTTGGGGGAGCCGGTCCGGTATGCCGGAGGACAGAAGGGTGGCGCCAGGGGCCTGAGGCAAGGCACGGCATGGAAATGCCACTCTTTGGCCAGCTGGCCTGCTATTCCCATTCCCACCCAGCAGGCAGCCGGTCCAAGGTAAAAAGGCACACTTTCATTCCCCTGCTAACTGAGCCAAGAGGCACCTTTTCAAAGTGGTGGTTCTCTTTATTGAGCAGGGGGAGAGCAACTGGCCACATCCAGCCCCTGCACAACATCCCTCCAGTGGCTGATGCTGGTGTCTATCGGATGTTTCTTTTTTAGATTCTAAGCCCTTTGGGGACAGGGAGCCATCTTTATTGATGTCTATGTAAACCACTTTGGGAACTTTGGTTGGAAAGTGGTAGTTAAATATTTGTTGTATTCGTATACAAGCCACAGGCTGCTTCACAGCTCAGGCCCAGGACTTGAATCCTGAGGATGGGAAGAGGAGAGGCCGAGAGCAAACCTGAACATTCCCAAGCAGGGGACGGAGCTCCCCTCAGTCCCAGGCCAGGACCTTCTTTCTGAAATGAAAGAAAGGGTCGCCTAAAACAGGGGTTCCCCTCTGTCTGTGGGTAGCCAGATTTTGCTGGACAACAACTCCTATCATCCCCACCCTCAGAGGTCCTTGGCCACTCTTGCCGCCTGGGGATGACGGGAGTTGTAGTCCAACATCACCATCTGGGGAACCAAGCTTGGGAACCTGTGGTAGCAAATTGTTTGCCGAGGTCTCGGACTACACGTCAGGCAGACTTCTGTCTGTGATTCTTCCCTCCGTGTGTTTGTTTTAAAGTTCCAAAGCCTGTGCAGGGCAGGCTGTGAGTCTGAGTAGGAGGAGGGCATGCCAGGAGAGAGAGGCTGCCGAACTCTTTCCCTTCCTCTCGTTCCTCAGCACAAAATCGCCCTCTCCAAGCTGCTTTTTCACCTGCAGGGGGAAAGAAAAATGTCCACTTATTGTGCCCTATCATCTACCCCCGGAGTTATCCGCACTTGGCTTCAGGCTTCGAGGTAAATATTGAGTGAAGCCACTTTGAAGGACACTCGCGGCACTGAGGGAAGCAGCCCCTCCCCCTGCTCTGAGGTTTTGTTTTGAAACAAGTTCACATGGCATGCCTCCATATTTTCCTCCTAGTCGATGGGGCGGGGAGTGAGAGCTTCCTTAAGAGCGATATCTGCATTTCGAAAGAGAACATCCCTCTTATCAGGCTAATAATTCTACTGCAGTGCCTCTCCCTATTTACTCCGGTGTTTTCAGAAAAAGTAGCTTAAAACCAGAATTTTAAAAATCTGGAAATACCTCGAGATAAGTTAGAATTTGCATCTCAAAGCCTGACTTGTGTGTGGAGTGGGCCCAAGGATCTCAAAGGGACTTCAGGGTAAGTTTGGCTGGTGTGTGAACACAGACACTCTCCTCGGAAGTAGATTCGGGGTAGAAGCCCTGTGTGTCAAGCCTCCAGGAGTGAAGAAGTGTCTTGAGGAGGGCAATTCTAAGCTGAGAAAACACGGGGGGGGGGCAGGCTGCCCCCATCTGCCCTTCCTCTGCTCAGACTGCACCCCCACAAAAGTATAAGCACAGGGGAAAGAACTGGACTCCTCCAACTGTTATGTGGGGTGGCCTAGCAGACACCATGATCTCTGACCTGGCAGGAACCCCCCACACACACACACACACAAATGGTCCCTCCTCCTTTGGATAAGGCCCAGGCCAGGGGCGACCTTCAAAAGCCACTTCTGACACCCGGGCGGCGGGGGCGGCTGTTCACATGTGAACTAACTCGTGCAGGTGGGCCCCATGGTGTGGCCCTCTTCACCCGGTCAAAGGAGGCGGAAGAAACTGCAGCTCTGCTGGGAACCTGACCGCTACTAAGAGCAGTCCGAAGCCTGCTCCTTTCCCAGGCCATTCACCAACACCCCGAGTGGCCACCCCATTTCCCACAGGCAAGGGCTTCCCATAAGGAGAGGGAACTCCAGCAGGCAGGCAGGCTGGATCCCCCAGCTGGCTGGAAGGACTAGTAGGATACGGTGGGTTGCAAACGAAACATGAGTCAGCACAAGGAGGCTCTTCTTGCCAAAAGGAGGGAATGTTGTTTTGGGATCCATTCGCAGAAGAGCTGGCAATGATCCTGCTCTGCTTAGCTCTGTGTGGAGGTCTTGGCTGGAGGAGGAGGAGGAGGACGCTGCCCTTGAGGAAAGAGGCCGGCCCATTCAGGGTGAGGGACACAACTTCCAACAGGGGCTCAGTAACCACATGCAGCACCACTCAGGATGAAAGGGGAGCAGAGACGCAGGACTGGGGCGGCAAGATTCCTCTTCACTTAATCAAACTGATCCAGGCATTCCCAGCTTTGGGTTTCCAGATGTTCTTGGACTGCAACTCCCAACATCCTCAGCCAAACAAAGGCCATTGTGGCCGCGGGTAACGGGAGTTGTCGTCTGAAAGCTGAGAACCCCTGGACTAATCCCCTGGAGCTTAGTGGGTTCATCCATTGAAGCCCATTTTTATTAGTGAGGTCAAAATGGAATCAGTGGGCCTATAAGCCCACAGGTGTGTCTTTGTGAAGGTCATGGTGTGCAACAGGGAATAAATGAGAATATAAAACTATAAGCTTTCCTCCTAAGAGAGGAGTTACCTGGGAGGTCTCTGGCAGCCCCCGCTGAACATATGACAGTGAAGGAACATAAGAACAGCCCTGCTGGATCAGGCCCAAGGCCCATCTAGTCCAGCATCCTGTTTCGCAAAGTGGCCCACCAGATGCTGCTGGAAGCCACAGGCAGGAGTTGAGGGCGTGCCCTCTCTCCTGCTGTTACTCCCCTGCAACTGGTACTCAGAGGCATCCTGCCTTCGAGGCTGGAGGTGGCCCACAGCCTAACCCAAGATGTACCTTTGCGGAAGCCATGCTGGCTGACTTCCAGCAGGGCCTGTTCTTCTAGGTGCTTTACAATTTTATCCTTGAGGATGCTTTCCATCAATTTGCCTGGAACGGACGTTAGGCTAACCGGCCTGTAATTTCCCGGATCACCCCTGGATCCCTTCTTGAAAATCAGTGTTACATTTGCTACTTTCCAGTCCTCTGGTACAGAGCCCAATTTCAGGGATAAGTTAAATATTTTAGCAAGGAGGTCGGCAATTTCACATTTGAGTTCTTCGAGGACTCTTGGATGGATGCCATCCGGCCCTGGTGATTTGTTAGCTTTCAGTTTTTCCAGACAGTTTAGAACATCATCCCTTGTCACTTCTATCTGACTCAGCTCTCTAGCCTCCATCCCTAAAAAGCCTGGTTCAGGAACAGGTATATGCTCAGTATCCTCTGCCCTGAAGACAGATGCAAAGAACTCATTCAGCTTATCTGCAACCTCCATATCCTCCTTAATAATCCCTTTCACTCCCTCATTGTCTAATGGTCCAACTGCCTCCCTGGCAGATTTCCTGCTTCTGATGTATTTAAAGAAGTTTTTGTTATTCCCCTTGATACTTCTGGCTAAATGTTCCTCAAGCTCTCTTTTTGCCTCCCTTATTGTCACCTTGCATTTCTTTTGCCAGAGTTTGTGTTCCTTTCTGTTCTCTTCGTTTGGACAGGCCTTCCAATTTCGGAAGGAAGTCTTCTTCCCTTTTATGGCTTCCTTGACGGTACCCGTTAGCCATGCTGGCATCCTCCTGGACTTCGTGGTACCTTTCCTCCTTCTGGGTATACAATCTAACTGGGCTTCGAGTATTGTGGTTTTGAGTAAACTCCATGCACTCTGGAGCGAAATGACTCTCCTGATTTTCCCCCTAAGGTTTCTTTTCACCATACTCCTCATTTAGGAGAAGTTTCCTCTTCTGAAATTCAAAATGTTCATGATAGACATCCTTGGTTAGTCTCTCCCCGCATGTATGCTGAATTTGATGGCACTGTGGTCACTGTTCCCTAAAGGGTCGATGACACTGACGTCACGCACCAAGTCCTGGGTGTCACTCAGAATTAGATCCAAGGTCGCCTTCTCTCTGGTTGGTTCCATGACCAACTGTTCTAGGCCACAGTCATTTAGCGTATCTAGAAATTTGACCTCTTTGTCCTGACCTGAATGTGAATTTACCCAGTCTATGTGTGGGTAATTGAAGTCACCCATAATTACAGCCCTGCCTCTCCTTGATGTCTCCCTGACTTCCTCCTGCAACTCCCAGTCACTGTCGGCATTATGATCTGGAGGGCGATAGCACCTCCCCAGTAGCACGTTTCCTTTCCGGCCTTGTATAGTCACCCATAGGGTTTCTGTGGAGGACTCCAGTCCACCCAGGTTTTCTAGCTTGTTAGATTCTATCCCTTCTCTAACATACAGTGCTACCCCTCCTCCAAGGCGCCCCTCCCTGTCCTTTCTATAGAGTTTATACCCAGGGATAACAGTGTCCCACTGGTTCTCACTGTTCCACCATGTTTCTGTTATGCCCACTATATCTATTAGTGGTCCTGAGTTCAAGTTCTGATACCCTGGGAATGTTGTGTCCCCACTCACTTTCCATGTCTTCCTTGCAGTCTTTAAGAAGGTGGATTCTATAGCTGATGATGTGAGCTCAGCTCAGACCCACTATGAGAAGAAGATTATTTCAGTCCAGGAGAACCTGCAAGAGCTGGGTAAGTGTGATGTCTCCTGGGTAGGTTTTGCTTGGCACATTTTGAGTGTGTAGAGCATTGCTCATGAATAATCTTGATATTATCAAAATGATCAGTTTTCCTCCCTTTCTCACAACACTAGAACCAGTGGGGGGTCATCCCATGAAACTGATTACCAGGAAATTTAGGACTGACAAAAGGATGTAATTAACCTATGGAATTCTCTGCCACAGGATGTGGTGATAGCCAGTAGCTTGGATGGCTTTAAAGGGGGCTTATAGAGATTCCTGTAGGACAGGTCTATCAATGGCTACTAGTCTGGTGGCTATAGGCCACCTCCAGCCTCAGAGATAAGATGCCTCCAAATACCAGCTGCAGAGGAGCAACAGCAAGAGGGGGGGGGACATGCCCTCAGCTCCTGCCTGTGGGCTTCTCAGAGGCATCTGGTGGGCCACTGTGCGAAACAGGATGCTAGACTAGATGGGCATCAGGTTCTTATGGTCTTATCCTTGCAGTACCCCGCTAAGGAAAGTAAGTATGGTTGCTCATCCTCATATTGCAGCTGCGACTGAGAGGAAGCACTTCATGAGTTCATGAGAGAAGCAAGATCCAAACCTTGGAAGTCTGACTTACGACTCAGGCCCTTAGCTGCTATGCAACACCCCTTCTCTCAAACATACACATGACTGCATGTCTGTGCATATTTTGTTTGTTTTGAAATTTGATAAGCCACCCATCAGTAACGAGACTTTCAGGGTGTCATGCAGTTTAAGACAACAGGTAGGATAAAATCACACAAACAAAGCAATAAAACCACAGAAACAGCCAAAGTCATTAAAATCCCACATTAGACAGCATTAAAGTCAAATATGAAATATGCCAGAATGCTCTGCAAATAAAAAAAAACCTTTGCTTGGTGCTGAAAAGACATCAAAGATGGCCCCAGGCAAGCTTCTCTGGGGAGAGCATTGGCTATCCAGAAGGCCCACATTATATCAAGAATTAATTTGCATCAGTAATGACATGTGTACAATCTTAATAATTAATACAATTTGAACATTGCAGCCTATCATTTCTTATGCATCTGCCATTGTTGGGTCAGTTTAAATGATCAAATATGGGAGGCTTAATTGTGTGAGCAGCCATTTGTTTGATTAAACAGAGCAACTGCAGCAATTTCCTTTATGAGCCTGTTCAGCTGCCTTGTGTGGTAATGGAGTCTGACCATTGATGCATCTAGCCCAGTCTATGGCCCGCTCTGGCTGGCAGCAGCCTTTTCCCGAGGCCTTTTGAACCCGGGACTAGGTCTGAACCATGTTTGAATCTGGGCCCATATTTGTTGGACCAGTTTGAACCTGGGACCTTCTGCAGGCAGAGGGTCTCTCCCAGGAGGACTGTGCTCTGTGGGCACATGATGAAGCAGCAGCCACTTTGCTGAAGCCAGCTCTGGTCAGTGTTGGGATGATGGTTGACTGCCTGGGAACTCCATGGATGCCCCCCTGGATTCCACGATGGAAGGAAGGTGGGATGTGCACGGGGTTAAACAAGAGAGCCTGTGCTCAGCCACTGGGCACCCGAAATGAGCACCGGAACCCGATTTATACCAGGCTGCATCATTGGCCACGCTGGCCCCGTACTGCCTGCAGCTTTCCAAAGTTTTGGCTGAAGAGAGGGGGTCTTGTCCCATTCTGGTACCTGGTATCCTTCAACAACCAGCACCGAGGACCAGTCCTGAGACCTTCTGCATGTGCTTGGCAACAGCCTGCAGTGGAGGAAATCATCCTGGCCCCATTGCAGGCCTCGGAACACTTATGGACTAAGGCTTTGCAAGCCTTCTCCCACTGATAACCTCCACCCCGAGCAGCAGTTACTTTGCACCAGTGATGGCTGTTGCTTGTGAACCAGCCTTTTCTGCTGCGATTGGTAGAGTTTCAGCTCACACCTTGGTGCTGACACGGGTCTCTGTGTGGGGCAGCTCTGCATTATAGGCTGCACTCAGCCAGAGTTTGCAGGATTATCTTGGTTAAACTGGAAATGAAGTAAAGTAAAGTTGTGCTGTGGAGTCGGTGTTGACTCCTGGCAACCACAGAGCCCTGGGCTTGTCTTTGGTAGAATACAGGAGGGGTTGACCATTGCCATCTCCCACACAGTACATAAGAGCAGCTCTGCTGGATCAGGCCCAAGGAGGCCCATCTATAGTCCAGCATCCCGTTCCATACAGTGGCCCACCAGATGCCTCTGGAAGCCACAGGCAGGAGTTGAAAGGGGCTTGCCCTCTCTCCTGCTGTGACTCCCCTGCAACTGGTACGGGATGATGCCTTATCACTGAGCTGGCAACTTCTGGCTTGCTACTCGTCATTTCCCTGCTGAGCCATTAGGTGACTGTAAAAGAGGAAATGGATATCAGTATCTATCTAGAAATGTCAACAAGATCCACAGGGCCATCACAGGGGGTGAAAGATCAGCTAAAGTGTTGGGCAAGAGGGACACACAAGCATTTTTCCTGTGTGCAAGTGAGAAAGTTTGTTGTCAGTCAGCAAAGTGTGGTCAGTCAGTTTTAGTCAGTCAGCAAGTGGCTGGATTTTATGAGTGTCTGCAAGGAATCCACATGTCTGTGACTCACTGCAGAAAGAAAAGAACAGCAATTAGTGCAAACCTCCGCATATTTACTAGGAAGTAGAACCCACCAAATTCAATGGGACTCTCTCCCTAGGAAGCATGTTGCGAGTTGCAGCCTTGATGGGTGTTCAGGATACATGGGGCAGAATCCAGAGCAAACATGTCTGCTCTCCCACTGGAAGATAGTGGGGCCCTCTTGCCCTCAAAGATCCATGGCCATCCCCGGGCTTTGGAATGTGCCCCCTGCTGAAATAAGAGCCTCCCCGTCTCCGACAGCTTTTAAAAGGGCTGCTTAGACACATTTGTGTCTTAATTTTAATTTCCGTTAAGGCTTTTAATTAGACTGATAGAATGTATTATTTTTTTAAAGAAATTAATTGTTTAATGGTTTTAATCTTGTTTTAGTCTGTGGTGTTTTACTGTAAACCGTTCAGACATGCGTTTGGGGCAGTATATAAAGAGGTTAAATAAGTGTGGCGGGTGGAGAGGGAGGTTGTATCGCCACCTGGCCTCCCCATCTCACCTTGGCTGTGATCAGAGGTAGGCCAAGTTTGCCTCCCCCCCCCCCTGCATCCAGCTGTTGCTGAACTCCCTTATAGTGGATGGGCATGATGGGAGTTGTAGTTTAGCAGCAGCTGAAGGGCAAGCTTGCCTAACCTGGAGTTGGTCCTTGTTGGGTCCCCCCCCCCCGCCCTTCTCCCCCTCCCTCCCTCCCTCCCTCCCTCTCTCTCTCTCTCTCTCTCTCTCTGGGGTCCTCAGCACCCTTGGCAGTCTTGTCAGGGGGAGGGATTCCCATCCCATGAGAGTCCCTCCCTCCTCCTCCTCCAAGACTCCTGCAAGAGCTGGCTCTGCTGCTTGTTTCCCACAGCCACACTGGGGTGGGGCGATGATGCCATCTTGGCTCCTGGAGAGCATTTGAGGGGTTGGGTCGTTGCAGGCCTGATTAAGTGCGCTTTTTGAAATATTTTGTGGGATGGATTGTGGAACTGCACACACCCTAGAGAGCCCACAGGCCATGGTGTAGACAAACCGTAATGTAATCTGCAGATAAATAGTCATTTATGTGGGTGGTGACCAGTGGGAGGATTGGCTCCCAACGGTACACAGCCCCTGACTTCCCCACCTGAGTGCCTTTCTCCTGGGTCCTTTCTCCTCTTTACACAAGATCATCTCCCCACCAGCACCACCTGCTTGATTATTTTTATTGACTTATTCAACCTTTAGGGAAAGAAGCCTTCTCCTCCTCCTCCTCCTCCTCCTCCTCCTCCTCAGCCTCCTCTCTCTTTGGGATCATTCACACAGCCGGCCTTTTCTGGGTAGGAGAGAGTCTCCTCCCCAGCACCTGTCCGGCTGGGCTATCCAGCCTTTCTACCCTGCCCTTAACCTAGGTAGGATAGAAACATCCGCTATCCGACCTTGGTTTTCGGTCACGTGGCTGCCTGCAGTGGCTTTTGCAGCTCCCAGGGCTGGCAACCATAGAGTGCTGCGGCTTGCGAGGCCAGGGGGAGGACCCCTCGTGCATTGGCATGGGCTGCCGCTCTGCTTACTGTGCAATGCATTCTGCGATAGTGGAGGATTTCCTCCTCCTAATCCCAGCTCTGCCAGTCGCTGCCATGCTGGTCATCTGGGTGCACAATCAGCAGAGGCGAAAGGAGCCTCTGATCATCCAGGGGAAGGTAGATGGGTTCCTGCCTCCCCACCCCCACCCCCCTCTATCTGGTGGTGTGGATATGCGCTCTCGCTCTCGCTCGCGCTCCCCGCCTCTACCTCTCCCTTTTAGATTATTGTCGCTGCTCTTGATTCAATGTTGCTATGAGGAGCCACCCTAAACCACATCCAAGGGGCATTTGCAACTGTCTCATGGCTCCCGTCTTTCTGCAACCATTCAGGGATTTAAGCGACAAATGTCAAGCCTAGACACGGGTGCATGGAAACAAGCCCTGCGTGTATCTTCATGAAGTCCAGACAGTAAAATGGCCTCACAAAGGTTAACCATGCATAATAATTACATCCTGTTCTGACAAGAAACAAACAATTTATAAGCACTTGAGTGAGTTCCCATTATTAGAGCCGACGGCCAGACCCTCAGGGAAAGGGCTGAAGACAGCCAGGCGGAGCAGCCGCTGCCGCCTTCACGGCTCCCTACGTGAGCTCAACCCCTCAGAGGTTTCTGCCTCCTCCTCCTCCTCCTCCTCCTCCTCCGCTCCCCCATGGGTGTGCATAGAAGCAATATTTGCACTACATTGTGCCCCACCCCAGTGATCGGAAAAGGGCAAGGGCAGCAGTTTAACATTAAAGCAACAGTCGGGAAGGTGGGGTTGCAGCAGCAGCAGAATAGCAGGGGAGTCTGTGCATGGGTCTTGAGTGGCAGCAGGGCTGGGCAAGGGTCTCGCTGTGTCTGGGGCCTGGGGGAGCTGCTGCTGCCAGTCAGAGCAACCCAGACTGAGCCGGCTTGGCCAACCGTGCTCTAGCCCAGAGCGCCACACAGCTCCTTATAAGTGGCTTTCATCTAGGGCTCGATTTCTGTGGTTGCCAGTTAGCCACAGGAGGCAAGTCCTGCCTTGCTCGTGGCACCTGGCTGGCTTTAGCTGGAAGATGCTTGGCAGCCCATCACTGAAGATCTCACAGGATTTATTTATTTATTTATTTATCCATCCATCCGATTTCTATACCGCCCTTCCAAAATGGCTCAGGGCGGTTCACATTAAAACAAAACAATTAAAAATCCAATTAGCAGTTAAAAACAGAGTTTGTAAAGCACCATAAAACTGTAACAGTTAAAACATGCAGTGGGTGTGGATGTGTCCGGTGTCGGAGAACCAGCCTTGACCTTGCTTTACTTCTGCCTTCCCATCCAGATCAGAAGTCCCTGGGCAACTGCTCCTTCTGCCACGACACAGGCCAGCTGGGGCAGGAGATCAGCAAACTGCAGGAGGAGCTGGAGGAAATCCAGAAGAAGCTCTTGGCCCAGGAGGTGTTACTGGATCAGGCTGGACAGACCCACCAGCAGCTCTCCTCTACCAGCAACAAGATCACCGGGGAAGTGGACAGTTGCTTTTCTACCATTCAGCAGGTCAACCAGAGTCTGGGTCTCTTCCTGGCCCAGGTAAGGGGCTGGCAAGCGGCCTCTTCTGAGCTGGGCAACTCCCTGAAGGAGCTGTCACAGGACCACTTTGACGTCGAGGCTACTGTGCAGCAGATGAACTTCACTGTTGGGCAGACCTCAGACTGGGTCCACGTCATCCAGAGGAAGACGAACGAGGAGACGCTGACGCTTCAGAAGATCGTAAAAGAGTGGCAGAACTACACCCGTCTCTTTGGCACCTTGCGAGCAACGTCCTCCAAAACTGGTGAGCTGGTCAAGAGCATCCAGACCAGCTTGGGCATCGCCTCGCAAAGGATCAGCCAGAACTCAGAGGGCATGCACGACCTCGTCCTTCAAGTGATGGGTTTGCAGCTGCAGCTGGATAACATCTCTTCCTTCCTGGATGACCATGAGGAGAACATGCATGACCTCCAGTACCACGCCCGCTACACACAGAACCGGACGGTTGAGCGCTTTGAGACCTTGGAAGGCCGCATGGCCACGCATGAGATCGAGATCAACACCATCTTCACCAACATCAATGCCACCGACAGCCACGTCCACAGCATGCTCAAGTACCTGGATGACGTGCGGCTGTCATGCACGCTGGGCTTCCACACACACGCTGAGGAGCTCTACTACATAAACAAATCGGTCAGCCTCATGTTGAGCACCACGGACCTCTTGCGGGAACGCTTTAGCTTGCTCAGTGCCCGCCTGGACTTTGACATCCGCAACCTCTCCATGGTCATGGAAGAGATGAAGACGGTCGACACACGGCACGGGGAAGTCCTCCGGAATGTCACCATCTTACGAGGTGAGCAACAGCAAGGAGAGGCAGATGGGATGGGGCGGTGTTTGGTGGGGATTTTGGAGAGGAGAGCTGCTCTTGTGGGAGCAAGCATGACTTGTCCCCTTAGCTAAGCAGGGTCTGCCCTGGTTGCATATGAAAGGGAGACTAGAAGTGTGAGCACTGGAAGACATTCCCCTTCTTGGGGGATGGAGCCACTCTGGGAAGAGCAGAAGGTTCTAAGTTCCCTCCCTGGCAGCATCTCCAAGAGAGACTCCTGCCTGCAACCTTGCAGAAGCTGCTGCCAGTCTGTGAAGACAATACTGAGCTAGATAAACCCATGTTCTGTCTCAGTATATGGCAGCTTCCTATGTTCCTATGAGGCATACCATTGCAGTTCAGGGGCATCCCTTTGGATTACTGGAAATGTGGACAAGAGGAGTGTTTGGGGAATAAGCAGCCTTCTAAATCCACCGAGTCAGGCCCTTGGTCCATCTCACTCAGTCTTGTCTGCAGTGACTGGCAGCATCTCTCCAAGGTTCCAGGCAGGCAGGGGTCTTTCCCAGCCCTCCCTGGAGATGCTGCCAGGGACTGAACCTGGGGCTTGATGCATGCAAGCCGATGCTCTGCCACTGAGCTACGGCCCCCATCCCCAGACTGTGCTGAAGGCCATTGTGTCTGGGGATGATGGGAGTTGTAGTCCAGCAACGTCTGAGGACCCATGGTTGAGAAGTCCTGCCATGAGCTGATAGTGCATTGTGTAGGGCAAGTGTTTTATTGTCCACCAAATCTATTCATTGGAGGACTCTGGGTTTTAGTGCTGTGAAAGAGGGAGAAGGACATCTCTTTGCCAACTAGTGGGAACCAGAGGCAGCTACACCTCATGCATCCTTTATAAATTATTAAGCTGGGTATTTTTGCCAACCTTATCTGGAGCAGCCTTGCAAAGAAAAAGTCTGCACAACTTACTAGCCCTCTAATGCATTGCACTATTTTATTTTATTTATTTTACATGTTCTATCCCGCTCTTCCTCCAAGGAGCCCAGAGCGGTGTACTGCATACTTAGGTTTCTCCTCACAACAACCCTGTGATGCAGGTTAGGCTGAGAGAGAAGTGACTGGCCCAGAGTCACCCAGCTAGTATCCTGTCCATACATATACAAGTCATCCATAGCCTCAGACCAAAGAAAGAGAGACAGAACTGGTTTCTGTCAAGATGCCTTGCCTGGTGGCTTTTCACACAGGGCCACGTCTTAGTTGGATTGACCCCAAAGTCCCTGCAGGCTATCAGGGACCAGGACAGACAGGACTTTGGTTTGCCCAGAATGGAGGCTGCGCATTCTGGCTTAGCCCAAAGTCTGTCCAGCTTTTAAAAATCCTCTAGTTTCAGAGGCTTGGGGCGGGGGGTGGATGAGACTTTTGTTAGGCCCCGCAGTTTCCTCTGTTATGTGTGGGATGGTCGTGCCAGTAAACCTGTGCTCTTCAAAACTCAGTGAAGGGGAGTTTGACAACTGTTTTGGGTATGGTCTGCTCTAAGTGATTTGCAATTGCAAGCACTTGGTGGGGGGCTCTTGTTGCAGATTGGTGATACTCTGTTGAGGGAGGAGGAGGCAGAAATTGCTGGGGGAGGGGGAGGGAGAAATCCCGGAGTTAAACACAAGCACAGAATGCAAAATGTGTGTCTTCCTAGGCTTTAGATATGCAGAATGGATGTAACCCGAGCCCCCTTTTGTCTAAGCTGATTCCAGTCCGTGGGGGGGGGGGCGGGGGGGGACATGATCTGAGGAAGGCAATCACTCACAAAGGCAAGGGTTAAGTGTCCTGCTGTTTGATCCAGCTGTTTGGCAACTCGCCATGCTGATCTTCCGCTCTTAGCTATCAAACTTTTTCAAAAGCTCTCCCGCCTCTTCCTCTGTGGTTTGATTTCTGAGTGGTTGGAGGGAAAACCCAGACCGGGTCGGTGGGAATGCACAGGAAAAAGATCTGCCAGAGGGAGTGCGGGGAGGAGCCGACCACTGTGTGAACTGTCCATTTAATCCCCCGAAGTAAACATCTTGCAAATCTGCTGCGAAGCAGATTTGCCCTTCAGATCCCGCGAGGCCTGAAGCCCTGTGTGAATAACTCCAGAGTGGCTTCAGCAGGGAGCCTCACTGGCCACTGGCAAAGGGCGGTGTGTCGTTCTGGCTGTGAGTGAATGAATGAGGAGAGGAGGCAGCCACACGGCCACCGCAGCCACACTGGAGCAAGGCCGTGCTTCGGCTCCTTCTCACAGTCCTGTTCTTGCCCCCCTGAGCAGTGACACGTTTGGGGCAGCCTCCGCCACAAGGACAGAGGGAGCTGCCTTCCACCGAGTCAGGCCCTTGGTCCATCTCACTCAGTCTTGTCTGCAGTGACTGGCAGCATCTCTCCAAGGTTCCAGGCAGGCAGGGGTCTTTCCCAGCCCTCCCTGGAGATGCTGCCAGGGACTGAAGCTGGGGCTTGATGCATGCAAGCCGATGCTCTGCCACTGAGCTACGGCCCCCATCCCCAGACTGTGCTGAAGGCCATTGTGTCTGGGGATGATGGGAGTTGTAGTCCAGCAACGTCTGAGGACCCATGGTTGAGAAGTCCTGCCATGAGCTGATAGTGCATTGTGTAGGGAAAGTGTTTTATTGTCCATCAGATCTGTTCATTGGAGGACTCTGGGTTTTAGTGCTGTGAAAGAGGGAGAAGGACGTCTCTTTGCCAACTAGTGGGAACCAGAGGCAGCTACACCTCATTTGCCCCCCCCCCCCGTCCCCCTGGCCCGCCCCATTAGGATGAGCCACCTCCAGCCGCAGCAAGAGAGAGGGCAGGCCCCTTTCAGCTCTGGCCTGGGGGCTTCCCAGAGGCAACTGGTGGTGGGCCACTGTGGGAAACAGGAGGCTGGGCTAGATGGGCCTCCTTGCAGGGCCTGATCCAGCCGGGTTCTTGTGTCCTGATGAGCCTCGACTGCTCCAGAGAAGCAGCACCAGGGAGGTGTCTGTGCAGCTGGTTTCCGTTGGACGAGGCGGCATGGCAGCGTCCCTTCTCAAACATGCAGGCCCTCAATTGGAAACAGCCGCGTGACAAGCCGCTGGCTGTGAATCTGGCCTCGGAACAGGGATTCACACATAGGAGACAAAACCCAGCAGGCAGTAGCAGGGAGTGAAAGTCTAAAACCAGCCGAGAAACTGCCTCGTGCAAGGAGGAGCCTCCCTCCGGACCTCCCAAGGCGTCCAGCTGCTACTGCTGGGGTGCGAAGCCCTCTGATGCCTGCTGGACATCCAGAGCTGGTTCCGCCGTTGCCTTTGCATGCCAGAATGGCTGCTCTGGGCTCTGAGATGGAGCCCACTCAGAAGGCCCTCGGCCTCGCCATGCCTCCGGGGAAGGTTCTGCCTCATGTGAATAGGTGACGTCCTGATGCCATCAGCCCACATAAGGCACAAGAGGCTTCCCTGCGAGCCGAGCAAGGTCCAGGGCACCCCGCTGCCCCCTCTCCTTCCCCGGATTCCTGCCAGTCCTTCTTCCTGTTCTCCAAAGAAATGGCCAAGTGGAACCAGGGAGGGGGCTCTAGCCCAGTAGCAGAGCATCTGCTTTGCATGCAGGGCCCAGGAAAGGCTCCTGCCGGAAACCTTGTCGTGCTCTGCCAGTGAGGTGGCCAGAACCTCAGGGGTATACTCGTGAGTCAAATGGGCCGTAACCCAAAATTTGGCTTTAAAAAAGACAAATCTGGCAACAGAGCCAGTCAGTGTAGGCGGTACTGAGCTAGATGGACCCATGGTCTGACTCGGTCTAAGGTGGCTTCCCAAACTCTATGTCCTTATGAATGCAGCTGGATTCTGTGTTCAACTGGATTCCGCAACACTCCCAAGTCTGCTCTGGATAACCTTTGCTGAAGAGGTGGGTCCTCTTGAGAGGAGGAGGCATGAACAAAGAGGGACGGCAGAGGAAGCTGCCATATACCAAGTATACTGAGGAGGAGGAGGAGGAGGAGGAGGAGGAGGAGGAGGAGGAAAGGTACCACCAAGTTCAGGATGATGCCAGTGTGGCTAACAAGTAGAGTCTGGGAAGCGATAAAAGGGAAGAAGACTTCCTTCAGAAAATGGAAGTCCTGCCCAAATGAAGCGAACAGGAGAGAACATAAACTCTGGCAAAAGAAATGCAAGGAGACAAAAAGGTTTGCAAAAAGAGAGTCTGAACAGCATAGAACTAGAAGTGTCAAGGGGAATAACAAAATCTTCTTTAATATATCAGAAGTAGAAAACCTGCCAGGGAGGCAGTTGGACCCTTAGACGATGAGGGTGTGAAAGGGATTATTAAGAAGGATAAGGAGATTGCAGATAAGCTGAATGAATCTGTCTTCACGAGAGAGGATACTGACCATATACCCTCTCCAGGATTGAGTTTTTCAGGTTTAGCAGCTGAGGAACTGGGCGAATTTGAGGTGACAAGGGAAGATGTCCTAAACTGTCTTGACAAACTAAAAATTAACAAATCACCAGGGCCAGATGGCATCCACCCATGAGTTTCTGAAAGAACTAAAATGTAAAATTGACAATCTCCTAGCAAAAATATATAATTTGTCCCTACAATCAGGCTCTGTATGTGACTCTGATTTTCAAGAAGGGATCCAGAGGGGATCTGGGAAATTACAGGCTGGTCAGCTTAACTTTGGTGCTGGGTAAATTGATGGAAAGCATACTTAAGGACAAAATTGTTAAGCATATAGAAGAACAGGCCTTGTTGAAGCAGAACCAGCATGGCTTCTGCAAGGACAAGTCTTGTCTCACAGTTTTCACAATGGAGGTAGGTAGGCAGTGGGGTCCCCCAGGGATCGGTACTGGGACCAGTGCTCTTTAACTTGTTCATAAATGATCTAGAAGTTGGGGTGACCAGCGAAGTGGCCACATTTGCAGATGACACTAAACTATTTAGGGTAGTGAAATCCATAATGGATTGTGAGGAACTCCAAGTTGCAGGGGAGCAACAGCAGGAGAGAGGGCATGCACATACCTCTTGCCTGTGGGCTTCCCAGAGGCATCTGGTGTGAAACAGGATGCTGGACGAGATGGGCCTCCTTGGGCCTGATCCAGCAGGGCTGTTCTTATGTTCTTATGAGTCAGACCTTTGTTCCCTCTAGCTCAGTATTGTCTACACAGACTGGCAGCGGTATCTCCAAGGTGGCAGTCAGGACAGAGTCTCTCAGCCCTATCCTGGAGATGCCAGGGAGGGAACTTGGAACCTTCTGTATGCAAGCAAGCAGGTGCTCTTCCCAGAGTGGCCTCATTCCCTGAGGGGAATTTCTCACAGTGCTCACACATGTAGTCTCCCATTCAAACACAAACCAAGACAGACCCTGCTTAGCAAAGGGGACAATTTATGCTTGCTACCACAAGACCACCTCTCCCCACCCACCGCCAGGTGCAAATGGAGTCATTAACTGGGAAGGGGTGCACCCTCCCTGATGGCAAAAGCACCATTTCAGGAAACCTAGAGTCCAAAGGCAGAAATATCCCTTGCCTGGACTGCAGATTGCTTTCTCTGTCTTTCATAACACTAGAACATGGTGTCAGCCAATTAAAACTGAACAGCGGTAGATTCAGAACACACAAAAGGAAATCCTTTTCCCCAGAACGCATGGTCCGTGTATGGGACTCATTGCCACAAGGTGTAGAGATGACCACTCACTTTAACAGAGCACTGTGGGAATTCCCTTGGGATTTGGGGGCAAGGATAGCAGTGGCAGCAGTTGTGTTCCCAGGGATCCCAGGTGCACAGGGAGAGGGGCAGCCGGCTGCAACAGGCAGCTGCACAGCAGGAACAGCGTAGAATGGGAGAAGATTCTGGACTCCCAGGAGAAGCACGATGGTGGGTGACAAGGGTTTCCGAGCAGGGCTAGGGGCAGGCAGCCAGGGGCCAGAATCTGTAATGAATCAACCCCGCAAGCCCCAGCCCCAGCCCACATGCCAGGAAGGCAGCAGTGCTGACGCTACAATGAGGGGCCCTCTGCACATGCTCAGATCCTCTCTTTCTTTCCACCTCACACATCCCAAGGCTGAGCTCTGGTATCCAGTCCTCTTGGAACTGAGCCCTGTACAGGAGTGCCATCTCCCCTGCTCCAAACCCCTGCCCCTGCCTCTCGGGGGGGGGGGCTCCTCCCAACTCAGATGCTCCAAAGTCTGTTTCCCTGGCCTGCTGCTGGACTCCGTTTTTTGATGATGGAGAAAGAGTGCAAGCAGCAGCAAGCCAGCAGGCTGGCATCACCCAGGACCAGCAGCAGCAGCAGGACCCGTCTCACTCAGCCCAGCCCCTTTCTTGGCTTGGCCTGGCCTGGCCGAAGGGCCTCCATCCAGCCATGGCCGCCTCTGGTCCCGGGCAGAGCGCTGGAAAGAGCAGCTGGAAGGGACCCACCAGCTCCAGCCAGAAACCAGTTGGCTGGTGTTGATCACTCTGCAGGAGGGTTGGAGCAGCACACCCTGTTCCCAGCCCCACTCGCCCAGCTGGCCAGAGGGATTTTGTTTTCCTTGAGACCACTGTTTGCATGGAAAGCCGCTCCCGGCCTGGGCCCTCCTCTCCAGAGTGGCAGGATTAGCGTCACGGGCAATTCCGGGCAGCCTCTTGGAGGGAGATCAACACAGGAGGAGACAGACTGTGGCTGTTTGTGTGGAAAGCAAATGTCAGGCACCTGCAGGTGTCCCGGGTGTGTGTCTGTCCTCTCGGGACTTGCTCAGCTCTTGGGATCTGGGCTGGGCTGGCTGCTTCCCCGCCTCTGAAATCGCCCCCTCGGGATTGCTCGCCCTTTTATGGGCTATCCGCATGACCTCGTCTTCTCCGTTGTTGACTTCAGGGGTCCTTTCCCGGGTCTTTTCCAGACCCGATTTGTGGAGACGGTTCTTTTGTAATAAAACACAGTTGTTGTTGCCACCAGCAGCAGCGGCTCATCCCAACGAGCCAGGAGGTGCCAAGCAAGGCACAGCTGCCCCTGGCTCCCAGCAGCCCAATTGCGCCCGTTCTCCAACCCGTCTTGTCCCCGCAGTAACGAGAGTTGGGCTGCCTGCAGGCTGGCCATTCATCAGGTAGAGCTGTGCGGGCTAAGCTGTATGGTTCCCGGGTGGAAGAAGCAGGTGCCACTGGGCTGCCAGGAAGCAGGGGCAGCTGTGCCTCGTTCTCCACCACCCCGCCCCACCCGCTTGTTAGGATGGACGGCTGCTGGTTGCATCTCCAGCACATCTCGTGGGGACCCAGCACAAAGAGGGCTCTTCAGGGCTCCTGCGGCTGCCTCCAGCTCGGGTGCTTCCTCCACGCAGCCCCATCACTTCCTTCTTCAGCACCTCCGGAAGAGGGTTGGCCTCCAGTTGCTCAAGGAACAGCTGCTCTGAGTCGTCCTCTGAATGGTCCGTGTTTTCCTGGGCGGGGAGGAGAGGATGTGCTTTCTTCTTCCCTCTCATTGGCTTGAATAGTCCAAATCCTCCGGCTGGAATGTCTTCGGCTGCTCGCCTGTACACCCCGCCACACACAAACCAGGAGAGAGTCAAAGGCTGAGAGGCTCTTCACACGAGCATCCCTACCTGGGCTTGCAGAGCCCTACTCGGATAGGGCTGCTCGTGTGGAGTGCTGGGATCGGGGCCGAGCCCAGCACTGCCTCGCCGGGTAGCCCATGTCCTGTTAGCGAGGTAGAAGGGTGTGGCAGGGGAGCAACAGCAGGAGAGAGAGGGCCTGGCATCACCTCTTGCCTGGGGGCTCCCCAGAGGCATCTGGTGGGCCACTGGGTGAAGCAGGATGCTGGACTAGATGGGCCTCCTTGAAGGGCCTGATCCAGCAGCAAGGCTCTTCTTCTGTTCTTGTGAGCAGGGCCCTTCCACCCCGTTCGCCCTTCGTGTGTCTGCTCAGGCTCCCTGCAGCCCAATCAGACACAGAGCCCGGGGCGCCTTCAGGTGGTGCGCCGAGGGGTCTCGGAAGGCCAGGCTGCCTTTTCCCTGCCTCCAGATGGCCGCGCTGCGACCAGCAGAGCTGCTCCTGTGAGCATGTGAGCCGCGCGGCCCAGAGCAGCCAGCGATGGTCTGGCGGGCGGGAGGCGATCCGGCCTTGCCCTGGAGGCCTCCCCAGCCCCCATATTCTGGCCATGGGGACAGCCTTACTGTCTCGCCTGTGCGTCCCGTTCTTGGTGGCTGACTCCAGGAGCAGCACAGATCGCCGGCTGTTGAGTCTTCAGGCCCCTCCAGGCAGATGGCCGCCTCCTCCTCCTCCTCCTCCTCCTCCTCCTCCTTCCGGGACCCAGCAGTCAGTCCTGGGCAGGGCTCAGCTGCCAGGGCATAAACTTCGTGGGGGCGTGGGGCTCAAGCCCCCTCCGGGATTTCCCAGAAGGGGCAATGCCCTCGACGAGATGCCAGTTGGGGGCAGCGGAGCTCAAGGCCCCCTCCAAATTTCTGGCAGGAGGCAATGCCTCCCCCCACCACCCCCACCACCCGCTGCCAGGTAGCACCAGCAAGCTCTCCTGCTCAAGTTCACCAGTCAGTCGAACAGCACCGTGAGTCCTGTGTTGTCTTGGTCGCCACTCAGCAATAACTGAGGTCTTCTCAGCTGGCCCTCCTTCATGTCCTGGGCCCTGGTGTCGTGTGTGGTGCCTGGGCCCGTCGGGGGCCTTCTCTGTGGCCACCCCTCTTCTTTGGAACAACCTTCTCCCCCCCCCCGCCCCAGATTTGTTCAGCTCCCTCCTTAGAGGGTTTCAAGGCCCTTCTTTAGACCTACCTTTTTCGCCAGACTCTTGCCCTTTAAAAATTATTGTCTTTGTTATTGTTCACCGCCTAGAGTCTTTGGAGGAGGCGGTATACAAGAAATTTTGAATAAATAAATGAGATGAAATGAAATAAGAAGAAAAACTAATGGTACTCTATGCATGCAGGTGCTCTGCCCAAAGCGAACCCATTCCCCTAAGGGGAATCTCTTGCAGTGCTCACACGTAGTCTCCCATTCAAATGCAAACCAGGATGGAGCCTGCTTAGCAAAGGGGACAATGCATGCTTGCCCCATGCCCCACCCCCACAGTGTTCCCTCTAACAGGAATTCCCAGATGTTGTTGACTACAATTCCCATAATCCCCAAGCAAAGGCCCTTGCAGCTGGGCATTCTGGCAGTTGTAGTCCACAACATCTGGGAATCCCTGTTGGAGGGAACACTGCCCCCCTGGGAAATTGGGAATTCTCTGCCCCTGCTCAGCCGCCAATCCCTGCAAAGCTGTGCCAGGCAGCCAAGGCTCCGTCTGCAACTGAAGGGAGCTGCGAGACAGACATCGGGATCAGTGGAGTGGGAAACCACCACGTCCCACCCGGGTCCGCGGGTCTTCCCACCCTTTCTCATCCCCTGAACTAGCCACCTCTCACCATCCTCCCGGATCCAGAGTCATGGCCACCTGCTACTCCCCCACTCTGGTGGCAGTGCTGAACGAGGCAGGCCTCCCTGTGGGTCTTCCCAGTCCTGAGCACCTTCAGAGGGAAACGGGAGACCACTCGTGGCATCGAGAGAAGCAACCCCTCCCCTCTGCTCTCCCACATGGCAGGCCTCAGTGTTTTCCTTCTTAGCCAATGGGGAGGGTGGGGGAAAGAGAGAGAGAGAGTTCCCTGCAGAGACAGAGCTGCATTTCTGAGGAGAGCATCCCTCTTATAACAACGATCCTACGTCAGTGCCTCTCACTATTTGCTCCCGTGTGTTCCAAAAAAGTAGCTGAAAACCAGCATTCAAAAAACCCAGAAATACACCGAGATCAGCTAGAATTCGTATCACAAAGCCCGACTTGTGCGTGGAGTGGGTCCAAGGGTCTTGTCGGGAGTTCAGGGTCAGTTTGGCTGATGGGTGCACACACACGCTCTCTCCCAAAGGAGAGCCGGGGCAGAAGCTCCGTGTGTAAAGCCTCCTGGTCGTGGGAAGGTGACGCAGCAGCAGCAGCAAGAGCCTCTCCATCAGCGCTGCCACCAAAGTGATGGGGTGGAAGGAGAAACTGCATCCACCAGCTGGTCAGATTCCCCAAAGGTCTGCTGCCCTCCCCCCCAGTTGTCTCCACGCAAACACAGTGCGACTCAGAAGCGCTTCTGATGGCACAGAAGATTCTGGGCCATTCACTCAGTGCTCAGAGAGAGGTGGGAATGGGGGGGGGGGAACTGGAAGGAAAGGAGAGCTGGGCTGGTGGGAGCAAGCATGACTTGCCCCCTTAGGTAAGCGGGGTCCGACTTGATGTGTGAGCACTGCAAGAGGGTGGCCAGAACCTCAGGGGTATACTCTTTGAGTCAAATGGGCCGTAACCCAAAATTTGGCTTTAAAAAAGCCAAACCTGGCAACTTCTGGGCAGAACATCTAGGTCTCAAGTCCCCTCCCTGGCAGCATCTCCAAGACAGGGCTGAGAGCGACTCCTGCCTGCAGCCTTGAAGAAGCTGCTGCCAGTCTGTGAAGACAATACTCAGCTGGATGGACCAAGGGTCTGACTCAGTCTAGGGCAGCTTCCTATGTTCCTATGTTCCTGTGTGAGCCCCCAGCCCCACGCACTGCTTCAGTACAGTCAGCCACCCTTGGTTTGTGCCACTCTGGGCAGCTGCTTCTTTGTCTGCCTCTATGGTCCAGCCAGACCTGCAGATAGACACCCTTGCAGACGTCCCTGTGGTTTAACTCTGTTGGTTTCCCCCCTCTTAGGTGTTCCTGGCCCTCCAGGCCCCAGAGGATTCCGAGGAGACCTTGGCGGCAAGGGCCCCCCTGGAAGCAGAGGACAGAAAGGGGACACTGGGGGTCTGGGGCCCCCTGGCCCTCCCGGAGCCCAAGGCCCTCCGGGCGCCCCAGGCCCTCCCGGCGAGAGAGGCTCCGTGGGCACAAAAGGCCTTCCTGGATTCAAAGGAGCCAAGGGCAGCTTTGGACAAGCTGGAGCCAAAGGACAGGCTGGCCCCAAGGGGGATGTGGGGACGCAGGGGCCTGAGGGGCCCCCAGGGCCAGTTGGACCTCCTGGGCCCCAGGGGAAGCCAGGCATCCCAGGCAAAGCAGGGGCGCCAGGCTCAATCGGGACAACGGGACCCAAGGGGGATCCTGGGATCCGGGGCCGGCCAGGGTTGCCAGGGCCCCCGGGACCCCCAGGAATATAAGCTGCGCCTCTTTGCCTCACCAAAGGGATGGCGCTGACTGTGTCAGGGGCAGGCGGCTGAACAGGACAGAGAGCTGCCCCCCGCCGAAGAGCAGTGCTGCCTCCCCCGACGCCTGTCCTCGTGTCTTCTGCACTGCCCGGAGGGCCCGTCTCCAGCAGCGGCAGAAATTGCTCCGCACCGCCCAGTGTCCTGCTCTGGGGAAGCTTCAGAGACAAAGAGTTTCAGTGGCTGTCTCCACGCCCCCCACCCCCCCACCTTGTTTCCAGCACCTTCTTCGTCATACCCCCTGCCCCCCAGCCTTGCAAGACAGCCCAGAATCAATACCAGCTCCGCTGCAGGCTGCAGGTACTGCCTTACGAGGAGGAGCCCTTTGCTCCAGACGCCATCGTGGAGGGAAAGCGGGGCAAAGATGCTTTAGCAGGAGAACAACGTTTTCATGCAACACATTTTGGGGTGTGTGTGTGTGTGTGTGTGTGTGTGTGGAGTTGCCACCTTTTTTCTGGTCCATGTCCCTATGCCTTTAGCAGAAGCCTGGCACACACTGCTTTAGCCCCACGGGCCTCCATGGCTGCTGAAACGTCACCTGCTCCTCTTCTGTAAGCCAGGTTGTTGGTCAAGGTGCAGAAACAGAAATGTCAGCCACGCTAGCAAGACCAGGCCCACACGCTGCTTCCTTCCGGTTCCTCTCTTTGTTCCCCTGGGAGCAGGCAACGTAAAATAGGGGGTGGTTTGGGAGGACCCAGAAGAACAGGGGCCGAGAACTGGCTTGGCCTGCTGGTGCAGCCCCTGGCATCTTCTCCGGCTCAAAGCAGCGTGTGGGCCAGCAGGGCTGGGGAGAGTCTCTCTCTGCCTGAGGAAACCTCCTCCTTGGGGGGGGGGCAGCTTACAGTCAGAGGACACAGTGGTGGGCCCAGTGGAACCATTGTCTGAGAGCAGCCCTCTTCAGACACGGCTCTGCTGTGTGTGTGCAGTCAGGTCTCTCTGTACAGATGTACATCGTGTGTGTGTGTGTGTGAAGGGCTGTGCATGCCTTCCATTCAAAAGTGAACCTGGGTGCAGGATACAGATGGGAAGTGTCGTGCTGTGCGCATGTTGAACATCCCATGTGAGGAGCAATACCTGCGTACAGATCTGAGCATGCCTACATTGTGCACAGACACGGTATGTGTGTTGAACATCACATGTGAGTAAATCACATGTCTGTGCGCCTGCATCTTAGGCAGACAGATTGGTCAGACGTGTTTGGAGACAGCAGGAGTTGCCGTGACAGAAACCGGTGTGTGATCACCAAGAGGGGCCACGGCGCCGGGGAAGAGGACCTGCCGAAGAGACCGGGTTCCACCATTTCCAGCTGAGCATCTTTTCCTTCTTTCGGGGCTGGAAAAGCTTCCTCTCTGCTGGAAGGCAGGAAGGAATTCTCTCACAACCCTCGGATGCTGCTGCTGCTTCTGTTGTGCTCTCCTCCCTGAGCAGACGGGCGTCCCAGGGATTTCCAGTGCGCCTTGGAGTCTGAGTTCTCTGGGAAGGGCAGTCCTGCAGACTGGTGGCGTCTTTGTAATATCTGGTTTATTTACACAAATTCACAGGCTGGGTGAAGCTGGGAGAGCTGAGCAACAGTTTACACCAGAGAAGCCAACTCGGCCTTCTAAGAGGCCCTTTCTGTCTGCTTGGCTCAAGCATTGACTGGGCCAGGGGGGCCATCCTGAGGCTCTCCAGCAGTTAGATGGGGGCCCGGGGTTGATGGGGATTGTAGTCCATCAACTGCCAGAGAGCCTTTGGTCGGCCACCCTGATCTAGGCGCTTAAAATCCTCTCCAAGTCTAGGCCGAGCCCTGCTCAACACTGTCTGCAGACCAGGGTGCCCTGTCACAGGCTTCCCAGAAGTGCTTGACTACAACTCCCATAATCCCCAGCTGCAATGGCCTTTGCAGCTGGGGATTGTGGGAGTTGTAGTCAACCACAGCTTGGAATCCCTGCTGTAGGGAACCCTGGTCTGCAGTTTCTTTCACTGATTTACTTGGTGGCCAGGAAGGCAATGAAATAACCGGACACCTTCCCTTGAGCCTCTGCAGGGACGCAAGAGAAATGTGAAGCTCAGAAGCTGCCTTTGAAGCCGGTGGCCGCAGCAGCTGTTCACAGAGCCATTAAGAAGTCACTTCGGGGTCATTGAACGGTCACCCGGGACTATTAACGTGATTCTGCTGAACCCAAGGAGATGGTCAAGGCTCCATTCTGGAGCCATGCTTGGTGAGAAGGACCAATGGTGGGCCTTGGTGTGAGGCAGCCCCCTTCTCTGAACAGGGAGGAGTCTCAAGGGCTCTGGATGCTCTTAGGGGAGAGTCTTCTGGTACATGGACACCAGCATGCAGCTTCAGCATGAGATGCTGCAGGGCCCACCTTCTGCCCGCTGAAAAGCCACAGCGTTCGGCCTGGCCGGGTTGCTCCATTTTCCAGGCCCTTTTCAGCTCTTTCATCTCTGCCTCAGTTTTCCTGCCCTTTTCTCCTGCACAGACCCCACCATCACCACCAACACACACACACACACAGTTCTCAGGGGAGAGGGAAGGGCGGAGAAGATGATAGCCAGTCAGCTCCTCCCTACTGGTGGGATGTGTGAGCCTTGCAAAACTTCTAATAGCACTTCCCTCTGGAGAGCAGTGGCAGAGCAGATTCCAAACCACGTTAGAACCATCAAGTTAAGAAAACAGGAGCAAGGGGGGCTCCAGAGCCGAGGGGATGCTCTGCTCCTGCAATTGTGGGAGTTCCCCCCCCCAATCCAGGCCAGAGAAGAGGGTGACTGTGTCGGCAGGAGGGGGAGGGAGGCATATGGAGGGGTTTGGCTGCCAGCTGGAGAGGGCATAGAAACCAAACCCTGGGCTCTGAGCAAGTCCTTTTGAACAAGCTTCTGAGATCCAGGCATCCTTCTCCCTCAGAGACTTTGACTTCTTCCACTCCCTGAGCTACTCTGAATTTCAAGCCATGCTGGTAATTGGCAATAAAATGATTAGGAAGGAAGGAAGAGGAGGAGGGCTGGGCTGGTGGGAGCAAGCAGACTTGTCCCCTTAGCTAAGCAGGGTCCGCCCTGGTTGCATATGGGTGGGAGACTAGAAGTGTGAGCAGTGTCAGATATTTTGGGAAGAGCTGAAGGGTCCATGTTCCCTCCCTGGGAGCATCTCCAAGATAGGGCTGAGAGAGACTCCTGCCTGCAACCTTGGAGAAGCCGCTGCCAGTCTGTGAAGACAATACTGAGCTGGATGGACCAAGGGTCTGACTCAGTATAGGACAGCTTCCTATGTTGCTGCGAAACAGGAACAGTGCAATGGCAGTTTATTGAGGACTAGATCCCAACACGTTTCAAGTGAAAAGCCTTCTTCAGGGACGTGGTTTACAGTATCCATCTTCTAAGCCAATTCCCCTGAAGACGAGTTTTCACTCAAAACATGTTGGGATCTACTCCTCCATAAACTGCCATGGCCCCATTCCTGTCTCCTTCCTTCCTGCCTGTTGGCGTGGTGCTTTCCCCTCCTGTGTGCTTCTGATAAAACAATTAGCCAGTGCCCCCAGCTTTATTATCTGCCCCCCCCAATCCCTGACTGGCTCCACCGCTAGAATGAAGGGTTAATGGTTGACCTGGCTCAGTTCACGGAAGAGCAGGACTTCAGAGCCACCCAGGTCCATCCTAGATGCTTCGATTCCCGAGCTGGGAAATGGGCAACCCCCTCCCATGATTATCATGAGCACAATCCAATGGGGAATTATCTTGCAGGAGCTTCGCTGAAAGAGCAGGAGCTGTGCAAGTGCACCGCCATGAACAGACCACAGGGAAAGCTCAGGCAAAGGGTTGGCTGAGTCCAACATCCCACTTGGCCAACCACGGCCAGACAAATGTTCCCAGAAGGCCCCCAGAGCCAGGTGTGAAAGGCGTCCCCACATCTGCAGGTCACCTGGCTTGTTCCAGGGGGCAGGCCTGCCACACTGCACCCACCCAGCAACCCATTTTGAGGGGGCTTCTGGTGGCCGCAGAGGGGGTGCCCTGTCATATCCATGGCAAGTTGTTCAGGTGAAAGCTGTGTGGCTTTCTCCAAACCCCAGATCCTGACCTTGACGTGCTCAAAAACACATGCAGTGAGTTCGAAATGATCCGCAGCCCTGAGATAAGGCATCTTTCCAGACCTTCTTGTCCAGACCAAAGTTCAACCCTGACCAGGTATCCTGAGTCAGGTGGGGAATCTGGCTGACCTTCTGGGCTGGATCCGCAGAATACCTACACATCTGCTAGAGCCCTTCCTCACCTCCTATGGGAAGAAGTGACTCCATGGCATCAGGCAGTGTCCGCCTCTAGGCGAAGAGGGGCAGTGTGCACCCATAGCAGCCGTGGTGACTGGAGGCAGCTTGCAGGACTAGCATGTGGGGTGCTTTGGCACCTCAAGGGCTGCCCCTCCACAGAATCCAAAAGGCGCACCCTGCATCCTCCAGGGCTCATGGGGGGGGCACCTCTTGGGTGGCAGGTGTCTTCACTTCCAGCCCCAAAATGCTGCTGTCCAACCTGGCCTAGTGGGGCCTTCTCTCCCACTGGTGCTCTGATGCCAGCTGTGTGGATGTTGTGATCAGTTGCTGTGTTCAGTTGTGTGCGTCTCTCTCTCTGCATGCATGCACATCTGTGTGTGTGTGTACATTCCATGGTGCAGCTGGTTTGCGTCATCTTCCTCCTTCAGCTGTGTGTGCAACCCTGTTAACTATGTACGGTATAACAGCAACCACATGTATAATTCCCAAACCAATAAAAATACGAATGTACAGGTGCGGAGTAGCAGTCGGACTTCCTCGGGCCGAGGGAGGGAGGGAGGGGAGCGCTGGGGTGGAGCACGAGGAGAAAGGCCTGCAAGGAGGAACTCACAGCTTCCTGCCTCGATGCAAAGAGCTCTTTGCAGCCTATCCAGAGCTGACCCATCGGGAAAGACGGCTGCCCCCAGAAAGGTACCACTGAGCACAGGAAGTGGCTCTCCTGAGAGTTGGAGGCAGCACTGCAGAGCCAACGTCATGCCCAGGAGACGCCATCTGTGCCTTCTGCCCCCTCCTCCTCTTTGCTCCAACTGGCTGCAGCTGGCTTGGCAACACCAAATGCAGCCTTCTAGAGGTGTTGCCAACTGCATCGCTCCAGAATGTTTGTGAAGCAGTTGCCTTTATACAAACGGACCATCAAGCCCTGGGCATGTGACATATGAGGGACTCCCAACTACAGCCTCAGCAGTAGGCAGCAGGGAACCCTCTGCCTGCTCTTGTGTCTTGATGGGCAGCTAGGAGGACCCTGCCTCTCCAAGCCCTGAAGAAGAGTTTTGCAGAATGGGTTGCTAGGAAAGCAGGGGTGTTGCCAGGCAGAGAGGCGCTCTTCCCCCTGGACTTCGGGGACACAGTCCAGAGCCCCCACAGCCCCTGGGGGCCCCCCAAACCCTCTTTGGTCTCTCCCGGTTGGTGTGGTCGCCCGGCCGAGCACGATGATGCTTAATTTGCAGGGGAGGTGGGGGGCCTCCAAAGGCCTTGAGATCCAGGCTCCAACATTACCTGGGTGCACCTCTGCTGCTAAGAGCCTCAAAGGTCTGGGACCTGGGCCCACAGCCCCTCTCTTGATCATTAAACTCAATTGTACTGCCTGCCTCCCCCCAAGAACAATGTATGTTTTGTGGGGTCTCTAATATTATAATCCAAAATCTATGATGCAGGTGGGCACCGCAGAGAGCCAGGCGAGGCCAGGTGCTCCCTCCCCTGCTCTGGGCAAGCACCTCCACGGCTGCACTCCCTTTCTGGAGGAGGTCAGGAGAGGCAGGGGGCTCCATGGGATCGGGGGGGGGGGGCTCTGAGCAAGACGTAGGGGGTCTGTGCTCCATGGGCCACCCCTCATTATGCCCCTGCATGAAAGGCACAGGAAAGATTGCGGGGGGGGAGGGCCTCCGGCTCAGCGGGTGCCCCCTCCCTCCGACTAGTGTGCCCAATCGGCCTCCCAGAGCTGTGCCCCTGCTGGCCATCCCGGGATCCTGGCAGGTGGTGCCTGTGGTGCCTCTGGTGACCCTTCACACATTTCCCTGCCCTGCTACCACCACCATCCTTTGATGTGGCCCACTTTCAACAGGTGGGTGGTTGGGTCCCAGTGGCCGAACTCCTGCCTCACCTCTTGAAGGTTCCGTCCCCAGCAGCCTCCCCAGACAGGGACAGGGAAGGCCCTGGAGAACCCCGGAGCTGGAGGCTCAAGATAAGCCAGCACCATATTTCCTAGGTTGAATCTGTGCCTGCCCAGAGGTGCTCTTGCCCTAACTGCGGCTTGGGGTCTGGCATCATCCTTTGGTCAGAGCGGACCTTGGTGACTCCTCCTGTGGCACCTCAAGAGCTCAGCACCAGCACCAGCACTCGTGCCTTGAACTGAATGTGTGGGGAAGGAGGAGTGGGCTGGGGTCTCCTTTGTGCTTACAGAGATTCCCACCAGTCCCCAGAGCTTCTAGCCATAGGGGTTACCCTAAGGATGCCTAATTGCAAATCCACAGGATTCACACACACACACTCACACACACACACACACTCTCTCACACCCAAGCTGGCTGTTCCACACAGCAGGTTTCCAGGCGCCTTCTCAGCCCGGCTCCCAGCTGGGAGCATCTGGAGAACAGCTCCGCACAGCCGCTTGGCCATTCGCAGACGCATCAAGGCTGTGCCAGACAGAAAGCCAAGGAGGAACTGAATCCCTGGTGGACGGACAGCACGTGGCCCTCCTCCTCCTCCTCCTCAGCTGCCGCTCCCTGCAGATGCCCTCTTTGGAGGGGATGCAGGAGAGGGAGGCCACTGGTCAGGATCAAGCAGGGGGAGTCATTCTGGGAGGACGGTGCGCTGGCCTGCTTGCTGAGCCTCCGTTCTTCACTCAGCCACCTTGAGGCATGCTGAGGGGGCCTGGTGGACAAAGTGGCCCAGTGAAGTTCGGGGCCTCTTCCTTGGGGCTGCTCTGACATGCCTCAGGGAAGTCCCAAGTCCTGGCCACCTCTATGGTGCGTGGGGGCAGCAGAGCTGGATGTGTGATTTTGGGGTGAGTTGGAGTGGACAGGGGCACGCATGGGCAGCCGACTCCGGGCTCATCATGGGTCCTGCTTTCTCTTTCAGAACCCCAAAGGGTGGGAGATGGAGGGGCGGCCACCCAGTCATTGGCCAAGAGCCTCGCACAGCAACGCCTCCTTGCCCCACCTCCCTCCTCTCCAGCCAATGGGCTTCTCCCAAAGGTGTCCTTGGGAGAGGAGCTGTGCCCACAAAGCCAGCCCTGTAAGCTGGGGGTGGCCCAGGGGCCCAACACACCATCTGGGGCAGGCAGAGGCCCAACGTGCCATGGGGGGCTCAGTGCAGGGCTTGCCTCAGGGGCCCAGCAACCTGGCATCGCTTCTTGGAGGAAGGGGAAGAGCTCTCCGGCCACAAGTAGAATCCCTCCTTTTCTGATCAGAGAAGTCCTACCCTGGACTGCTCCTGTGCCTTCAACCACAGCTTGAAATGCAGAAATAAATGGGTGAAGCTTTTAATAGGGCAAAGATAAGCACGGTCACTTGCTAATGCATGCTGGTCACGTCTGCTAAAGGCAAAGCAGCAGTCAGTAAGGAAGTTGGCAACCTTAGGATCAAGACTGAAGGAGGGACACCACCAAAGCGTCTGTAGTTTGGAACTGAGCAGCATCTGCAGGCCCTTTCAGTTAATGTTTGCACATCTGGCTTTATCCATGAAACAGCCAATTCCTCATTTTCACTTGTTATCCATTCCATTGTTCTGTGAGGCACAAAATCAAACACTTTGGCAGAGGATGAATTGTGGGGGAGCAGAAATCACAATATATGCCCCCCCACCCGGAAATGCTGTAGTGGTGCTACATATGTGCTGTAGGGCAGACTCACAGCAACCAGAGTCCTTCCAAATCTGTGGAGCAGCCCAGAGGAAATTGGTTCTGATTTGCCTGAATTCGAACAGACAGGAGCCAAGAGCAAACCACCACCACACAACTGACTTATCTCAACAATATGACTGATTCTGCACGGATGTTTTTCCAAGCAGGCCTAAGAGGCTGCAATCCTGTGCACGTTTACAAGAGAGCAAATCCCACTCAAATCCTTCCAAGTAAAAGCATCGGATTGGGCTGCCCAACTCCCTTTGAGGCTGTGAGACCATCAATTAATGTGCACATCTCTCTCTCTCTCCACCCCCCCCCTCCCAAGCAGGGCTGGATTAAGCTAGTGTGGGGCCTGTAGCATATGTTATAAAGGGGTCCTAAAGTAAGTGTGACAAGAAATGTCTAAGAGCCAATGGACAGGCTATTTCCTTCGGGCTGCTGCAAGCCCCAGCTTTTCACTGTTTGGAACACTGAAAGCGAACTTTCCCTTCAACAGGAATGAGTGAAGCTGTGAGGGCTGGGTGACCGGTGAGCACTAAGACCGCAATGGCTCTTTTCCCACCTAGGGTGGATTGCAGAAGCAGAGAGGGGGAGAGATCTCCAGACACGAGAGGAGGTTATAGGAATAGGAGAAAAGCTTGCAAACATTTAGTGCAGGGCCCTAAAAAATGCGGGGCCCGTAGCAAATGCTACTTTTGCTACTAGGTTAGTCCGGCTCTGCTCCCAAGAGTGCAAGAATGCATACATGAAGATTAACCCTGGTGGCATCTGCCTCCACTGTGTGGGGAATCTTCCCTGGTCCTACCACAAGCTGCCTGCAACCCTGGGGAGCTGATGGCAAGCAGTGTGGAGTCAATATGGATCACGGGTCTGACTCAGTATGTATCATAAGAACAGTCCTGCTGCATCAGGCCCAAGGCCCATCTAGTCCAGCATCCTGTTTCACACAGTGGCCCACCAGATGCCTCTGGGAAGCCCACAGGTATGCCCTCTCTCCTGCTGTTACTCCCCTGCGACTGGTACTCAGAGGCATCCTGCCTTTGACGCTGGAGGTGGCCCACAGCCCTCCAACTAGTAGCCATTGATAGACCTCTCCTCCATGAAGCTATCCAAACCCCTCTTAAAGCCATCCAAACTAGTAGCCAACACCACATCTTGTGGCAGAGAATTCCACAAGTTGATTATGCATTGTGTGAAAAAGTACTTCCATTTGTTGGTCTTAGATTTCCTGGCAATCAGTTTCATGGGATAACCCCTGGTTCTAGTGATAAGGGAGATGGAGAAGAATTTCTCTCTATGCACTTTCTCCACACCATGCATGATTTTATAGACTTGTATCATGTCTCCCCGCAGTCATCTTGCACTTCTGGTAAGAGAGAGAGAGAGAGAGAGAGAGAGAGAGAGAGAGAGAGAGAGAGAGAGAGAGAGAGAGAGAGAGAAAGTGACTTCCCTAAATCAGCCCTAATCTTGTGAGACAATCCTGTTACCGCAAATGGGGATGTCTATTGCAGTCTAGGAAGAGTACCAGTTGCAGGGGAGCAACAGCAAGAGGGAGGGCAGGCCTTCACCTCTTGCCTGTGGGTTTCTCAGAGGCATCTGGTGGGCCACTGTGTGAAGCAGGATGCTGGACTGGATGGGCCTCCTTGGGCCTGATCCAGCGGGGCTGTTCTTATGCACCCACTTTGGTCCAAGGCAAGACCAAAATATAAAACACATTTTTTTTCTTTCCTTTCCTTTTCTTGGCAACTCACACATGTGTGGTTAATGTGCTTCCTTAAACTCATCAGAACTCTGCTGACCAACTAGCCGCAGTTTGCAAACTGGTATAAAGTATTTAAATCACAAACAGCAAAAGAAAGATGCTTAAATTCTTGTCCCATAATTAAACAGATGGTTTATGTTTTCACTTCAGTGCTTTCATTTTGGATTTCTTGCGCTCCAGTTCCTCTTCTGCCAAGATCTTGTTCTTCCTCGAGGCCTGAACAGGAAGCAAAATACACCAAAGCAAACAAGGTTGCAGAAGAGATGCAGGAAAATCTGTCTGTGCTAAGCAGAGCAAGGGCCTCCTGTCCTGATGGGGTATCTGAGGATACTAGTGGGGGCACCAGGAAAAAAATGGGGGTGGGGACACAGTGAAAGGGGCAAAGTGCATTTAGGGGTGGCAATGTGGGGCAAGCCACTTGCTCACCTGCCGCCGCCCCCCCCCCGTGCCCCACAGAGAGCCACTCTTGGATGTTACTTGTACAGGGCACAATCCCCTGGGAAATTCTCCTGCACACACTCCATTGAAGTAAATGAGAACTGTGCAAGAGCACCAGAGGAGCTCTTACCCCTGGACTTCCGGGCCAAACTCTAGAGCCTCCACACCCCCTGGGGGGCCACCCCATCCTCCTTCGTCTGTCCTGGGTGGTGTGGTCGCTGCACTGTGCTGCTGGGCCCGTGCTGTGCCTGGCAGCAAAGTTCGATTGCTGAGTGCTTTGGCGTCACTGTGTGTGTGTGTGTGTGCTGGGGGGGTGCTTAACTTGGGGGGGGGGGGTTGAGCTCCAAAGGCCTTTAGGTCCAGCCCTAACCCTAACCCAACCCATCTCCGAAGATCAGCACTAGCAATTGCAACGGGGGTGGGGGGGCTGGGCAGCAGAACTTCCTTGCTCCTTCTGCCGAGACTCCTCCTCCCAGCCTCCGCAGTGGAATCTGCCAGCAGCAGCAGCACCCCAACTCCAGTGGGCTTCTGGGGCAGAAAGCACCTCCATGCCAGCAGGCTGCTGCCCCCCAACGACAGAGGACCTGGGAGGAGGGTGCCTGCCTGCCTGCCTGCCTGCCGCTTGGGGGGAGAGGAGGGCTATTGCTGCCGTGCAGGCCTGAGGTTGCAGCGCGCCCTCCTGGCTGGCTCTGGGTCTCTGGCCTGCTGTGGGGATCGCCCCACGCCCAGCAAGAAGCGCAGGGATGCGGCAGGAGCAGGCGCAGGGGGGTGCCCAGCAGCAGAGGAGTTTCTGGGGGCGCCGCCGCCCCCCCGGCTGCTGGGGGTCCCGCCTCCCGGGCATGCCCTCCCCGCTCCCCCACTGCCCGGCCAGAGAGACGCCAGCAGCGCCGCGGGCCTCTGCTTGCGGCCGGCCTGGGGGACTCCGAGCCGGGCCGCTGCTCCCGCCTTCCTCCTCCCAATGTCGCCCCCAGCCGCCTTCTGCAGAGCGCCAGCAGCAGCCGCCGCGTGGGAAACCGCCGGGCTGCTGACTGCACGCGAAGCAAGTGGGGGGTTGGCTAAAACCGCAACCCACCCACCCCCCGCCGCCCGAGGCCTGGCTGGAAAGATTGAAGGGGGCTGCTGGGGGCGGGGGGGCGGCCATGGCTGGATCGCCTCTCGGCGGGAGCCCCCGATGCGCGCGCCACACGCGACGTCTCCGCGGGCAAAGGAGCGAAAGCAGAAGAAAGTGTCGTTGCGCGTGGCGGAGACGCCCCGTCCGTGGCGGTGTTGGTGGTGATGAAGAGAGGGGTCTCTGCGTGGGGCTTCTCCTCCCCGCCCCCCCCAAGCCCACCCTTCTCCGAGGGGCTCGTCACATTCGTAGGAAATGAAAAGGCGCGCGCGGCGGAGGAGGAGAAGGGCTGCCAAAGGGGCTCCCTTCTCGTCTGAAAAGAAGCGGGAGGGAGGAGGAGAGGAGAGCCCCGCCAGCCAGCCCAGCAGCAAGGAGGGGCCCCCTGGACGCCAGCGGCGCGGGCGAGGCTGGACGGGAGGGGAACCGGGAAGAGGCAGCCCTGGGGCAGGCCCCTTTGCCCAGAGCTGCGGGGCCTTTTCTGTGCTGCTGCTGCTGCTGCTTCCAGAGATGCAGTGGCGGGGAAGGAACTTGCCTAGCGAGCCAGAGGCTGTCGGTTCGAATCCCCGCTGCTCGGTTCCCCAAAATGCGGGAAACTCATACATCGGGCAGCAGCGATCTAGGACGATGTTGAAAGGCATCAATCTCACACTGCGCGGGAAGAGGCCATGGTCAACTCCTCCTGTATTCTACCAAAGACAACCACAGGGCTCTGTGGCCGCCAGGAGTAGACACCAACTCAGAGGCACAACTTTACTTTAGAGATGCAATGAACAAGAGTAGAATTCGAAACTAGCTACTAAATTCAGCAACTTTGGAATCTTTAGTGAATTATTTCACTAAAATAATAATAAGTTGCTAGTCATCATTGCAAACCTGAAGCCACGAGAGCACCACTGCCTGATGGACTTGTAGAAATCAGGGGACAGCTAAGCAGGACTTCCAGTGCTCAAGTCAGAAATGAAGATGCCGTCCTTGGCAGAATATTGCCTTTCCTTCCCCACAACTGGCAATAGTAGAACAGTAGAATTCCACTCTAGGGATCATTAGGAAGGGGACTGAAAATAAAACAGCTAACATGCCCTTATAGAAATATGTGGTCAGCCACATTTGGAGCACTGTGTACGGTTCTGGTCATGGTATTAATTTTTTTTTTTTAATCATATTTTTAGACTGCCTTCCATTAAAACAATCTCAAAGCGGTTCACAAAACATTTAAAACAATATGACAATAAAAGTTACACAATAAAAATATTATGTTGCAATATAAAAATACAAATCTAATTAAAAGTTTAACACACACACACACACAATAGGACCATAAAATACAGAGCAGCAGCAACAAAAACAACACTCATATAAAAGCCTGGGTAAAAAGCCAAGATTTCACTGGCTTTCTAAAAACTGTGATGGAGACTGAGGAGCAGATGCCCACCAGGAGAGCATTCCAAAGTCTGGGAGCAGCAACAGAGAAGGCCCTGTCCTGCATGCGTGACAGCCAAGCTGCTCTCACCATTGACACATGGAGTGGAGCCCTCTCCGATGACCATGTCAAGCGGGCAGAAACCCTTAGAGAAACCCTGAGAGTCAGTCTCTCAGGTATCCAGGGCCCAAACACTTAAGGTCTTTAAAGGTCAAAATCAGCACCTTGAATTGGACCCGGAAACAAATTGGCAGCCAATGCAGCTCTTCCAAAATGAGTGTAATATGATCACATTAGGCAGTTCCAGATAAAATCCTAGCTGCCACATTCTTCACTAGCTGCAGTTTCTGGATATTCTTAAAGGGCAGCCCCACATAGAGCATGTTACAGTAATCCAGCCATGACATGACTAAGGCATGGGTAAAAACATCTCAAAGGGGACATCGTAGAACTGGAAAAGGTTTGGAAGAGGGCAATCAAGGTGATCAGGGTCCTGGAACACTTTCCTTATGAGGCAAAGCTACAGCATTGGGGCTTTGTACTTTCAAAAAAAGGCTACAAATGGGAGTCATGATAGAAGTCTATAAAATTATGTATGGTGGGGAGAAAGTGAATAGAGAGAAGTTTTTTTCTCTTTCACAAACAACACTAGAACCAGGGGCCATCCCATGAAACCGAAGGTCGGGAAATTTAGGAGCAACAAAAGGAAGTACTTTTTTACACAGTGCATAATTAAATCTATGGAATTCTCTGTCATGAGATGTGCTAATGACCTCTAGCTTGGATCGCTTTAAAAGGGGCTTACGAATTCCTGCTAGTATGGTGGCTATAGGCCACTTCCGGCCTCAGAGGCAAAATGCCTCTCAATACCACTTGCAGGGGAGCAACAGCAAGAGAGAGAGCATGCCCTCACCCCCTACCTGTGGTCTCTTCAGAGGCTTCTGGTAGGTCACTGTGTGAAGCAGGATGCTGGACTAGAGAGGCCTTGGGCCTGATCCAGCAGGCCTACTGTAGCAGATTAAAGCCTTTGTCTCAGAGCAAGCTCACATGAGGGAAAGAAATGCTAAATCATCCCTGCTTGAGCTGCCTGGCTAGGCTTCTCCTAAAACTATTTTGTATTCCCAGTAGGTTTAAAATGCTGCCACTGCCACCCCTCTTATTGACAGAGCTCCTTGGGCTTGGGGTGGAATCCCAGGGAAAACTCTCTTTTATTTTGCTCTTGGGCAAGTACAAAAGTCTTCCACGTGCAAGCCTGCAAGTGGTGAGAAAACTAATAGTTTCTGACTGTTTTAGGACATGATTGCACTACAGGAATCCCCCTTCGCCCCCCTCCCTTTTCCTGAGTTAAAAACCAACTCAGAGAGGCTTGTAAAAAGGAACAAAAACAGTTTTATTCAATTACTACAGACTGCTTCCGTCTGAGGCGTCTAGCTTTCTTAAATACACTCAAAAATACTTAGTAGGATTATAAAAGTAGGTTGTCTTAATGCACACTTAAATGTTTATAGAGTCTTTTGCAATGCCCTAGGTAGGGTGAGTGTAGGCTAGTGTAGCTTATTTTAATTATGTTGCAGGTAAACAATAATAGCACAGTATCAGGAATATGCAAACACACACACACACACACACACACACACACACACACACACAGAAATAGAAGTTTCCAACTCAAAATCTAACAAACTCCTCCCTATATTGAATACCCTTCCCTTGAACTCTCCCAATTCCTGAGGAGAAACAAGCTTCCTGCAATCCTTTCTTTTAAGCAGCTACAGAGTGATTCCATCCATGAGAGAAACCTCCATGCTGGCTTCGACCATGACAGAGCAAAACTCCATTGCTCCTTACTAAGCTTTTCTACATATGCTTCTCTTCAACAAAGACTGCCCTTCTTGTTCCCAGAATTCCCAGCAACTATTCTCTAGGTCCCAGCCACCTGGTGTACTGATTGGCTGTCCTGTGGAGTTCAGCAACATGTCAGTCAAGACAAGGGTTCACTCCGTTACCTCTTTAGAGGGAAAGGAGACTGGTCACTACAGCTGCTCTTATGTTCTTATGTAATAAATTGTGTTGCCACACATCAAGACTGGTCAACACACACTATGAAACTGTTGGGACTTCCCCACACTAAAAGTCTCTAAGGCTGACATCTTTGATTCTGCTCTGACAGGCACCTCAGGGTGTGCTTTGCCACTGCACATACTCCTACCACTGTGGGTTTGGCCAGTTACATTGGTGTTCAATTGCTGCAGGAGGGGTTAGACCTAAGCTCCTTCCTTACATTCCAACCCACCCCAGTGACAATGAGAGCTGTGTTGTCTGCAGGCTGGCCATTCAACAGGTACTGCTGCATGTTTTACAGTTCTACCTGACGAATGACCGGCCTGCAGACAGCGCAACAGGATGAGAGAGAGAGGAGCAAACAGAGTTCTGGAAAGGAGAGGCAGCGATGCCTCCTTTGGTGCCCACTCCACCGCATGAGGACAAGTAGCTCCTGGAAAGAGGAGCTATGGAACCCAAGAGCTGTTTCTTCTCAGGGTCAGTTTGCAGGGTGCTTTGTCTGATACGAGGATTAATAGTCAAATGAGAAGAGGCTTAATCGGAAGCACAGGCTGGCCCAACTGCACCTGCAAGAGGAGAGGGAGAGGTCGAGAGATCCAAGCGCTGCAGAAGTGGCGGGGGTCAGGGAGGGGCGCACGCAAGCCTAGCCTTCTCTTCCAGCCTCTTTGGTGCCAGTGCCACGGAGGGCCTGTGGTGCACCTCTTGCTGCAGACAAGTGGGGCTGCAAAGAAACCTTTCCCCTCTGCAGCCAAAGGGCCGGAGAGCTCAGACCTCCCAGTGCAGGCGGCCACCTGATGTTTTCCTCTCCCCACCGCCAGCCCATCCAGACGGCATCACCCACTGTCAGCCATCCAGGGCCCTCCCGCCGGCACTCCTCCTCACAGCTTGTACCAGCTTCCCCTGGCCTGGGCTCAGCTCTGCCAAGAGCCACACACTCTGGAGGGGCAGCAGAGCATCCTTCTGGGAAGCGACTCTCGCCGCCCTGAGCCTACCAAATAAAAGTTGTTCCAGCTCCTCTTTCTCCTCCAGGCTCTTCACGGCCGCAGCAGGGAAGAGAGGATCCTTCCAGGGAGCCTTGATTTGCTGCAATGTGTGGGCCCTTCCGTTAGGGGCCCTTCCTCCCCCCACCCTCCATGGCCTGGGGCCCTGGAGGCTTCCCGACTCCATTTTCTGCCCATCTCTTGGTCCATATCACCCCCCCCCTTGCCAGCTTCTGGCCCCTTGCATTGACTTGAGGATGTTTTTCTCCACCCTCCATCACCAGGTTTTCATGCCCCCCCATCTCCCCCCCCACCCCGCAAGAGTTGCTTGGCCCATCTTAACCACCAGTGCTTGCTCAGCTGGGCTTCACCCGGACAGCATCCAAGGGAGGGGGAGGCTTAAGTGATTGTTTTGCTTGGGTTTTCAAGTTTTCCATTAAATTAGGTCCTGGCACGCAGCGGTGACAGGCGGCAACAGCCCAGTCTGCCTCTCTCCGGCTCTGAGGGAGCCCAGCCCCTCCGGGCGCCCAAGTGACTCACAGCTGTGAGGGGTCCTCTTGCAAAACAGGGCAAAAGAAGCCAGCTTGGGCTGCAGGCACAGGAACTCTGTAGGCGTCTCACAAGGGGCAAGAAGAGGACTGCTGAGGTCAGCGCGGGAGAATTCGGCCTCAGCTGAAAGGCTGCCTCTCCAGCTGCCCACTCTGCAGGCCTGGCCTGGCGTCTCCACGACTCAGCATCTCTCTCCAGGTGGCTCCTGAAAAGCAAGCCTGGAGATGTTCATGACTTGAGGTTGTGAAAAATCCTGGGGGGCGACAGGGGGGAAGGCCCCCAAAATAGCTTCAGCCTGTGGGTTGTTCCAGACAACAATAAAATGCACCATGTGACATGCTTGCTCACAAGTCCTAAGCACAAGTTTACTCACCCTCCACACATGCCCTGGGGCTTCTGTTCTCCTTCCCAGCATGATCTCACATTCTGTTCAGACACCAAGCAGGGACCTTGCATGATTTCCACAGTGCCACCTGCTGGCCAGCTCTTGCTTCCCCAAAAGAACCCATTCTTTTTCCTCATTTGCCGGGAAAGTAGTAATGCAAAAGGGATGGGTTTATCTTGGAACGCAAGAGCTAGCCAGCAGGTGGCGCTGCGAGAATCACACAAGGCCTGACCAGAGCATGAGATTGTGCTGGGGAAAAGGACAGACACACCTGTGGGGCGCATAGGAAACCTGTGCTTAGAATCTGCACATGAGTGTTTCACATCTTACTGCTGTCTGGAAGGACCCAGAGTTGGCACCCCTGGCTCTATCTGGAGATGCCAGGATTATCAAACCCTGAGCCTCAGTGGGAGGAGCCTGGAGCCAAGGGGTGTCGATCAGGAGGAGAGAGCCCAGTGGAGTAAGTGTGGCACCTGCGGAGGCAGGGAACAGCACCTGGCAGAGACCGGCTGGCCTGCTTGCTCCGGAGCAGAGCAAAGAGCAAAATCTCTCATCAGCACAAGCAGAAAATAGACACACACACCCCTCCTTGTTTTTGGTCCTGCCTCCTCCCCTGGAGAGTTTTCTCCTAGAGGACCAATGCGAGAGGCTAAAAGCAGGTAGCTTGCCACTGAATGCCGGGTGAGGGGAGCAGCAGCAGCAGGGGTGGGGGGTGGGGGGCGTGGTCCTGGCTTCTCTGTGCTGCTGCTGATTGGCTCCCCAGAGGCACCTGGCAGGCCACTGCAGGAAGCAGATGTTGGAGGGCTCTTCTCAGGGGTGGCTTGTCCTAATGAACCAGGGGGCATCAAAGGAGGCACAGCTGCCTCTCCTTCCTGGCTCTCCCTTTGCTCCATTCTCTCACCCCACCTCAGGCTGGCCATTCATCAGGTAGAGTTGCACAGTTAACCACGCAGCTCTACCTGATGAAAGGCCAGCCTGCAGGCAGCACGGCTCTCATTAATGCTGGGAGAAAGAAAAGCAGACAGGACTCTGGGAAGGAGAGGCAGCTGTGCCTCCTTTGGTGCCCCCCCCCCACTCATTAGGACGAGCCGCTCCCGGTCCTTCTTTTGTTCCAATGGGCCCTGGGCTCTGAACTGCCAGCATGGAGCCAGCATGGTGTAGGGAGCCAGCATGGTGTAGTGACTAGAGTGCTGGACTAGGACCGGGGAGACCCGAGTTCAAATCCCCATTCAGCCATGATACTCACTGGGTGACTCTGGGCCAGTCACTTCTCTCTCAGCCTAACCTGCATCACAGGGTTGTTGTGAGGAGAAACCTAAGTATGTAGTACACCGCTTTGAGCTCCTTGGAGGAAGAGCGGGATATAAAATGAAAATAATAATAACAACAACAACAACAACAGCCTGTCTCCCACACTAGCCCTAAAACAGAGGCTCCCAACCTTGGGGCCCCAGATCATGTGCTTGGACTACAACTCCCATTAGCCACTGGCCATTGTTGCTGGGGGTGGTGGGAGTTGCAGTCCAACCTCTGGGGACTCAAGGGTGGCAACTCCTGCCCCACTTGTGAGCCACCAGGCCACGCCACGACAGTGGCAAGCACACGGTTATTCACCATGCTGGGCGGTAGAGGAGGGATTGGGAGCCCCGACTGGAAGCTGGGAACCGCTACACTGCGCCAAGCGCACGACAGAAGCAGGACTCGCACCCAGACCCTTCCGCTCCTTTCCCAGGGGGCCCCAGCACCACAGTGGCAACTGCTCTGCTCCCAACCTGGCCCCTCCGGCTTGTGGGCGGCTGCTCAGGGCAGTTGCTTCCGTCCCTTGCCCAGCGTCCCTTCCCTCACGGACAGTGGGGGGTGGGGGGCATGGCTGGCCAAGGAGGGAAGACGCTGCGGTTGCCGCAGCCAAGCTTCCCCAAGCCAGGTGGCCTAATTTGCATATTATGCATATTATGCAGCAACTAATTTGCCTTTTGTTCATTCATTCATTCCACAGATTAGTTTACTTTCCCCTCCTTCTCTGCCCTCCCCTGTGACTGGATCCAGAGTAAAATCTGGGCAATTCGGGCAGCGCATTTGAAATCCGTGTAAATATGGGTGGAATTTAGCACTCCATGGGTGGAGGAGCCAAATTCCAGGGGCTACCCTAAATTCCGGGGGGACCCGGCAGCCCTAGAAGCAGCGGCCTCTTCTCCAAGCCCCTGTGGAACAGCACAAGAAGCGGCCAGCCCCTGCCCCCCTGAACTCCCCCCCCCTTCAGGCTTCCATTTCAAGGAATACAAAATGGTGGGGGAAGCCCTCCAACCAGGGGCACAGACGTCTCAATTTGGGGGGGGGCGCAGAGGGCAAATGGGGGGAGAGCACGAATCGTCCTCTTTGCTAAGCAGGGTCCATCCTGGTTCGCATTTGAATGGGTGAGCACTGGAAGAAATCCCCCTTAGGGGTTGGGGGTCGCTCTGGGCAGAGCTCCGGCATGCACAGAGCACCACTAGCTTTTCTCCTTGTTCTACTACTTCTAATCAGAGCATCATAGAAGGAAAGAGCCCGGAGAGGCAGCCGGGCCTCCGAAGAACTTGCTGCTTTGCTACGAAGACAACACCGGGCTGACTGGGTGGTTCAACTGACTGATGAACCCAAGCAGGAGAGCTTGCTGGTGCTACCTGGCAGCCTGGTGGGAGCATTGACCCGTCTGGGAAATCCCGGAGTGGGCTTGAGCCTTGCTAGGGTTGCCAACTGTCCCTCATCATGACGCAGGATGTCCCTCATTTCAGGGATGAAACATCGGTCCCTGTAGGGACAGCATTTGTCCCTCATTTATTCAATAACATATAATGCAATTACACAGACATCAATAATACTCAGGCTCTTGATTACCACTGCACACACCTACCAGCCCCCACAAACTTGTGTCCCTCATTCTGGCAATGACATGTTGGCAGCCCCGCCACCCCCATGAAGTTTATGCCTCCAACAGCAAACCCAAAGAAGGGGGTCTCCGAAAGCCCTCCCCGAGGAAGAGCTGAGGAGGCTCCTGGGAAACCATGGCAGGCCAACCCTGGAGGATTTCCAGAGGGGAGGCTCCTCCCAGCTTCCTCAGAAATGCATCCGGAGAGAATGGACTTCTTTGAGGATGGAAATTCTGCGAAGGGAGCAATAGGAAGAGAGCAGAGAGGCGGAGAGGCTGGCCAGAGCGGGCAGGAATGGCCAGGTCACATTTCCAACCCGTTAGCAAAAATGCCATGCAGAAGTCAGCTGGCTACAAGCCGCGGAGGGGCTGGCCGAAGCCCCGGACCCCCCTGGGCTTCTCTCCAAGCGCTGGGTGGGCTTTGCTCACAGCTCCCTCGCCTCTCCAGGTGGCATGCAAGGGCCTCCTCGGTGGGCTCCGGAGGCAAATGCTCGGAGCAGGCCAGTGCAGCGTCATCGTGCGGAAGAGCCTGTGAGGCTCCGGGGGTCTCCCGCAGTCTCAGGGGCCTCTGACCGACAGCAAGGGACCCGCGGCAGGGAAAGTGCCGCTTCCTCCTCCTCCTCCTGTGGTGATGAGTGTACATTGAGCCACACCCAACCACAGGATCTGTTTTGCCTGGGAGCGCAGGAAGAGCGTCTTGCATGGTCATCCCCCGCTTGGCCCTGCTTGCACTCAAGTGCCGGCCTGTGTCTCTTTGGCAGATCGAGTTACCGGCAGGCGGAGGAAGCAGGAAACCGGGCGTTAAGCCCCCGATCCCACCAGCAGGGGATCATCGAAATAGAGAAGGAGGGAGGGAGGCCAACTGCAATGGCGTGCAGCAGCTGTGCTGGGGAGGCAGCCGTTCCCCATCCGGGGATGGCTGCGCGGTTCTTCGGTCCAGCTGGGCAAACAGTGCGTGGGCATCAAGCTGGACGTCTGGGGCTAGGCTGGGAAGAAGGACAGGCCGAGGCAGCAGGCCTCCGCCCGCTCCCCTGGCCCAAGACGGACCTGAGTGCAGGCCAGGCCCGGGGGAGCTGCTGCTGGGGATGGCAGAGGAAGGGCTGCCTGCCGGGGGGGGGGGCTCCTTGCTGCTGAAGCACACGCCTCTGACCCAGCCCAGCTGTGCTCCCTCGCCTCCCAGCTGCCGCCACTGCCGAGCTGTTGACTGGTCCAGGCAGAAGGTCACAAGCTTTCCATCACCGAATCAGCGGTGCTGTGCTGGGACGCAGGCAGCAAATGGTGGGGGGGAGTTCCGCAGATCAGAGAAGCCCGTTTTCAGCCTGCCCAGCTTGGTCATGCTGGGCCTCCGCTGCGTTCTTTCCTCCTATTCTGTAGGGCCGGGGGGTGGGCAGGGGTGGGGGGAGAAGCCCAGCTGCTTCTCCTTCCTGGAGCTCCACTTGCTCCTCTCTCTCCATCCTGCCTGCCCACCCCCAGCATTGATGAGAGCCGCGCTGTGCTGCCTTCAGGCCGGCCATTCATCAGGTAGAGCTGCAGCATGGCTCTCAGCAACACTGGGGTGGGGCAGGATGGGAGAGGGAGGAGCAGAGGGAGCTCCGAGGAGGGGAGGCCGCGGTGCCTCCTCCGGCGCCTGCCCAGCCACTCCTGCTCGAGGGGCACCCGAAGCCCAGTGAGATCCAGAACGGGGAGCGGCAACGCGCCTCCTCTGGGCATGGAGAGAGTGCCGCGTCTCCTTGAGGCCAGCTGGCCCCAAAGAAGCAGGCTGAGCGGCTACACCAGGGAAAGAAGGGCTCGACCTCCGCCTCCCTTTCAGCGGCGGGTCAGGTGGCAGGCCGGCTGGGGATGGAGAGAAAGGTGTCGTGGGCAGGGGTGCCACGGCACATGGGCCTCACGGAGCCCATCTCTTGCAAGACACCAGCAACACCAAGAAGAAGAAGAAGAAATATTTATAGACACCAGGCCGGGGAGGGGAGCCATCGTGCATCAGGAGCCCTGTGGCTGTATCTGTCCCATGGCAGAAGCTGGATCTCTCAGTCAAGACACACACAGACTCCACACAGGGGGGGAAGAGGGGGGTCCTTCCCAGCCCGACTTGAAGAACGAAGTGGGGCCCTGCTTCATGCACAGCGAGGGCGCTGCCACTGAGCTGCCCCCCCAGCCCCTCCCCAGGCTTCAGGACGTCTCTCAGAAGGCTTGGTGGGAAAGCAAGTCTCAGCAGGGAGACCACCCATTTATAACGAGCTCATCCTAACGAGCCAGGGGTCCAGCTTGGGTTGCTCCTCTCTCTCTCTCCCCGCCCTGCCCAGGAGTCACTCTACCTGCAGGCTGGCCATTCATCAGGTAGAGCTGCGCAGTTAGCCTGCACGCTGCCTCCAAATTGGCACCCCCCTGGTGGGGCAGACACGGCAATATTCTGAACAAAGGATGCCCTGCAACTTGCAGCCAGGAAGACATAAAGTAAAGGTAAAGTGTGCCGTCAAGTCAGTGTTGACTCCTGGCGCCCACAGAGCCCTGTGGTTGTCTTTGGTAGAATACAGGAGGGGTTGGCCATTGCTGCCTCCCGCAGAGTATGAGATGGTGATGCCTTTCAGCATCTTCCTAGATCGCTGCTGCCTGATAGAGGTGTTTCCCATAGTCTGGGAAACAGTCTGCGTTTCCCATAGTCTGGGAAACAGACCAGCGGGGATTCGAACCGGCAACCACTTGGCTAGAAAGGCCCCAAGAGAGACAAAAGGGAGACTGAGCCCCACATCTGGTCCACAGGTACGGCCTTTCAGTGAGGCCAGGTGAGCTGAACGTCCCGGGTGGCAGATTCAGGATGCTAGCAAGGGTGGCAGAAATGCCAGGCAGAAAGGCCTCCCTCCCGGGGCACAGTTCGGCAGGAAGCTCCTCTGCGCAAGCCTCCACCTCGGCTGGATCGTGCCTCTCCTGGATGAGTGGGAAGCAACCCCGTTGGGCCTTTGCCCCCGAGGCATCCCGTCCTCTTGGGCCGGGCCGGCCAAGTCGCCGCACTCCTTCCACACCCAGCCGTCTGTGCTGAAGCCAGCAGACCTGAGAGCAACCCAAGGAGCCTTTACATAAGCAAGGAAGCAAGACAACAGGCCCTTTCAGCCACTGCCAAGAGAGCGGCTGGTAACGCTTTCCCTCCGTGCTCTCCAGGGATGCCAAGCGTGAGGGGGACAAATCACCCCCAAACAAGCTGATCAGGGGGAGGGATTGTTTCCCAGGGCCCCAGGAAGCAAGGCACCTGCCCCCTCCCATGGGATCTGGGCAAGGGGACAGTGCCCGTTAAGTGAACTCTGCACTAAACTGCACAGCTCTACCTGACAAATGGCCAGCCTGCAGGCAGCCGGCAGGGCGGGAAAGAAAGGAGCAAGCGGAGCTCCGGGAAGCAGAGGCAGCTGTGCCTCCTCCCCCACCCCTGTCCAGCTTACATAAGAGCAGCCCTGCTGGATCAGGCCCTGCAAGGAGGCCCATCTAGTCCAGCCTCCTGTTTCGCCCAGTGGCCCACCAGTTGCCTCTGGGGAGCCCACAGACAGGAGCTGAGGGCATGCCCCCTCCCCTGCCACTGCTCCCCTGCATCTTGCCTCTGAGTCTGGAGGTAGCCTGTTGCCACAGACAGACCCGTCCTCCATGAATGTGTCCAAGCCCCCTTTAAAGCCATCCAGGCGAGTGGCCATCACCATGTCCTGTGGCAGAGAATTCCACAGGGCTTCCTAGGCCAAGCTGCTCCTGGCTGCTGGTTGCCAGATCCATTTGTCCAGGGGCGTAGCAAGGTTGGAGTGAGCCCAGAGACAAGATTTTAAAATGGGTCCCCCCCCTCACTGAAGCTCAGCTCATGAAGTAAAGAAATCTTAATGAGGCTGAATAGTGGTAATAAAAAGCAGAGTAACACTCACATCAGTTTCGGAGGAGGAATACAACTGAAGGAAGCCCGGGCGGGTGCGTGGCTGGGGGAGTCAGTCATGTGGCTTGCCCCTGGGGCCCCTCCCCAGGCAGTGGGCCCCCAGACGACTGTCTCCCCTGGCCCTCTGAGAGTCACGCCCCTGCATTTGCCCAAGTCCCGGGAGACGAAATGCGGACTCTCTCCCTTCCTCCTTTCCTGGTGGTGGCCATGAGATCGCAGCGGGCCGCAAGGGCTCCGGCTCCTCCACGCATGGCCCAGTGCTGCATTCACCACAGGGCTAGAAGAGCGGCTCAGCAAGGCACACAGGAGCACCTCCGCAGCATCGGGAGTCAAGGGCCACCGCCCTCCTCGCCAGGGCTCCTGGGCCGGGGGGACAGAGGCAGCCACGGACGGGCCCATCGTTTGGGGGCAGAGTCCGCGCTTGGTGAGCTGAAGGGGCCGGGCTCGACTCTCCTACGACTACTGGCGAATATTTATACAGTGGTCCCTCTACTTACGAAATTAATCCGTTCCGAATGCACATTTGTAAGTCGAAAAGTTCGTAAGTCGAAAAGCGGTTTCCCATAGGAATGCATTGGGAACAGATTAATGCGTTCCGGAGCCTAGAAAAAAGACCCAGACCCCCAGTAAGGCTTGCAAACTGCACAGGAACATTTCTTTTCAAGAATAAACAGGCAGTAAACAGGCAGGCAAGTCAAGGAAACCGCATGTAAAATTCGTAAGTCGAGGAAACCCCATCTAAACATTTGTAAGTCGAGGAAACCCCATCTAAAAATTTGTAAGTCGAAAAAAACAGATCTAAAACCGGATCTAAAACTGCCGTTTGTAACTCGAAAAATACTTATGTCGAGTAGTTTGTAAGTCGAGGGACCACTGTATACCGCTTTTCAACGGAGTTCTCAAAGTGGTTTACACAGGAAAACAAACAAGTAAATAAGACGAGCTTAGCCCACGTACAGCATCTGCACACTAGTACTTGATTGATCTCTCTATCTATCTAATTTATACCCTGCCCAAACTTACGTCTCTGGGCAGCCTCCCTCCCCTCCCCTCCCCTCCCCTCCCCTCCCCTCACCCACCCACCCCACACCTCCCTCACCCTAGAAATCTCTCACTCCTGGAACACAGGAAGCTGCGAAATACTGAGTCAGACCATTGGTCTATCTAGCTCAGTATTGTCTTCACAGACTGGCAGCGGCTTCTCCAGGGTTGCAGGCAGGAGTCTCTCTCTCAGCCTTCTCTTGGAGATGCTGCCAGGGAGGGAACTTGAAAGCTTCTGCTCTTCCCAGAGTGGCTCCATTATCCCCTGAGGGGAATATCTTGCAGTGCGCACACATCAAGTCTCCCATTCATATGCAACCAGGGCAGACCCTGCTTAGCTTAAGGGGACAAGTCATGCTTGCTACCACAAGACCAGCTCTCCTCCTTCTGCTCCTGCATCTGGAGAGGAGAACTGGTCTTGTGGTAGGAAGCATGACTTGTCCCCTTAGCTAAGCAGGGTCTTCCCTGGCTCACACTTGGATGGGAGACTATGGAGGGAACTTGGAACCTTCTGCCTGCAAAGCTGAGGCTCTAAGGAATGTACTAGAATGAATGGCAGGGAATGCCCACTGAAAAGCCCTGATTCCTTCCAAAGAGCCATAGAACGCATCAAGCCATGCATTCCTATGGCCCTTTGGCAGGAGGAAGCGGCCATATACTGAGTCAGACCCTTGATCCATCCAACTCGATATTGTCTACCCGGACTGGCAGTGGCCTCTCCAAGGCTTCAGGCAGGAGTCTCTCTCAGCCCTATCTTGGAGATGCTGCCAGGGAGGGACCTGGGAACCTTCTGAATGCAAGCAAGCAGATGTTCCTCCCAGAGCAGCCCCATTCCCCTCAGGGGAATGTCTTCCAGTGCTCATGTCATCTCTCATTCAAATGCAAACCAGGACAGACCCTGCTTAGCAACAGGGACAATTCCTGCTTGCTACTGCAAGCCACCTAATGGTGCAGCAGAAAAGTGACTTGACTAGCAAGCCAGAGGTTGTCTGTTCAAATCCCCACTGGTATGTTTCCCAAACGATGGGAAGCAACTATATCGGGCAGCAGCGATCTAGGAAGATGCCGAAAGGAATCATCTCACACTGCGCGGGAGGAGGCAACGGTCAACCCCTCCTGTATTCTACCAAAGACAACCACAGGGCTCTGTGGGCGCCAGGAGTCGAAATCGACTTGATGGCACACTTTCCCTTTACCACAAGACCAGCTCTCCTCCCCTACCATCGACCAGCTCAGCTCCTGGCTGTTTATTCTGTGAAATTGTTTTGTTTTTATTCAGTGAAGTTGTGTTAATTGTTTTTATCCTCCTATTTGTTGTATTTTGGATTGTTTACACCACCTAGAGATGCATGTATTCGGTGGTATATAAATAAGATAAAATTAAAAAATAATGCACTGTCTGGAAAAGTAGTTCCTTTTGTCAGCCCTACATTTCTGGTAGTCAGTTTCATGGGATGACCCCTGGTTCTAATGGCAAGCAAGCACAAAAGAGAACATTCTCTCCGCCCACACTCTCTACTCCGTGCTAATTTTACGCACCTCTTTCATGACTCTCCACAATTGCCTCTCCTCCAAACGAAAATGTTCCAGAGGCTGTGTAGACTTGCCTGGTAAGGAAGGTGCTCCAGGCCCCGGTCATCTTGGTGGCCCTCTTCTGCACCTCCTCCAGTTCAACAGTGTCTCTTTCGAGATACGGTGCCCAGAATGGCACATGGGGCACTCTAAACGTGCACAGTGCAGTACTCACACAGAGACCCGTCCTTTGGAGGGGAGGCTCCCCCTCCCTGCCTCGGTCAACCCAGCATCCCCTGCGGGCACTGCTGCCTCAGCAGGAAGAGAAGCCATCAGGCAAAGGGCCGGGAGCAGGCCAGGCTCGTGGGCTTGCTGGGTTTCCATTTGCTCCAGCGGGCCAGGCCAAGGTCAACATTTCCCCAGCTGTTGGGGCTGCTGCTAGCACACCTCGTTCTGATGACCAAGCAAGTTCCACCAGATGCACTTTTGCCACCCTCTCTCTCTCTCCCTTTGGCTCCGAAAACAAGGGGCCTTTCAGGGAAAGGAAGGCGATCGCCACAGCAGCAAAAGGTTCAGACCAACCGGCATGGGCTTGGCTTGTGCACACACTATCCTGGCACAAGCTGGGGGGACCCCAGGCAGGTGACGCCTCAACCCTGAGCCTCTGAGCATGTGCAAAGTGCAGCTCTGTTATCTTAGGGAAACCACCATCGGGGTTACAGGACAGGACTCATGGGTCAAAAAACACAGGCGGACTGGGAGAAGGTGAGAGTGCCGCTAGTATCTAAAAACACATAGCTAACACATACTCACAAACAGAGGATTGCTTAGGGAAGGGCTGTAGCTCAGTGGTAAAATGCATGCTTTTCACTCAGAGGGTCCCAGGTTCAAGCCCCAAGCAGCAACTCTAGGTAGGGTGGGGGAAAGAAAACCCTCTCTGAAACACTAGAAGAAAGTTGCTGCCAGTTGGAGTAGGCACTCATGAGCTAGACAGACCAATGGTCAGACTCAGTAAGTAGGACACTGGCTCAGCCCCCCTAGGAAGGAAGGAAGGAAGGAAGGAAGGAAGGGCCAGCAAGCAGATCCACCTCAGTCCAAACATGAGTTCAGGCAGCGTCCCTGGCACCTCCTGAGAGAGGCAGCAGTGGGTGCCAAGGAGCAGCAAGACGGCTGGGCTGCCCCCCAGCAGCCAGCGTCACTCTCGCACCACCTCGGCTGCCACCCTCTAGAGCACAAATTGGATCCAGGCAGCTGCCAGAGGAGGGATCAAGCGGGGGAACCCTGGAAGCTCGTCTGGGGCTCCTCAGGTGGCCATCTGGCCGGCCATCATGATCTGGAAAGAGAGCAGCTTGCCCATCACCCACAGGTCTGAGTCAGACCCTTGGTCCATCTCGCTGAGTCTTGCCTGCACTGACTGGCAGCAGCACTCCAGGGTCTCAGGCAGGGGTCTGTCTCAGCCCAGTCTGGAGATGCTGCCGGGAAGTGAACCTGGGAGGACCTTCTGCACGCAAAGCAGCTGCCCTTCCACTGAGTTTTTGGAAGAGCCCCCCCCCCCCCCCCCGCGCGAGAGCATCTTCAGCTGGAGGCCCAGGTACACGTAGACCAGACCAGACCAAACCATCGGCGTGAAAGGCTTCCGCTGGGCAGGAGGCTTGCAAACCACTGCAACAGACCAAGCAGGAGGAATCTCTCAAGGCGATAGATTCTGTAGCATCTAATCCATAAAAGAGCTCCCTGAAAGACATTTGCTCAGTTCTAGGTCACATCTGCACGACCAACAAGTCTAAACGAAGCTAACAGGGATGAATTTCCCCCAAGGGACATTGGGAACCGGCAGGGGTGTAGCTAGAGGGGGGGTGCGTGTTTGCCCCCTCCCCTGGCTGCCCCTCAGAGTGAAGGAGATAATGAAGAAAAGCGGGGAGGGGGGAGCTTCAGGATCTGGGGGAGCCCCGGGTTCATTGAACCCATCCGCTCAATTATAGCTACACCCCTGGGAACTGGGGAGGGAGGGGTTGAGCATTCTTGGTGTGAAAGCCAGGGTCCCCTCCCTGAACTACAGTTCCCAGGATTCCTTGGAACTCGAACTCCTCTGCCCTTGGATCAGGCCACACATGTCAACAGTGTTGGAATTTCTCTGTGGTGAGAGAATCCCTTTCTCATTATAGCAGAGTGCACAGAGGCACAACATAGTTAGGCATGCGTGTATCCTGAGAGTCAAGTAACTTGGAGCCAATTCATAGTTTCAAATCAATATAAAAGGCATTTATTAAGGAACTCCATTCTAGATAGGAAAGTGAGGAGTTAGGATCTCTAATCTGTCTATCTAGCTGGAGGCAGATGGATTCTGCATCTTCTCTGCACATATGGTGCAGGGAGAGAGGCTTGCCATGTTACAAGGTAGAAGGGCCGGTAGGGAAGAGAGAGAGAGAGGAAGGAAGTTAGTCCCTGAGATTAGCAATCTACATATCCAAAGGGATAGTGTCAGAGCAGTGGAGAAGGGATGACCAATGTCTTGACTCTCTAGCCCTCTGACTTACTAGTCTGTCCTCCACTGTCTGAGACAAGAGACAGCGCAAAGTCCTTAACTTCCAACAAACAGGCCACTGGCAGGCCACTGCCGCGTCTCCTGAGCAGTTGCTGAGTGGGGAGAGGGGCAGGGGCAGCCAGCCTCACGGGCACACCTTCTGGAATACCAGGCCTTGGCATTCCCTGGGCCACTCGGAAGGAGCGCCCACAGGTCCAGCCACTTCTCCATAGAGAAAGGCAGTCCCGTCTCCACAACATTCAGGGCGGAGGAACTCGGCAGTCTGGTGGGGTCAAACAAGAGGTGGTGGCAGGACCCCCAGCCCGTGCCGCCCACAGGCAGCTTGCTGACTCTGGAAGCCTGACGCCCTCAGCGCTCCATGAGGAGGCGGCCACACCTAGCAGGTCCCAGTGAGCCTCCCACATAGACCGGGCGGACCGGGCACGTGAGCAGGCAGGCACAGGACCCCCTGCCGCCTCCAGAAGCCGAAGCAGAGAGAGAAGCCGCAGCCTCTCCTTGGGGCAGACCCCTGCCAACCAGCCGGGAAAGCCGAGATCCCTCCCGTCTGCAGGGCCAAGGGGCTCGCTGGCAGCTGGTCCGCCGAGTGCTTTGGCCCCCTCCCGGCCAGCCCCTTTGGGCCCTGAAGGCCTCCGTGTTGGGCACAGGCAGGCTCAGGTCCGGAGAGGATGAGGGCGCAGTGATGCTCCACAGCCCGCCACAGCACGTCCCACTAGGAGGACGAGGTCAGACTCTGGGAGTGTGAGCCAGACGGGATGGGAGGGAAGGCAGTGACAGGCCCGAGCGTGGCTGGGAAATGGAAAGCAACCCCGAGAGGCTGCAAGCCTGAGCAGGGAAATGGCAGGACGGAGCTGCTGGGAAGTTTGCCCAATGGCCATTGCCCAGCTTGAAATCACCCCCACCAGTTGCATGTCCCTCCACAGCAGAAGAGAGTTGACGGGGGTGGAGGGAGGGGGGCATCCCCCCAGAGGATTCATGGGCTTAGCGCCCCCCCACACACACACACACAAAGCCAAGGAATTCCAGAACATTTCCTAAGCCAGTCTTGCCTGCACATTTCTGGGACTGGGAGAGCTTCTCCCACCAGCAACAACGGCTGCTACAGCCACCTCTGGGGACGGCAGGGAGAGCCTCCCCGTCAGCAGGCAGCTTGAAGCTGCTCCAGGGAACACTCCGCCCCCCAGAAGCTTATCAGAGGATCTCAGCAGCAGAAGTCGAGGACATCGGGGAAAGGAGGAAGAGAGCTGCCTTGGGGGGACCCATGATGAGGGCCTGGCCGCTCAGGGGCTGCTGCGTGGCGGCGGGGAAGGGACATCACTCAGCAGAAGAGCATCAGGCCCTGGGTTTGCTCCCTGGCAGGATCTTAGTGGGGCTGGGAAAGAGTCCTCCTGCCTGCCGGAAACCTCGGAGAGCAGCTGCCAGCCAGAGCAGACAATACTGAGCTGGGTGGACCAAGGGTCTGACTCAGTGGGAGGCAGACTCCTATGTCACCTCTCTCCTCCTTGCCTTGATTCGATTTTAATACAGTTGCTGCCGGATTTGACCAGAGCAGCCATTGGGGGGGGTAGGTTTTGCTCTGCAGTTTCCCTGATCCAAGATTTCCCCCATCCCCAGCGAGGGAAACAAATTGTTCGGTCCTGCGAGGGAAACAAATTGACCTGAATTCTTTCTCACTCACCACAGGAGAGGGAGGAGGAGCATTTAGATCAGGAAAACGGCCATTGGGCGGGAAGGGCTGAAAGACCCTCCTTCACGGAGGCTGCCTCAGTCCCCTTGGCGGGGTTGGGGTTGCCAGGCTTGAGATAGCTACTGACACGCCGCCTCCTGTGCCTTCGATAAAGCCATGTCGCAAGTGAAGATGTCCCTGCCATGGGGAATGAAGAAATGATGGGCAAAAGCTTCGCCCGTTTAATTTGTGCAGCAAATATTTGCCATTCTGTTTAATGTAAGTGGCTTTCAGCTTTCCTTGGAGCAGAAGCTGGGTTACCTACCTTGGGGTACAATCCCCCCCCTCGCCCCCACCCACCCCCCAGCACCAACCCCACACAACTTTGCTGAAGAATCCGAGTTGGCTGCTTCCCCAACCACCAAAATGTAGCTCAGAGAGAAATTAAGGGCCTTTGCACTTCCCAGGGGCGCCAAGGGCACACGCCATCCATGCCACAGACAGGCACACAGCTGAAAACGCACGTCCCACCACCGAGGGCGATCGCCATCCCAGCTCTAACTTACATGTGGAATCACAGACTCTCCCCAGAGCACTGCAGTCCCAGTTTGCATCTGTATGTCCCTTCTTGTCACCACTTAAGAGGAGCAGGCTGGAGACCCACGGCCTCATGATGGGGGGGGGAACTCAAGGCACATGCTCAGTCACCCCTCCTGCACCTGGGTCCCCCACCCCACCCCACCCCCCGCATTGTTTGCCTGGATCGTGGGCACCGATCCCGGCCTGTTCTTTGTGCACCCACCTTCCTTAAGCAGCACAGGAGAGACCATGCGTGGGGGTGGCGGGGAGAAGCCACCTTGGCTCCGGAGCCGAGGGCATTTGGCTGTCCTTGCGGGGGATCCTGAAGTGGTTCTCCACCCCACTGCTAGGGCTGCAGGGGATCATCTCCCCGCTCGCATCCCTCTTCACTGCTTCTGCCCAAAGCACAAAGGTTGCTTGCATCGTTGGGCTGGCGCGAATGTCCAAGCCACGCCGTCTCTTCTGGGAGAATTCCCCCCACATTATAGGGAAAGTGCTAAAACAGCAGGTTGGGGCTACAGGGAACTCCAGAAAGGGTGGCCTTCAGGAGCCCTTGGATCAAGCAGATGAAGTAGCCCAGCATCTGGATTTCCAGAGTCTGGTCCAAGCACAGACAGCACCCATAAGGCAGGCTTGGCAGGCACAACCCGCTCAGCTTGCACCGTCCAGGGACTCCTCTAGCACCACAAAGGCCTCTGCGTGACCCGCCGCCACCCAAAGCCAGAGACTGGCTGCCACAAGATTTCCACAGTGGACCTGGCTCACTGCTGCTCCAAGTCCCACAGTACTCTGAAGCAGGGGTCCTCAGCCAGGGGGCCCTCCAGGGCTACTAGACTATACTGTGGCTGCTGCTGCTGCTGCTGCTGCTGGACTGCTCTAGGATTATCATCTCTCTGCCACCTTGAATGCAAACCTTAATCCAACATGGTTCACAGCAGCAGAAAGAGATGTCATACATTAAAGTGACCAGACTAAAATTGCGTAACAAAAAGCAATACGGAGAATGAAAATGTCTGCGCATGGGTAAAAAATGTTTAACGGATGTTGCCTCCTGGTGGCCACTGCTTTGGGATCAAGAAAGGACAGCTGCCCAGGCACTGCTGAGGTTTCCACAAGGACCAAGTTAGCGCGCTCCGCAGTTACAGAGCTGCTTTTCAGCTAGGAGCAGAGGCTACATAAAGCCACCTGAGGACTGTTTGGCCAAAATGTGTCTTACAAATTTAACTCCAAGTTGGAGCTTTGAAACTGCCAGTATGCTCCATTCTCATCTTCTACAAGTGACGCTGTCCTACAGTTTGGGGTGCCGTGCCCAAAAGTTGTGAACTTTCTTAAGTCTTCAATTCAAATGATGAACAGATTCAACACACCAAAATTATGGGGGAAACCATGTATGAGGCTTACCAGGAAGGCATCACACAAATATGGTATTTATCTTGGTTTTCTAGTAGTCATTTTCCCCAGAGTTTTAAAGGTATTATTAGACGGTTCATAACACGTTGCTTTTATTCTGACTGATCCATGTTGTGAAGATTATTTTATTTTTGTGAAGCAAACGGTACTACATAAGGTCTTGAAAGGTTTAAAAGATTTAAGGTTAGGGTTGGCATTGGCAAAGAGCAAAAAGGAATTCTGTACCCTGTTTTGTTTTTAGGGAAAAATCCCATTTACCAGCTGCCTCCCCCCACCCCAAATGCCCAAGCACGCTAAAACCTGAGGAAATCTCTCATTTCTGCCACAACATTCTGCCACCGGACCTTGGGAGTGTATCGTGGCATCATGAGGCTTCCACCTCGGGAGTCCCACCTCTTTCTCAGCACAGCCTTCTTCCCGCAGGGCTACTTGACGTCTTTGCCTTCTTCCTGCTCCCGACATGGAGTAGTAGCAGCAGCAGCAGCCACAGCTGATCTATTTACTGCTTTTCAGACATGTGCACTGCAGCTTCCTTGCAGCCACAGGATTCCAGCAAGGAAGGTTTGAATTATTTCATTTATTAAAAACAAAAAACCACACTGAGCCTAGCACTCCCCCAAGCCCAAGTAAACAGACAACTGGAAGAAAAAAGCCATGTTTAAAGTCATGTCACTTCAATTATCTCTAATCCGTGTTGTGCAAGTTACTTTATTTTTTTCGCAGTGAAAAACCACACTCAAGTGTTTCAAAAATGTTACGCAAACAGTCTTTCTTACTCTGTTGGACGTCCACATTAAAACAAACCCTTGTCCTTGCTGCCCAACATGCTTGCCCTGAAACAGACGGGAAGGGGGCGGCCCTGCTGGGTCTGAGCAAGGAAGCAACCAGCCCTCTGCTTCTGACCTGGGCCACCCAGCTCCCTCCTGGAAGCCTCCGCAGCTTCCCTCATTAAGTACACAAGATCTACCAGACTGGGGGTGCATTTCCGCAGTTGCCAGAGAAGGCTAGACTAAGATAGCCCCCCCCCCCCCCCCGCGGCACACAGGCCAAAATCCAGCTGCCCTCCGTGCCTTGCCGTGATTTCTCTCAAACCGGCGTCTTCACCTGGATCATTCCTTGGTTCATCAGTGGGTGTACACACTGCTTCTAGTGCTACAATTGTGATCAAGACAAGAACTGCTCCTAGTCCTGGGCAAGTGCTACAGTTCTAGGAGAGTGACTGGTGGTAACCTGCTCTAAATGCAACCAGCCCACCATTAAGGAGACCACCCCTCAAAGGGACCAAAACATTAAGCGTTACAGAGTTGGGAGGGGCCCGTCTGGGCCACAGCATCCAACCCCTGCTCAATGGAGACTGTCAGCAAACTACAATTAGAGACATGCTGGTCACCCAAGATCCGGCCACCTGCCTCGACAGCCTAATTCAGTCAGACCTCAGAAAGAATTTAGAAACTTTCGCCTGGCTTGGAAAGAGAGAGAAGACGACGACTCCGATTAACCATTTCTGCAGGAACGCTGGATGACAAGCAGCACTGAAGTATGCACACCATGGCAGTGATGTACATGATGGCACCAGGCTCAGCCCTGAACTGAAAGGGTGCCCAGCATGTGTGGGGCACGGCTCTACATTGCAGGAGATGGACAGACATTTCCCCTTCTGCACTAGATCGGGACTTTGGACCTTCTTGTTCACTAGATAGATAGATAGATCTGGATTTATGCCAAGACCACCCCAAAACACAAGTATTTGAAACATTGGCTTTAAAATCATCCAAGAGGATGAGGATGAGGATGAGTCTTGGGCAGAAAGTACACCGAAGGAAACCGAATGCCTGTGCACCTTACACAAGACTGCCTGGTCATTTCCACCCACCAACATTCCACCCCAAAATACCCCAAGCTAGGCATGTGCCCGAAACATTTCAGAGGCTATTATAGAGGCTTACGAAACATTTCAGCGCTGCAGGGGGGGGTGCGTTTCGGCGCCGGCAGGGGTAGTTCTAAGGGCGGGGGAGGGTGTACTCACCCCTCCCGCCACATTTCCCCTGCCAGCACTCTGTGATTTTTAAGCCCCTCAGGGTGGCAGTGTTCCTCTCTGCTGCCCCGTTTCCCCCATAGGCTGGAAGTGGCCGGAAGTAGCGTGCATGGGTGCTCCCATCGTGCGTGCATGGAAGACGCATGCACACGCACGCAACAGGCAGATGCGCGCTTGCTACTTCCAGCCACTTCCGGCCGATGGGGGAAACAGGGCAGCAGGGGGGAACGCTGCCACCCCGAGGGGCTTAAAAACAACAGAGCGCCGGCAGGGGAAATGTGGCAGGAGGGATGAGTACACCCTCCCCCGCCCTTAGAAGTACTACCCCCGCTGGCGCCCAAGATCTTCGTGCACATCCCTACCCAAAGCTGTGGAAGAGAGTCAAAATGGCACTGAGAAGAGCGACAGCTTAGATGCACACACACCCTTGCATGAATTACACTGTCCTAAGCAACGTATAACAAACTAAAACTGGCAGTGTGCTCAGTCATTTGGGGGCGGGTGTGTGTTTAAAGCCATCTATTCATGTACCCTCTCACTCACTCCGAGGGGTCTTTGGATTCTGTTAGCATTCCTCTTGTGAAAACTTTGCCAATGAGGCACCGAGTCTTGGGTCTGCAGTCACGACAATGACATGGGGAGAACGGCCAGGCTCCCGGCATGCCTCCTTTTGCTTAGCGGTCACTGGTGGGGCCAGGTGTGCATGCTCTCCGTCCAGGTATCTGAGGTGGTGCTTGCCCAGGCTGTTTAGGAGGAGCCGCTGGTGGGCCGGAGTTCCACTGGAGCAGACCCCACTGGAGACCCTGGGGCCCTGCAGAGAGTCTGCTTCTCTCAGGGAGAGCAGCAAGAGTGCCCACCCTCTGGCCAAAGCCTCAGCAGGCCCCAGAGCTGGCCCTGAGCTGGGGGAATGCAAGGAGGCCACCAAGAAAGACAGCCGAGGTCCAAGCACACACTTCTTGGCTTTAATCAGGAGGCAGATGCCCACTGGCGACATGGGCTGCTGAGTGAGCAAAGCTCTCGGTTCCCAGACAAGCATTTTACAGCATGGAAATGCAGCTGTGCAAACCTCAAATCCCGACGGAGGTTAGAGGGGGAAACCAAGTGCTGAACACAGGTGCACTCAATCAGCGCCAAAAAAAAAAAAAATCCCCCAACACCGCAAGGCGAGAGCGACGTCCTCAGGTCAGCGACCGAGTCGAAGGGCGATGGCAAAGCGTTCCAAGTTGGTCTCTTCCCAGGGGAGGCCAAAGGCAGGAGCAGCCCTTCTACGGCTCCAGCGCTTTGAAAAGCAGCTGCCGCCGCCGCCACCTCCACCCCCTCCCCTGGAAACGCAGGATGCATCCAAGCTGGCAGGCCCAGAGCACCCGGCAGGACGCTCTCCCCGGCTCCTCCCAGGGCAGCCACCCTCCAGTTCACTTGCTTGTTTCTGGCCCCCACAGCAGAGAGCCACCGAGTCCAGGCCCCCTTCCTCTTCTGAAAGGAGGGCCCTCCGGCTTACATGAAGTCATCCGAGTCGTTGCCGTCCTGGGGAGGAGGAGGGACAGGAGAGGCTGTCAGAGGCGCCTAGTCAGGAGGGTCCGATCTCTCTCTCTTTCGCTCTAGGTCTAGCAGACCACCACAGGGCAAGGCCAGGGGTCTCAAACGGGGATGCCTCTAGACTACAACCCCCATCATGCCCAGTCGCAGTGCCCTTTGGCCTCCTGACATGCAAAATGAGGGAGAGGTTTTCCCTCAGGGTTGACCAGCAAGCACCCCGGAAGCGTGTGTGTGTGTGTGTGTGTGTGTGTGTGTGTGTGTGTGTGTGTGTGTGTGTGCGCGCGCGCGCGCGCGCAGCCGCTTCCTTTGCCACATGTGGTTTGGCTCACAGCTTCCAGTCACCCGACCCGACACGGCCTGCCCTTCTGCCCCTTTCCTGCGGTGCATCTCGCCTGCCCCTGCCCTGTGGGAGGGCGCTGATGTCTGGAGGAGCCTGCCCAGGGGGAGGGGACTCCGCTCGAGGAGCTGCTGGTTCCACCCAGCCTTCTGATCCGAGTGTCAACAGCCAGGCACAGGAACTATCATGGAGTCTACAGTCCAGGTGGACAAACGGAAGCCTCCTGCCTGTAACCTTTTTTAAAAATAAAAAGAGCTACAAACCAGCGGCCATTCCGCCAGTTCCCAGGGCAATGGCTGCATTTTCTACAGGGCTCCAGTGCCCAGTCTAAGAGTCACTGCAGAGACACCCCCCCCACACACACACACAGCCCTCCTGCAAGTGCCACGAGCAAAGATATCACGGGCTATTTTCCTCAGGTGGTTTTGACTAACTCCGTGGGAGCTGGCAAAAGGAAAGCAGGAGCTAGCGCACCACCCCCTGGAATTAAGGGAAACGGGGCAAGGAAGAGGAAGGAGTCTGCCATCACAGCAAGAGGCTCCTCGTCCTGGACATACCTGGTTGGAGGACATGTTTTCTGCCTTCATTAAGGACGAGTAACTCCTGCAAGGAGAAGAGAACCAACATGCATTTCTGCAAGGCTGACAGTTTCAAAGGAAAACAAGGAGGGAGCTTTGGCCATTCAGGGCCATTTAATAGGAAGGATGAACCAGTCCACATGATAACTTCTAGGCACAGAGGGACGGCTGTGTGACCTGGAGGCTTGCTCCCACATGTCACCAGGTGTTTGACTGCAGTGTGTGAATTGGCATGATTCTGTATCATCTACCAGCAGCAATTTCCCCCAGACCTGCATGTTAACTAGCACTACCACCATCTACACACCACCATCTGTGTCTCGAGATTGCCACAAGCTAGGCCACAGTTGCTTGGGGCCTCCCAACACTGACTATGTGACCCAAGAGAGACTCCCAGACTTTCAGCTGTGGGGGTCTTCTCTCTCCCCAGCATGACCTGCCACCTCTGGGTGTTACCAGCAGGGGTTTGGACTTCCCAGAAATCCCAGCCTCTGCCCTGCAAGACATGCATCACTTATTCCTTACTAATTGGGATAAACAAAGCAAGCCTGAAGGATCCCTGCAGACTTGGAAAGCATCCACTGAAGGAGGTTAGCTGAAATACAAAATGGAGACAAAATGCTGACCACTCTCCATTACGAAGCAAGACAGGCGCAACTATTTCCACTCGTGAGCTGCCAGAAGAGGGGAAAGGCCTGAAGCTTCAGCAGCTCGTGGGCTCAGGACTTCTTCTCATGGCTTCCATTCAGAGCAGGGAATTGGCTGAGCAGAAAAAACCACATTCAATCCCAAACCCATCCTGTAGGCTTGGCATTCAGAAGTGGTGCCTTAGTTGTTGAAAACCACAAAAGCCACTTCCCAGCCAGCCCCTCCAGCGTTTCAGGGACTGCCCCAAACACTGGTGGCTGGAAAGTTCTTTTCTGTTGTTGCTTAACCTGGGAGAGAAAGGACACGGCTGGTTCAGGGCAATGAGCTTCATGACCCTCAACCAAAACGTTCCAGCAACAGATTCAGTCAAGAAAGCAGCAAAGTGTCAAGGTACAGTCCTCTCTGAGATGTCATGGCTGGCAAAAGGAGGGGGGGACACCTCGCTCAGCAGGGAGACCACTCACTTGGGCCAATACGATCATGCCTGAAAGCAACCTACCTCGCTCAAATGCTTATACCGGCCAACTCCAAAGTTTAAGGAGTGGGCAGATACCAAGGGGGCAGGGGCACACACAGCCCAGCAAAAGTAGCCTGCATCTTACGGAGTATGAGAGGACACCCCTCCCCACTTCCCCCCAAAAAACAGCTTGCTTACACATGCACTGAGGCGGACAGCTACCCTCCCTGTTGATCCAAGGATCGCTTGGCACAAACACTGCTGGCCTGAAGAGTCATCAGACATGATCTGGAATGCTGGCATAATATTACGGTTATTAAAAAGTTCTGTTGGAGGCGATTTGGGAAGTCAGCAGCACGGGAGGGAAAACAAACTGGAGTTTGGCACCCAAGTATGTTGTTTGAGAAAGCAGGCCAGCCTCCCTCCCCTGGCTTACGAGCAGCAGACCCACTGCCTCACCCACCTTAGCTCCTCCATCTCTTTCTTCTTCTTCATCTCGTCCTTCTCTCTCCGCTTCATCTCCTGGATCTGGGCCTTCTTCTCGTTCCTCTCCTCCCGGTCACGGGATTCCTTCTCTGCAGCCAGGTCTGGGAATCGCTCCACCTTGGTCTTCTCTAGCCGATTCAAGATCTCATTCACCTTCTCCACTGTCAACATCTTCACCTGGGGGCAGGAAAGAACTGTGACCCTTATTTGAAAAATGCTGCTGAAGGACACAGACAGAAAGAAAACGCCTAACTGTGAATGAGATGCAGGCAAGCCGCAAAACTCTGAGCAAGCCCCAGGACACACGCAGCAGACCGAGTGGCTACTTCCCTGGGGAGGCAAGATTTCCATTTCAACACCACCTCAACTAGTAGCTCCAGGCAGTTTACAAACAAAAGGGTAGCAGAGAAGCAGCCGCCACAGCGTGCGATCCACGAGGTGCACCAAGACACCATCAGCAGCATTCCAAGGGACCCAGGGTGGACCTCTCAAGGAGGCAAACTCCCTCAGCCTGGTCCCGATATCAACAGGATTGCCCCGCAAAAGAGAGCACAGTTGCACAAAGGCAAAGGCACAGGGGACATCAAAGCCCAGGAGTTGGTAACCAGAAGAGCCAAATCCCAGGATCTTGAAGAACGCAGGGGCAGGCCCAAGGAGGCCCATCCAGTCCAGCCTCCTGCTTCACACAGCGGCCCACCAGAGGCCTCTGAGGAGCCCACAGGCAAGAGCCAAGGGCTCCTCTCCTCTCCCTTTCTCTCCTGCTATATTGCTCCCCTGCCACTGGGAGTCAGAGGGGTCTTGCTTCTGAGGCTGGAGGTGGCCGATAACCTCCATGACTCTGTATATAGGCCACCCAAGCTAGTGGCCATCACCACGTCCAGTGGCAGGTAATTCCACAGGTGAATCCCGCACTGTGTGAAAGGGTACTTCCTTTTGTTGGTCCTCTACTCTCCTCCTCTCTTTCATTTGTCTCTTTCCTTCAGTCTCTAGACTGCCTCCCCCATCGGCTACATGTGCCTTCTGCGCCTCAACGTCAAAGTGTCCCAACACGGCTGCATCTCCTCCTTTGCCTGCCCTTCACTCAGCGTCCTCCATTTTGCTTCTCTTCCTTCTGCTCTCACAACTTTGCAAATACTGGGGATAGTGATTCCTCTCACCAAGGCACAATCTCCTCCTCAGATCCCTCTTGGGCAAAAGCCTTTGACATTCTTGAGCCACCACAGTTACTAACCCACCCATACAAGGCCCATGTCAGCTAGAGAAGGTTCTGGCTCATCATGGTGATGAGTTAGAAGCATGCAGGTGGCTTCCCTTGCCCAGGGCTGCCCACTCCCCACCGCAAAGTAGCACTGACAGAAGCCAAGGTGGTGCCAACATGCAAGACAGAGGAACACAGGAAGCTGCCTTATACCCGAGTCAGACCATCGGTCCATCTAGCTCAGTGTTTTCTGCACAGACTGGCAGCAGCTTCTCTCAGTCTCTCTCAGCCCTATCTGGAGATGCCTGGGAGGGAACTTGGAACCCTCTGCATGCAAGCAGAAGGTTCTGGTGGGTCACTGTGTGAAACAGAATGCTGGACTGGAGGAGCTTTCGACCTGATCCAGCAGGGCTGCTCTTATGTTTCTAAGCATGCAGGTGCTCTTCCCAGAGTGGACCCATCATCCCCTCAGGGGAACATCTCACAGTGCTCACACAGTCTCCCATTCAAATGCAAACCAGGGCAGACCCTGCTTAGCAGAGGGGACCATTCGTGCTGGCGACCACAAGACCAGGTGCACACTTTATTTGGCATCCACATAAGTGATGGGCAAATGGAGACCTCTGGCCCTGTTCTCCTGCATGAGTCCAAGGAGGGGAGAGGGAGAGGGAGAGAGCGCGAGCTGGTCTTGTGGTAGCAAGCATGACTTGTCCCCATAGCTAAGCAGGGTCTGCCCTGGTTGCATAGGAATGCAGACCAGAAGTGTGAGTACTGTAAGAGATTCCCCTCAGGCGATGATGAAGCCGCTCTGGGAAGAGCAGAAGCAGAGAGACTCCTGCCTGCAACCTTGGAGGAGCCGCTGCCAGTCCGTGAAGACAATACTGAGCTAGAGGGACCAAGGGTCTGACTCAGTCTACGGCAGCTTCCTCTGATCCTAAGGGGCAAGAGCCCAAGCTACTGCCAGGGCCCAAGGGGAGGCTGCTATTGCTGCGGCTTCACCTCTAGGTAGCAGGAACGGAGGTCCTTTCAGAACAGTCAAGTGCTGCCTTGTCCTTCCACCAGGATGCCTGATCAACATATTCAGGCAGCAACTTCCTGCCTCCATCTTGTTCCAACCAGTTTTGTCAAAACCCTGCCCTGGGGGGCCTCCAGCATCTGAGTCACAGTCCTCTGATGTCACTGGAGAGGCTGCTTTTTCCCGGCTCCAGAGATTACATCACTTGCCCAAAGGTAACACAGGAAGTCTGCGGAACAGCCAGAGTCCAACCCCCGGCGGCCCAGCTGGCAGACTGAGTCCCCTCTTGGAAACTAGCCTCCTCTCCAGACTGTGTGACTTCACAGCAGGGTCACTCGCTCTGGAGAGGAGAGAAGCGGAAACGCCTCAGAAAGCGACAGATCCAGTTCCATGAAGCTGCAAAGCACCTCTCCGTTGTTCAGGGGGTTGAAAAGCTCCGCTTGAGAGAGACACCCAGCTAATGAAGGGAGGTTTCTTGCTCCCAGCTGAAGGCAAGTGGCCACGCTGACAGCTGCTATTCAGCGGCAGGCTCAGCGGCTGGCTCCTGGCCACTGCCTCAGAGGCCTGAGATGCCCCCCAATGTCTGCTTTTACGCTCTTTCATTTCAAATATATATATGCGCACACACACACACTTACTTTAGGCTGTGGAGAAGCATTCTGAAACATGGGAAGGCATGGGACCGCCTGATGCTGAAGGAGCCCACAGGCCCACATGGCCCCCAAGAGCTCTGCAGAATCCCGGGCAGAGGCCTTGCCAGGCCCCAGTGCCTAGACCCACTTTCTGAACTGGCCAAGCCAGGGACCAAAGCAGAGGCCTTGCGCATGCAGAGACATATGCGCCATCAGGGAGCTGCTCATCCCCATCCCAGCACCAGCTGACGAGAAGGGCGGCCCCCGTTACTCTCTCCTGCACCACCAGACCCCTTTACGTTAACGGAGTAGTGGGGCAACGGCCAGCTTGCGCACACCATGCACGCCAGTCTTCCTGCTCCTTCGTGACCCCAAGCAACAGCCACAGAGGTCTCACACGCTCCCCCACCCTCCAGCCTGCAATCGGAATGGAGGGCATTTCCTTCCACAGGATTTCCGTTCATTGGCACAACCCCCTCCAAACAGAGAAACCGATGGGGCAGCAAGGCGGGAAGAGGGCGTTAGACCTTTTGGCAGGGATGACGAGACACAATGAAAGAGGCTAAGGCCAGGTTAGGAGCACACAGACACACAAGGGTACCCAAAGGGACCACCATGGATGGGTATACAACGCTTGACCCCTCACATTCTCACTTATTTGTAAGCTTTTCACACGGAGTTACAAATGGGGAGTTTCCCGGGATGGGAACTTTTCCCTAGATGGGTGCGAAACAGGGAACAGCTCAGGAAGTGGAGCTCTCCAGGGCCACTCCTGGACCTGCCACGGACCCCACAGGTTGCAACGGAGGAAAGGGCCAAGCCATGCTGCCATGCCTGGCAGACCCCAGCAGGAGCTGCCCCTTCTGCTCCTCCCGGCCACCCCCCCTCCCCGCCTCCGCTCTTCATCAGACACGTGGGCAATGCCTCCCACTGGTGGCTTGGGGTGCCAGCGCCCTGACAGGCAGTGGATACCCATGGAGAGGCTGGGAGGAAGGAAGACACGTACGTCCTTTTGCCTGTGGAACCCGATCTGCCCCACGTCCATGTCTGCCGTCTTCTTGAGGTTGGTCCATGGGGTATACACCACGTTGACATTGTTCATCTTGCAGCCTAGAAAAGAATGTCAAGCCTTTCACCAAGGATGGAAGCCTGGCCAATATTTCCATCCCCGCCACTCCCAGCTTACAGCCAGCTTTGCTACGGTCTTCCTAAGAATCAGAAGTCTGTCGTCGTAAGAGCACAATGCCTGCAGTCATTACAGGAGAATTTCTAGTCCCTCAAGGCTTGTGGTGTTGGAGGGATGGGTGATCATTTGGGTGTGGCAGAGAAGGAAAGAGAGGGACCCTCCAGCAGTCACGGCTGTGCTGCCCCTTGCAAGGCGACAGCAGGAAGACCCCAGATCACATCCGGCTGCAAGCCTGCGGGAGGGAGCGGAGCTTAGCGGCTCCAGATGCTCCCAGAAGGACCGCAGCTACGCAGGGAACCCTCACACTTTCCTCTCCCTGGCTCAGACAGCAATCAGGGAGCACTGCCAGGAATTCAAAAAAAGGTTCAACGGTTCTCAGGATGAAAATCCTAGAAGGCAACAGCAGTGGCTGCACAAGACATCTGCTTCCTAGGAAAGAGCAAGGCATTTGACATCTCCCCCAATGCCACGGCTGCAAGCCAGCAGGCACAACTAGAGGCATGAAGCTCTACGCATGCAAGGGCTCCCCATAGCCCTGGATCTGAGACACACTGGGCCAGGCAGAAGGGAGAAGGGCTATGGGTCACAGGCCATTTCTTTCCAACTCCCAACATCTGCTAGACTTCAACCTGGGCCCACCCCTCCTGGTGCTTTCCTCCCACTTCTCTGGGAACTGCTAACCTGATCCAAATTAACCATTAGTCCTGCCCTGTTTCAACCTTTCCTCACAAGTCCCCAATTCAAAGCCTTTCCCCACTCCGTCCCTCCCATCTGAAACTTCGGCAGACTGGCGAAGCCCGGCTGCAAAAAATAACCCTACCTTGAATGCTGTTGGCCTTCACCAGGTGTGCGCAATCGACCAAGACCTCCTTTGGAATGTCATCCATCGTCTGCCCCTACAAGGAACCAAAGTTGGCAGTCCATGAGGTAAAGAACCCACCACGCAGGGAGGAGACGGGCCCTGCAAACCTAGCTATGGGCCCTGGCTCAGCCGAGTACATTCTAATAACGTTGCGCATTGCGAATCTCAACTGTTCAAAGCGATTCACACAATCATTCCTTCGTAATCACTGCAAATGGCAGGAGCTGGGGCTGAGGGAGGGAGGGAGGGAGGGAGGGAGAGACAGACTTTGTGGGCAAGGCAAGACTAGAACTGGAGACTTCTCATTGCTGCTAAGTTTTGGACTAAAGGTAGGGGTAGAGTGTGCCATCGAGTCAGTGTCGACTCCTGGCGCCCACAGAGCCCTGTGGTTTTTCTTTGGTAGAATGAACACAGGAGGGGCTGACCATGGTCTCCTCCTGCACAGTATCTGATGATGCCTTTCAGCAACTTCCTATATCGCTGCTGCCCAATATAGGTGCTTCCCATAGTCTGGGAAACATACCAGTGGAGATTCAAACTGGCAACCTCATAGGAACATAGGAAAGTGCCATATACTGAGTCAGACCATTGGTCTATCTAGCTCAGTATTGTCTTCACAGACTGGCAGCAGCTTCTCCAAGGCTGCAGGCAGGAATCTCTCTCAACTCACTCTTGGAGATGCCACCAGGGAGGGAACTTGGAACCTTCTGCTCTTCCCAGAGTGGCTCCATTATCCCCTGAGGGGAATCTCTTGCAGTGCTCACACTTCTGGTCTCCCATTCAGATGCAACCAGGGCAGACCCTGCTTAGCTATGGGGACAAGTCATGCTTGCCACCACAAGACCAGCTCTCCTCTCCGAGAGGTTGCTCAGAAAGCAACCTCATGCTTGCTAGGCGAGTCATTTCCAGACTAGGACCAGTGAAACCTGAGTTCAGATTTCCATTCAGCCACAGAACTCACTGGCTGACTCTGAGCCAGTCACTTCTCTCTCAGCCAACCTAACTCACAAGGTTGTTGTGAGGATAAACATAACTCATGTCCACCACTCTGGGCTCCTCGGAGGAAGAGCGGGAAATAAATATCCTCCAATGATCTGGCAGTTGGGGCCATTGATATGCTGCCCTTCCATGATGGAACTCAAGGCACCACATCAGGCAGAGGGCTCCCAAGCAGTCTCTCACCGAGGCACTGGCCAGTCCTAGGCCTGCTTGAAGCAGCATCCTTGGGGAAGCGACGGACCTTCAGGCCATGCCCCAGGCCAGGTTTAAGGCAGCCGATGCCAGCTCCTTGCTTTCCGGGCTCAAGGAGACCTCGACTAGGAGAGGAGAGCTGGGCTGGTGGCAGCCAGCAGGACTGGTCCCCATAGCTAAGCAGGGCCCGCCCTGGTTGCATCTGGATGGGAGACTAGAAGTGTGAGCAGCACTGGAAGAGAATTCCCCTCAGGGGATGGAGCCACCACTCTGGGAAGAGCTGAAGGTTCCCAGTTCCCTCCTCCCTGGCAGCATCTCCAAGAGAGGGCTGAGAGAGAGACTCCTGCCTGCCACCTTGGAGATGCTGCTGCCAGTCTGGGTAGCCAACTCTGAGCTAGATGGACGAAGGGTCTGACTCAGTATGTGGCAGTTTCCTGTGTTCCTATGACTGGTCTTCCCAACAGAGCTAATCGGGATGAGGGGATTGAACTGGCTCTGGGTGGGGCTGCAATCCCTTCAAAAGAGCATGCATGGACTATGGGGGTACTGCTGGACCCAGCTCCGTTCTGGCTGCTTGGGTAGAAGCAGCAGCCAGGAGGCTTCTGCACAGCTTTGGCTGATGTGCCAGCTGCACCGCTTTCTTGAGAACACAAATCTGGCCACAGTTACTCATGCCTTTGTCACGTCATGACTGGATTACTGCAATACACTCTATGTGGGGATGCCCTTGGAGTCTATCTGGGAAGTTCCACAGGGGCAAAGTGCAGCAGCGAAGGCTCTTTCTGGAGCCAGTCGCAGGGAGTGTATGATGCCCCTTTGGAAAGAGCAGCATTGGCTACTGATTGTTCCCAGATCCATTTCAAGGTGCTGCTTATCACCAATCAAGTCCTTAGCAGCTTGGGTCCTTGATCCCTGAAGGAGGCCTGCCTGTCCTGCACTTGCCGCTGAACCTTCTCCGTTCTTGCTCCCAGGCTCTGCAACGCTCTCCCAGGGGATGTCTGCTCCTCCGCTTCCCTTCCTGCCCGCAAGAAGCAAGTCAAGCCCTTGCTGTTTACCCACCCCTTTGACCCTTAAGGGGTGCAGGTTTCTCTGCTCTTTTGCTGCTTCTGCAGTTTTATTTTATTGCTGTGTGGTTGGTTCTTTTAATTTGATTTTTACGGATTTTGTGGTTGCACAAAATAAATAAATATTTGCTTTGGTCACATTAAGCCTGCCAAACCCCTCCAGCCACTTTGTTGAACCCCCGCCCCCTCCTTCCCCCCACTCTGGATGAGCTATATAAGCTCTCTGGGGCTTATAGAAAGAGGCAGAACATCTTGGATGAGACCTCCTGTTTAGTCCTAGTTCAGCCTGGCTTCCATCCTGGATTTGGCACTGAAATCACTGTGGTTGCCCTGGAATGAGACAGCAGGAGTGCATTCCTGGCGATTCTGCTGCATCAGGAGCTTTCGATACCACCAGCCATGGTATCCTTCCAGGCCTCCACCTGGAAGAACCAGGGCTGGGAGATTTAGCCGTGGAATGATTCCAGCCCAACTTTGAAGAAAGGGTTCAGAGACCATCACTGGGGGGGTTACTGCTTGGCCTCACGGCCACTGGCCTTTAGGGTCCCACAAGGCTGTCTTGTCCCCCATGTTGTTGAACATCTACATGAAATTACTGGGAAAGATCACTCTGCCATGAGCCAAGTTATCAGCTCCCTGGGAGTCGATGAGCACCTTCAGCCCCAAGTTGGAGACTGCAGTGAGATGGATGTGGGCCAACAAGCTGCAACATAATCCATGCAAGACGGAGGAGCTGATGGCCCAAAGGAGAGCTGTTCAGGGACGGAGGGCTCAACCCGGCCTCTGAAAAAACCGGTGCTCAGTCTGAAGACGGTCCTGGCCCCAGCTTTGCTCCTGAAGGGTTAAACGGCAGTAGTGGCTAGCCTTCAACTAGTGCATCAGCTGCAACCCTTTGCGGGGGATGTCAGGTCGGGCCTGGCACTCATGCCTTGGGCATTCCTGGTTAGATTACTGCAATGCACTCTATATGGGGGTACATGTGAGTGCAGAACAGATTGCTGACTGGGACCACTCACTGTGTACACATTATATTTCTCCTGAAGGAGTTGCATTATCTGCCAATCTGGCTGGATGCAATTCAAGATGGTGGTTACCAGCTTAAAGCCCTACGTGGCCTGGCCCAGTTTCTTGAAAGCCTACCTTCTCCCGAGTGAATCCATCCATCCATCTGAGGAGACCTGCCAGGAGGGCTTTGCTCCATGTGCCAGCACCTACTGAAGCTCCACTTTCACACCCATGGGACAGGCCCTTCTCTGCTCTTGGCCCCAAACTATGGAACTCCCCTTCAGGAAAGAGCTGCACAGTGTCCTCCCTCTCAGCCTTTTGCAAGCTAAAGACCATTTTGCTTGGCAGGGACTCTGACCAGCTCAGTGGCAGAGCATCTGCCTACATGCAAAAGATCCCAGGTTCACACCCTGGCAGCATCTCCAAGTGAGGGCTGAGAGAAACTCCCGCCTGAAACCTTGGAGAAGCTGCTGCCGGTCACTGTAGACAATGCTGAGCTAGATGAACCAAGGGTCTGCCTCAGTAGAAGGCCGTTTCCTATTATCCTGTCTGTATTGTGTAGAGCAGGAGGCACAGAATCTACACAATTGCGCTTAATTTTAGTTCTTTTATTCTGTGCTTAGTTACAGTTTTTAGCAATACTGTTTTATGAAGTTTTGCTGTTCTGGTTTGCTTTCTTGTATGCCACTCTGGGAGTTAACAAAAAAGCAGTTTAAACATGTAAATAATTAGTATAAATATAATGGGTTCTAGCCACCCAACTTCCAACTGGCACATTTCATATGGGATGCCAACAGGTCCCGTGAGCAGACAGTCCTAGCCCTCAAGGTCACAGCCAAATACTGCCATCCGAAAGGGTACACATAATCGAGGACAAGCACGAGAACCAGGGAGTTACCTTATGTAACCGGAGATAGACATGCGCAGAGGAGAGCTTGTCCACATGAAACCTATATAAAACACAGCACAGATCTGACCAAGGCAATGATTCATTCCCCAAAAATGTTTCCATAAGTACTGCCATAACAGGATGGCTACCACATGGGTATGAGCACCTTAAAGCATGCATATTTGATAGCACGGGAAGGCATTTTTATCACGCTCACATCTCTGCGAAAGTATGCATATAGCCTAAAGCGGAGGAATTTGAAAGGCTGAAGGAAACAGCTGCTAAAACAGCAAATGTTTTCTTTCAGGAACAACATGAAGATATACGGCCAAGTGCTCCCTCTAGTGATTCTGACATAAATGGCACTAGATCAATGAGAGGAGAAATGAAGCATCCCTTGACGAGATCCTTCTTTCTTGCCAAGAAACAGGGCCAGTTCATGAATCATCTTTGACAAATGTTTAGATGTTCCGATGTTCCATCCCTTCCAATGGTTAAGAATGCTCAGCAAACTATTGCCCAATACATGAACAGTGGGATAACTGATTAATAGGCAGCGGTATCTTATGGGCCCAAGTAAAGGCACAAAAGCCATTTTGGAGGGGCGGTATACAAATCAAACCAAATCAAATCAATCAATAAAAACTTCCCTACATGGGTGGGTGTACACACACACACACACACACCCTCCTACTGAATCAGACCAAAGGTCAATACAGTTGCCACCAGCTCATTTGGTGGCTATTCAGGGATGGGCCTTCTCCATTGCTGCCCCGAGGGTTTGGAACACCCTTCTGCTAAAATAAGAGCCTCCCCATCTCTTACAACTTTTTAAAAGGCGGTCAAGACACATTTGTTTACCCAGGCTTTTAATCAGATATTGTTTTAATTGTGTTTTTAATAGTTTTAACATTTTTAAGTTTTAAATTGTTGTAATGTTTTAATCTTTTTATCTGTGGTTTTTATTGTTTTGTTGTAAACCGCCCAGAGACTTGTGTTTTGGGCAGTATACAAATGTGTTAAATATATAAACAGAATAAATAAATACAGTCCAATACATGTGTCTACCAGGAATCTGATAGTTCCCCAAGCTCAAACCTTTGAGTTGGCTTAAAGTGACAGTGAATGGTTGAATGCTTGACATACCTGAATGTGGAAATCTAGCATACCAAGAGGAAAGTCTCCATTCCTGATGTGTTATGTTTTTTTACATGCAGAGGGCTTTTTTTAAAAAAGCAAAAACTTAAGTGTTAAAAATGTAAAAAAAACCCAAAAACCACCCAACCTCTATTCTGAAGTGGTACAGTCCAAGAAGTGTGTGATGTGAGCTGTTTGACAGTGGAACAGTCTGCCTCAAGCAATCAATGGGGGGCTCTCCTTGCCAGAGGTTTCCTCATAGAGTCCGAAGAGTCGTCAGCAATTTCCTCCTCTGAGGAGGTTGGACTGAAAGACCTTGCAAGTCCCTTCCCCTGCTCTAGCATCCAGTGATTCAGCTGAACCTAGAGTTCTGCCTTGCTAAGGAGGGACCAGAAAGCACAGGAACCACCTCCTCCTATGCAACCCTGACCTTTGCTCCTCTCCAGAGGCCTTCCTTCATGCTTCCTCAGCATCTGAGGTGTGGTGGGTTTTCACTTCTCAGCTGTGGCACACAAGCCACAGAATGGCCTCCCCAAAGAGGCACATCTGGCCCCCTCACTGCTCACCTTCAAAAAGGCACTGTGTTGTTTAGGCAAGCTTTAGGCAAAACTTACCAAATATCTTCTGGCCAGCCATATTTTATTAGGTCTTCATCTGCAGGAAAAAAGGCAAAGCAAACAGTGAGTAGAGAACATCCCTGGCCCCCTCCAAGAACCAGGCCACAGCTGGACCTTTTAGGCAGGTTTAGCACCTGTACCCTCTGCATCACATACCATAGCTGAATTGCTAAATTAAAAAGCCTCCTTGAAAATAAAGGAATACAGGACTGAACAGTCAAGGCAGAATTATTTCAGTCTGAATTAAGCTGTGGATTCTGAATGCCAAACTGCCTCCTTAGAACCAAGTACAGTCCTAGTCTCCACAAATTTCAAGCAAGTTTTTTTGGGAATAATATGGAATTGTTGATTCCAAAAAGGTGCTTCTAGAAAATAATAATAAAAGTTTACCTGAGAAATTTACAAGCTTATCAGAATTGCAGGGTCAGGAAAAAAACTGAATAAGTGGGAAAAGATTTTGGGTAATTAGTATTAATGAAAAATTTTGGTCTACAATTTGGCTAGAGGTTACATTGAATCATTGTGTGCATATCTAGAGAAAACTTAACATGCAACGATTTACCACCAATATCTAACCACCTACAGGATTTGTTACAGTTGTAGAGCCAGGAATAGTTACTGTTGGACACAGCATAAATCAAGATATTTCATACTCGTTTGTTGACTTTGCTCCCATTTAATTCTGCAACAAAGATTTATTTAAAAGAAGATACTAACATCCAGCTCTCTGAAAAATCATAAAATATTGGTCTTGTGGACCATCCAGTTCAACCCCTTTTGCTTGATGCAGGAAACTGAGAGCTAGTCATGGGTAACCTTATTTTGTTTTTGTAGAACACAGTTGCAACATTTACCAAAGACTAGTTGTAAATGTATTGTTGCCAGCAAAAATGGCTGGTTATGTAAAAATAAACCACTATTTGAAAGAAGGTGGGAGCCATTTATTAATTTCTGGAATTCCTAGGAAGAAAATGTTGGTGTAATTTCCCTAGAACATTGGAAGATCTGTGATATCAGTTGGAAGCTAAAGTACACTACTTTGCCTCTCTTCTGAAAGATAGATAATTTAGGAGTTACAACGTATAAGCAGAAACATTTAGTTGAGAAAGTCATAAAAAGGTTAATTTTCTCCATTTTCAAGTGGTGTTGCTTTAAAGACATCTTCAGGCACACAGTGGCACAGACCCAGAACTGTGCAGCATGCAACTAAATATCAGCCTATACATCAGCACTCCTTTTCTGACAGTTTTTAATTCCAGTTTCAAATACAGGATCATGGATTTGATCTCTGTTCAGCAGGGATGTTATAGAGTTACTTGCCCACTAGAAACCAGGGACCACTAGAGGCCAAGTGTCTGTAAGTTAGAGTAGCCAAGGTGAAACACAAGTGAAAACATTTTTGTCCCATCAGGTGTTTTTGTTGTTGTTTTTTAAGTGTGGTCTGAGGTACCACAGAGCTGAACTTATTAATTTTACTGCTGGACAGTTTGCTTGGTGCTGAATTAATTTAATTTGACTTTTTGCTTTTAATTGTTTTATGGAACTTATAGATAATTTTGTGAATTTTGCTAACTGAGCAGAGTTTTAAAAGTGGTGATCCTCTTTATTGAGCGGGGGAGAACAAGTGGCCCTATCCATGCCCAGCACAGCATCCCTCCAGTGGCTGTTGCTGAGGTCTCTCTTAAGTTCCTTTTTTAGATTGTGAGCCCTTTGGGGACAGGGAGATAATTTTATTTATTTATATCTACGTAAACCACTTTGGGAACTTTGTTGAAAAGCAGTATATAAATATTCATCGTATATGTAAACAAACAGATAAAAATAAGACATACTGAATGCTTATGGCATTGACCCACAATTCCTTTTACTCCCAACACAGGATGACCCTCATCCAGTTATTCCAAGAGAGACATGGATACTGTTCCTAAGGTGATTCATCAAAAACAAGCCTGAAAAGTATGAAACAGACCTCACTTTCACAGGCACGCCTGAACAGTATCATACTTACTTTCATATTTATCTTTTCCCATGTAAATAGTGTAAGCAGAAGGAAGAACTGAGGGACAGAAAAATAAAGAAAAATAAACCAGTGTTACAGAACAATGCAAGCTGGAACAAGGGATATTCCAGAAACCAAAACCAAAATACTAGTAGTCAATTGCATTCCCTTCCCTGAAGCCCAGGAGCGCTACAAACAAACTTTGCTCTAGTTCAGTCATTTTTAAGCCATGCTCCAGCTTTCAGGCTTCCCAAACTACACTGAACACACCATTAGGTTTAGAGTTGCTGCAATAAAGAGAGTAAGCCCCACAAACAGCATCCTGACTTCCTTGTAAAGAAAAGTGGGATCTAAATGCAACCACACTTACCAAGAGCTCACATGTTCCCACAGGAGGAGGCCAGAATGCAGCAAGTGAGTGTCAGCTGACAGCAGAAAAGATGTCTATACTTTATTTGCCAAATGCATCACTCTCCTCCCCATTCACCCCCCTTACAGGTCCCCAAAGTCAGTCTCTCTCTCTCTCTCTCTTATACACACACACACTTATGCATGAGGTTGGGGGAAATCCTGAATGGGTGAATTCTGCAATTAGAAGAGCATGATGGCCACTATTTTCACCCCTCTCAGGGAAGGGAGATGCTGCACCTTTTGACTCTCTCATGAACAGCAAGAAGACCCAACTATGAGCAATACATTTAGTGTCACATATGAAAAAGGAACTATTGGGCATCAGATGACTATTATTTGAGTTTCTTACCCACTTGGCAAAGACTCTTCATGTCAAGACAGTTTATACACAGAGTCACCATGGTGGGCTGGTGGTATTTTGTGCATTTTCATTTATTTACATATTATATCACACGGTTTGTATTATTAGGACTCAGAGACAGGTTGCTCCGCATGGGACCTTCTTACTCCTCCTAGGTGATTCTGCATCATGTTGGTTTGCGGACAGCAGCGGGCCTTCTTCGCATGAGACCTCACGTGTCCGCAGTTGGGCCTTCTCCCGGGTTTCCCTGCACGGATCCTCGCCCGCGCTGGGTCTTGGCCCCCTTCTCGGGACCGCAGCCTACGGTGCAGCGGCTGTGTGTGTTTCCAAGGGGGCATGGGAGAGGAGTCCACAGGGCCCAGTTCAGCACAACTCCTCCCCCTCGAACAGGGGTGAGTCCCAAAGGACGTGCTTGACTACAACTCCCAGAATCCCCAAGCAAGGGCCGTTGCAGCTGGGGATCCTGGGAGTTGTAGTCAACCGCATCTGGGAATCCCCGTGAGAGGGAAGAGGGATCCTTCCCGCTCCTCCTTCTCCTCCTCCTCACTACCGAGGGAGGGAGGGCGGCCTGGCTGGCTCCCTCCCAGATGGCCAGCTCCTCGGGGCAGGGGCCTCTTCTTTCTCCCCCTCCGCGGCTCTCCCAGCCCGCCGCCCGAGACACCCAGGCCCTCTTACCGTTGGACGTGAAGTAGAACACCATTGCGGCGCCAGGCTGGCCAGGGAGGACCCCTTCGTCGCCGCGGAGCGCCGGCCAAACGCCCTCGCCAGCTGCCACTAGCGACACAGACTCCGACAAATTCCAATCCGCCCGGAACGCCGAGGCCGCCCCTCCTCCCGGAAGTGAAACCCCTGAGTTCCTCCATAGAGACAGAAAAGGACGAGAGACCCACGCTGGCACTTCCGGTCCGAAACGGAATGGGCTTTCCATCCAAAGGCAAGGGGATTTTTTTTAACCATAGAGGCGGCAAAGGCCAGAGCGACGCGCCTTTGGTGCTCGTCGCAGTGGAGGCTCTGTGTGGCGTGGACTGCATCGCCCAGTACCAGCCACGCGAGCTGCATCAGCCCAGCAACAGTTGGCGTCTCCACTTCGGCTCTTTGCAGATGCTGGGCTGCAGCTTGCAACGGACTCCCATCAGCCCTGGCTGTTGGCCCCCTGAGGCTGGACATGGGACATAGGAAGCTGCCATATACCGAGTCAGACCATTGGTCTATCTAGCTCAGGATTGTCTTCACAGACTGGCAGCAGCTAGGGATATGCACAGAACCGGTTCGGAGGCCCTTTATGGGTCTCCGAACCGGTTCAAAGGCGGCAGGGGTCTGTCTTTAAGAGTTGTTATTGCTGGTTATGCTAAAACTGTATCAATCTGTATAAACCACCATCCCGCAACAATCTCCCAATGCTGCCCTGCTCTGGAAACTATTCCCAGGGGTGCTTTTTCTCAGCAGAGTAAATAAAGCTTTGAAAACAGTTTCCGACTGGTGAGTTCAATTCACTAAGTGCGCACCAGGCTAATAACCCGTTTTTCCGGTAACATAAGAATAGCTGTGCAGGATCAGGCCCAAGGCACATATAGTCCAGTATCCTGTTTCACACAGTAGCCCACCAGTTGCGGCTGGAAGCCTAAAGGCAGGAGTTCAGGGCATGCCCTCTCTCCTGCTGTTACTCCCTTGCAACTGGTACTCAGAAGCAGAGCCTTGGAGACTGGAGGTGGCCTATAGCCCTCTGACTACTAGCCGTTGATAGACTTCTCCTCCATGAAGTTATCCAGACTCTTCTTAAAGCCATCCAGGTTGTTGGCTGTCACCACATCTCGTGGCAAAGAATTCCACATGTGGATTATTTTGTTGTGTGAAAAAGTACTTCCGTTTGTTGGTCCTATATTTCCAGGAATCAATTTCATGGGATGACCCCCAGTTCTAGTGTGATGGGAGAGGGAGAAGAATTTCTCCCTATCCACTTTCTCCACACCATGCATGACCTTATAGAGCTCTATCATGTCTCCCCGTGGTCATCTTTTTTCTAAACTAAATAGCCCCAGGTGTTGTAGCCTTGCCTCATAAGAAAGTGCTCTAGGCCCCTGATCATCTTGGTTGCCCTCTTCTGCACCTTTTCCAGTTCTACAATGTCCTTTTTTAGATGTGGTGACCAGAATTGTACACAATACTCCAGGTGTGGCTGCACCATCATTTTGTATAAGGACATTATAATATGAGCAGTTTTATTTTCAATCCCCTTCCTAATGATCACTAGCATGGAACTGGCCTTTTTCACGGCTGCCGCACATTGAGTTGACACTTTCAACGAGCTGTCCACCACCACCCCAAGATCCCTCTCCTGGTCAGTCACCAACAGCTCAGATCCCATCAGCGTATACTTGAAGTTGGGTTTTTTCATCCCAATTACACTTGCCAACATTGAAGCGCATTTCCCATTTTGTCGCCCACTCCCCCAGTTTGGAGAGATCCTTTTGGAGCTCCTCACAATCCATTTTGGATTTCACTACCTGGAAGAGTTTGGTGTCATCTGCAAATTTGGCCACCTTGCTGCTTACCCCTGCTTCTAGATCATTTATGAATAAATTAAAAAGCACCGGTCCCAGTACAGATCCCTGGGGGGATCTTCCCTCCCTCCACTGTGAAAACTCTCCATTTATACCTACCCTCTGTTTCCTGTCTTTCAACACATGTACTTGCCCCCTTATCGCATGACTGCTAAATTTTCTCAGGAGTCCTTGATGAAGAACTTTGTCAAAAGCTTTTTGGAAGTCCAGGTAGACTATGTCAACTGGATCACCTTGATCTACACACTTGTTGACACTCTCAAAGAACTCCAAAAGGTTGGTGAGGCAAGATTTACCTTTGCGGAAGCCATGCTGGCTCACTCCCAGCAGGGCTTGTTCTTCTGTGTGCTTTACAATTTTATCCTTGAGGAAGCCTTCCATCAATTTACCTGGAATGGATGTTAAGTTAATTGGCCTGTAATTTCCTGGATCGCCCCTGGTTCTCTTTTTGGAAATCAGTGTTACATTGGCTACTTTCCAGTCCTCCAGTACAGAGCCCAATTGCAGGGATAAGTTATATATTTTAGCAAGGAGGCTGGCAATTTCACATTTGAGTTATTTGAGGACTCTTGGATGGATGCCATCCGGCCGTGGCAATTTGCTGGTTTTCAGTTTTTCCAGACAGTTTAGAACATCATCACTTGTCACTTCTATCTGACTCAGTTCTTTAGCCTCCATCCCCGAAAAGCCTGGTTCAGGAACAGGTATATGCTCAGTATCGTCTGCCCTGAAGATGGACACAAATAACTCATTTAGCTTCTCTACAATCTCCTTATCCTCTGTAATAATTCCTTTCACTCCCTCATTGTCTAACTGTCTCCCTGGCAGGTTTCCTGCTTCTGATGTATTTAAAGAAGTTTTTGTTATTCCCCTTGTTGCTTTTGGCTAAATGTTCCTCAAACTCTCTTTTTGCCTCCCTTATTGTCACCTTGCATTTCTCTTGCCAGAGTTTGTGTTCCTTTCTGTTCTCTTTATTTGGGCAGGCCTTCCAATTTTGGAAGGAAGTCTTCTTCCCTTTTATGGCTTCCTTGATGGTACCTGTTAGCCATGCTGGCATCTTCCTGGACTTAGTGGTACCTTTCCTCCTTCTGGGTCTACAATCTAACTGGGCTTCTTGTATTGTGGTTTTGAGTAAACTCCATGCACTCTGGAGTGAAGTGACTCTCCTGGTTTTCCCTTTCAGCTTTCTTTTTACCATACTCCTCATTTTAAAGAAGTTTCCTCTTCTGAAATTCAAAGTGTCTGTGTTAGACTTCTTTGGTGATTCTCTCCCCGCATGTATGCTGAATTTGATGGCACTATGGACACGGTTCCCTAAAGGGTCGATGAAACTGACATCCCGCACCAGATCCTGGGTGCCATTCAGAATTAAGTCCAAGGTTGCCTTCTCTCTGGTTGGTTCCAAGACCAACTGTTCTAGGGCACAGTCATTTAGCATATCTAGACATTTGACCTCTTTGTCATGACCTGACTGTGAATTTACCCAGTCTATGTGTGGGTAATTGAAGTCACCCTTGATTACTGCCCTGTCTTTCCTTGACACCTCTCTGATTTCTTCCTACAACTCCCAGTCACTCTCAGCGTTTTGATCCGGAGGGTGATAGCACGTCCCCAGTAGCACGTTCCCTTTCAGGCCTTGTAATGTCACCCACAGGATTTCTGTGGAGGACCCCGGTCCACTTCTTTCTATATTTGCTGGTATAGAAAAGGTTTTCTAGCTTGTGAGATTCTATCCCTTCTTTAACATACAGTGCTACTCCACCTCCAAGGCGCCCCTCCCTGTCCTTTCTATAGAGCTTATATCCAAGGATAACAGTGTCCCACCGGTTCTCACTGTTCCACCATGTTTCTGTTATGCCCACTATATCTATTTCTGCATTAGCCACCAAGCACTCCAGCTCACCCTTTTTGGCTCGGAGGCTTCTGGCATTGGCATATAAGTGTCAAGGTCTGGCCCAAGGCCAGCGAAGTACACGGCTCGGCTGCTTGCTGTGGGTGAATGACAATTGTTGAAACTCAGCAATGAGTGGGAGTCAGAGGCTCCAATTTATGGAGCCAGTCGAAAGCTCCCAGGTGTCAGGATTTACGGCTTGTCAGCCTTCGATAACAGGCGCTTGCTCCTCCGCACCGCCTCCAGTTGTGACCTGCGTTTGAAACACCTGCGTTGCCGTGGCGTCGGTGGAGCTCCAATGCCTAAATCATCCCCCGATTGGTCGCTGACATTTTCTGCTGGTTCAGGCTGTTGAGTCTGTTCTGAACCGTCAGCTAATTCCACTGCAGTCGGGCTCTGCCCTTCAGACATTCCAGACTCGGCTGAAATGCCGACAGCTTCCCTTTCTTCCTCGCTGTCAGAGCTAGGGGACATGACAATAAGCACCTATATGCTGAATCTCTTCGCTGGTGTGTGCTATCTTTCTTTTGACTTTTTGGCCATCTAGCACAGACTTCTGTCTGCTCTTTATGTGGTTCTGCTCTGACCCCTTCTGTTTTATCTGAATCCTTTGCACCCTTGCACTTTAAAGGATGGCTTTTGCCGAACGAGATACTGCCCAGCTCCCTTTGGTTGTTCCCCAGGTGTCATTTTAAAAGCTGCTCTGTAACCTTTTTTATTTTAAGCACCAGCAGTCTGGTTCCATCTTGGTTCAAGTGCAGCCCGTCCCTTTTGTACAGGCCTTGCTTGCCCCAAAATGTATCCCAGTGCCTAAATCTAAACCCCTCCTCTAAACCCCTCCTCCCGGCACCAACGTCTCATCCACGCATTGAGATCCCTCAGCTCTGCCTGTCTCACTGTACCTGCGCATGGAACAGGTAGCATTTCTGAGAATGCTACCTTAGGGGTCCTGGACTTCAATACGCTACCTATCAGCCTAAATTTGGCTCCTAACTACATTTCCCCACATTGTTGGTGCTGATGTGCACCACAACAGCTGTCTCCTCCCCAGCACTGCCTAGATAGGCTGTTAGACATACCTGCAACCTTCGCACCAAGCAGGCAAGTCACCGTGCGGTCAACACGCGGGTCACAAACCCCTCTCTCTATATCTCTAATGATCGAATCACCCACTACAAGGAGGCCCCCACACCCCAGAGGAGTATCCCCTGTGCGAGAGGATCTGGGGTCATCATCCACGGAAGGGGTCCCTTCTAAAGGAGCATTTCCTTCCTCAGACTGATATCCTCCTTGCCCAAGACCTTCATTCTCCCTGACAGCAGAGGAGCTACCAGCCCTGGAGTGGGATGCCTCTATCACATCCCTGAAGGTCTCGCCCACATGCCTCTCTGAGCTTCTCCAGATCCACCACCTTGGTCTCTAGGGAACAAACTTGTTCCCTGAGAACCAGGAGCTCCTTGCACCGAGCACACACCCATGACTTCTGCCCATGGAGCAAATAGTCATACATGTAGCACTCTGTGCAATACACTAGAAAGTGCCCCTTCCTCTGCTGACTTTCTATCTTCATACTAGTTTTGTTGGCTGTTTACAGGATTTAGTGATAGTCTATGTACATGGTCATCAGCAAAGGACCTCCCATTGCAACAAACCTAACAATCAACAACACCCAAATTGAAAGGGTTTCACATTATAAATACTTGGGAACATGGTTAAATGAACACAATGGCAGTATACAAGAAATAAACACTAGGATTGAAATGGCGAGAGTGGCTTTTGTAAAAATGAAGCATCTGCTCTGTAATAGGGATTCCATTACAGAATTGAAAATTTGTATGGTGAGGTGTTACATCTTTTCAGTCTTGCTTTATGGAATGGAAGCTTGGACACTTAACAAGCTGAATATGAACAAACTATAATCTATCGAGCTCTGGATATAGCTACGTATATTATAATGGGTAGACAGAATTACCAACGAGGAAATTTTTAAGAAGAATGGCAAAAGAGATGTCTCTTAACATCATTAAGAGAAGAAAACTTGTGAGAATATCTTGGCCATGTTATTAGAGGAGGGAAATACTCCTTACTGCAGTTAATCATGCAGGGAAAGAAGAAGTGTCAATGAATCAATCAATCATATTTATTACAGTCAAAGACCAGCACAGGACATAAGAAGAAGTGTCAAAAGACAAAGAACCTGGCTGAAAAATTTGCGGGAATGGTTTGGATGCACATCATCCTTACAGCCTTTTAGAGCAGTGGCAGCCAAAGTCACAATAGCCTTCATGATAGCTAACCTCCTAGTAGGAGATAGCACCTGAGGAAGAAGACTCTAAAAAGAACCCAAGGGGGACACCTGCAACAGCCACTGGCTGGAGGGATGCTGTGCTGGGGCTGGATAGGGCCAGTTGCTCTCCTGCTCAGGGGTGTAGATACTATTGGGCAACCGGGTTCAAAGAACCTGGGCTGCCGCACCTCAAGGGCCGCGCCTCGCGGCCCTGACACACCCCTTGCGTCTGACATCAGATGCAGGAGAGCTAGTTTCGCTGGGGCTGGATAGGGCCAGTTGCTCTCCTGCTCAGGGGTGTAGACACCATTGGGCAACCGGGTTCAAAGAACCTGGGCTGCCACACCTCAAGGGCCGCACCTCGCAGCCCTGACACACCCCTTGCGTCTGACATCAGATGCAGGAGAGCTGGTTTTGCTCCCGAGTGGGGCCATGCAGCCCCGTTCGGGACTTAAATAGCCATCGCTGCGAACGCAGCATGGCCAGGAGCTGATCTTCCCTGCCTTAAAGTTAGGGAGAGCCTCTCCTGGCTGCAGTGCGAATGCAGCACTGGCCTGAATTTAACTCCCAAATGGGGCCGCACGGCCCCGTTTCAGAGCCAGACCTCGCCCCCATGTCTGACATCAGATGCGGGGGCGTGGCTAACCCCACGTCTGATGTCAGATGTAGGGGGCAGGATGAGTGGGGCTGTGGCCGCGGCAGCTGTACACAGGCTGCCGCTGGTCTGGCCCTGCTCCTGCTCCTGCTGCTTCAGAAAAATAATTGCTACTTGGAGAGGTGCCTCTTTGTCCAGTTAGCAGAAGTTATAGGCTATTACTCTGGACCCAACCATCTAATTCCATTGACATGAAAACTCACTGGATATTTGTGTTCACATGAATAACAGTTCTTAGTGAGGTAAGATTCCATCACAGTTTTTAGAAAACGTGTGAAATCTTGGCGTTTTACCCAGGCTTTTATATGATTGTCTCTGCTGCTGCTGCTGCTGCTGCTGCTGCTGCTGCTGCTGCTGCTGCTGCTTTTTATCTTGTATGGTCATATTGTGCATGTATTTTAAATCTTTTTAGTCATATTTATGTTTTTATATTCTAGCTTAATATTTTAATTGTGTAATTTTTATAGTCTTGTTTTAATGTTCCTATGTGAACTGCCTTGAGATTGTTTTAATAAAAGGCAGTATACAAATTTAACAACAAAATAAAATAACAAATTTGATAGGTGTTCAGATTTCCCTTCTTCCTGCAAGCTAACAATACAAACTCTGACCAAATCCCACCTAACCTAAATGGCCACATTATTTTAACCTTCTCCACCTCAGACCTCCAACCCATCCTACAACCGTCGCTCTGAAGGTCCTCTTCGCTCCCACTCTCCTCATCCCTGAGCAGAAGACCCCCCTATTGGCTAGATGGGCCTGATCCAGGATAAGGCAGCTTCTTCCATTCTCGGGGGCGGGGGGGCCTGGGTCCCAGGAGGGATCCCTGCTTCCTGTGGGAAGGTTGCAAGGTCAGCCCCTGCCATCTCCCTTTAGGGCAGGGCTGAGGAAGACCCCAGTTCTGTGCCAGAGGGATGAGAGCTCGGGCTCAGGAGGAGGTCCCGTCCTTCTGCTGTGCACTGCCCTCTTCTGCTAGCAGCAGGTCAGCGCTTCCCAGCTTTGGCTTCCCGGGGAGGAGAGCCACAGAGCACTGCATGCCCAATGTCAACAGAACCTCAAAGGGCTATCGATGCTTCTGAACTCCTGGCTGGCCTTCAGCAGGAAGGGCCGTGGATGGGGCCAGTTGCTGTCCCAGTTTCTTCTGAGACGTCCTCCCCACCCCCCCATAACTCTCTCTTGCCAACGCCATGTCCGATTTAAGAGCATTCAATATATTACTGTTAGGTGAAATATGACTCCCGGGAGGGGGGTTGTAGAAAAGCCCCACCTCCCCCCAAAAAAACCTTTCAGTGGTGCCTATGATGCTGCATACATCTGAGGAGGCCCCCAACCTCACTTTGCAGTAGGCCCCCATATCCCTTTGTCCGGCCCTGCTTCGAGTGGGCAGGTGGAGCTCAGTTGCCCCCAGTCCAGTCGAAAGGGATGAATTCACAGGATCCATCCTGCTGCTGGCCAGAGCTCACAGAGGGGGGCCCTGAGCCAAGCAGGGTGGGCTGCACAAGACATTTGTGATGCAAGCATGACCTCGGGAGGGGAGCCCTGAGACCTCCCAGCCTGGAGGCTGTCAGAGCAGCTGCTGATATTCCAGCCTGGGCCCAGGACCATGCTGACGATCCTGCTGGATGTCATCCCAAACAGCTGCCAGTTGCTGCTGGTCTGTTTGCTCCTTCTTGTCGCTCACTGGACCATCCAGAAGTCTAAAGGATGCTCGGTAAGAGGCTGCTTTTGTACTGGGGCCAGCCAGGGTTTGGCATCCCGGCTTTCTGCACGGAGAAGAGCAGGCCACATCAAGAATACACACTGGCTAGGAAGGGTGGTCTGGATTCCCAACCTTGGAGGTCCAAATGTTGTTGGACTACAACTCCCAGCATCCTCAGGGGCTGACAGTCCCCCTGATCTCTTGCCTAGATGCAGATCCTTCAGCCTCAGGCTATAATAATTATAATTATAATACAATCATCTTTGTTTATTAGTCGCCTCATAACAAATTCTTCTCTGGGTGGCTCACAATACCACATTTAAAAATAAATAAATAACACATCACAACACGACACAAAAATACAAAATGCAATACAAAACATTTTTAAAACTAAAAAAAGCCCCCAATTTTAAAAGTCAATTATTAACAAGCCTGAATGATCAGAAAGGTCTTCAACTGGCCTCTAAAAGAACAAAGTGACGGCACCAGGCAAGCCTCGCTGGGGAGGCTTTTCCATAGATGGGGTGCCACCACCAAAAAGGCCCATTCTCTAATAGCCTCCACCCAGCCCACCTCGTTTGGCAGGGGCACTTGGAGCACAGCTTCTGAAGAAGGTCTTGAAGTTCAAGTTGGGACATCGGGGGCAAGGCACTCTCTCGGGTAACCTGGTCCCAAGCCGTTTAGGGCTTTACAGGTTAAAACCAGCACATAGGGTGGGTGGAAGGAGCTGCCCAGGGTTGCCTGCCCTCCACAATTAGCCTGGGGTCCCCAGGAATCCACATCAATCTCCAGGTAACTCTTGAAAGCAAATCTGGAGGTGTTCATGGCTTGAGATTTATTTTATTATATTTATTTATATTTATATACTGCCCCAAACCTGCGTCTCTGGGCAGTGTACAACAAAAATACAAATTAAACAAAATTAAAAATGATTAAAATGTTGAAATCATTTAAAACCCAACATTAAAAACTATTAAAACTGTAAATCTGGGTGAACAATTGTGTCTTCAGTGCCTTTTTAAAAGTTGCCACAGATTGGGGAAAACATTGTGGCAAGAATCTCCAGGAACAGCTTCGGCCAGAGGAAGCAACCCTAGACTGCCCCTTTCCTTCTGCTCCTTCTGCCAATTTGATATTTCTGTTGGGGAGAGAATGGCTTCTTGGAAAGGGTATTTGTGCGAAGATGCTTGCAGGCCAGTGTGGCATCCGCTCTCAAGTTCAGCAGACCCAGGGAAGGACCTCTTCATTCAGCAGCAGGTTCTGGGAGCACCAGCAAGAGGTGGTGGGCCAGTCCCTCCTGGGGAGCCTTTGTTTTGACTTTTCTGGTCTTCCTTTTATTTCTCTGTGACAGGTCCCATGTCTCAAGAGGAAGAAGCAGAAGAAGCACCACACACCATTGATAAGTATGCAGCCATGTATGGCTTTGTGATGAGGTGGCCTTCAGGAGCCCCCCTTCCCCCCACCCCCAAGACCCCCCTCTCTTTAATTACCTAACCTGCTGTAACCATAGGAACATAGGAAGCTTTGCTAACTGAGCAAAGAGGCGCCTTTATAAAGTGGCGATTCTCTTATTTTTTAGCGGGGAGAGAGTCACTGGCCCTCTCCACCTCCAGCACAGCATCCCTCCAGCGGCTGTTGCTCTTATGCTTCTTTTTTAGATTGTGAGCCCTTTGGGGACAGGGGGCCATCTTATGCATGCATGTATGTATTTATATCTATGTAAATGGCTTTGGGGACTTTTTGTTGAAAAGCGGTATGTGCATATTCTTCTTCTTCGTCATATACTGAGTCAGACCCTTGGTCCATCCAGCTCAGTATTGTCTACCCAGACTGGCAGCGGCTTCTCCAAGGTTGCAGGCAGGAGTCCCACTCAACCCTGAGGTTCTGAAGGTTCCGCAGACTAACAGGCACCTTCCAAAGTGGGGATTCTCTTACTTTTTAGCAAGGGGAGAGCAAGTGTCCATGTTCAGCCCAGCCCAGCCTCCCTCCGGTGGTTGTTGCCAGGGGTCTCTTTTTAGATGGTGAGCCCTTTGGGGATAGGGAGCCATCTTCTTCTTGGTCTTTTTCTATGGAAACTGCTTTGCTTTGTTGAAAAACCTTTCAGTGTAGGCCTTAGCCTGTCATGCCTGACGCAGACCTTATGGAAAAGGAAACCATCCAGCATTATAAATGAACTACGTAAAGACTGGAACAAAGTGAACTCTCCACAGCCCCTTTTTAGAGAGCTGCAACATTTACAGTGCAATCCTAAACATGTTTACTCAGAAGGCCCTCTGGTTTCAGTGGGTCTTATTCCTGCTAAGTGTGTCTCTGGGACTGTAGCTTTAATTGGTTAGATCTGGGGTTTCCAACCTTGGGTCCCCAGATGTTGTTGGACTACAACTCCCAACATCCTCCAGCCACAATCGCCTTCCCAGCCATTGCAACTGGGGATGATGCTGGGAGTCCCAGAGGATCTGGAGACCCAAGACTGCGAACCCTGGGTTAGATTAATAAATTAAGATGGTTAATTGACTCAGTTAATTGGGCAACACATTTCAAAATAGACATATTATTTTTAATACAGGTATTTCTGAAAATGACTGTTGGCAATTAGCTCCTTAAAAGAGGCATTCCTGCTGTTTTCTCTCCCACTGGCAGGAAAGCCTCTCTTAAGGAGAAGTCTGCTGCAACACGTTCATCACCTAAAAGTCAAGTGCGGGGCAGCGGGTGGGGGGGGGGTGCTGCTGCTTAGTTCACAACCGTTGTTCTTCTTGCCCATGTGCAACTTTATGCAATTGATTACTTGCCTAAAGCTCATCGTGTAATTCATCCACCAAAGTTTCTTTGATCGGGTGCTGCCCCTGCCTTTCTCTCCCACTCACAGCTCACATCTCTCTTGTCTCATTTGCAGCACCTCTGGAAGGAGCAAAGGACATGAGCTCAACGTACACAGAGGAGAGGTGAGCGGCCCCCACCCCACTGCCCAAGGCCCCACTCAGTGTGCCTCTTCTGCTGGGAACACTCTGCATCCCCGGGAGCACGGAGTGGACCAGTCCTCTCCTCCTGCTAGAGACAAGGAACACACACACACCACAAACACCCAACTCCCTGTTGTTTTCTAGAGGAGCAGAGAGAGCCCACAGGGCATGCATGACAGATCAGACAGTTCAACATTTCAATAGATGGGACAAGATGAAGTCAGGCCCTGAAGCCCAGCTTAGTCTTGGGGACCCCTTGGGGGGATTTGCTCTTAAATGGGTTGTTAAAACCTCCTTTTCCTGCTGGGCTGGCCGGAGGGCTCCTCTCCTTTCCACTTTGGTGCTGCTGTGCCTGTGGCTTAGCTTGCCTGCTCTGTTTTGCTTGTTGATGTTACACGCTGAGGCTGTTCACACAACGGAACACTGGGTGGGTCAAGTTTCCTACCAGATTTGGGAGCTGTGTGGCTCTTCCAATTTTTGGCGGTGTGGGAGCAAACAATGAGGGAGAAGTGATTGTGTGGGAGTCAGGAGCTGGGGAGGACAGCTTTTCTGTCTACCTTGGTCAAATGCTCGGCATGGAAGCTGGGTAGTCTGGGGCTGCCCTGCCCAGCTCCCCCTTCCTCCTTGTTTGCTCCCGCACAAGCAAGAATTGGGGTCACGCGCACAGCTCCCAAACCTGAGTAGGACACGGTTGTGTGGACAGCCTCACTGAAGACGTTTTGTTTTGCGTTTTGTTGCGCACCACCTTGAGTGCCTTTTTGGCAGGAAGGCAGTTTAGAAGTTCTTGAACAAACAAATAAAGCAGATGAGCAGAGGAAGGAAACCACAGCCCTGGGCATACACACTGTTGTACAGGTGTCTGCACACAGGTACACGTTCCTGTGTGAATGACTGAACATGCATTCATTTTAAAACTTGTGTACCTGGGTGCCAACCCTCTCAAACACAGCAGGTACATCTAGGGTGTACTACCCTACTGTACATGCATTGAATATAATGTGTGCATAACTGTACATGCATCCAGAACTGTACATGGGCACACAAATAGTACATGTGCTGAACATAATGCGTAAGGAGAGCTTATGAGTCCATCTAGATCCGTATTGCCTGCACGGACGGGCAACAGCAGTGGTGCTCCAGGGTTTCAGGTACAGAGAAGCGTCTTTCCAAGCCCTCCCTGGAGCTGCCACCAGGTGATTGAACCTGGGGCCATCGGATTCAGCACGCCCTTCCCCAGTGTCTAGAACCATCATCACTCCAGGCAGCTGGCCCCTGATAGAAGAGCTCTTGAGGCCCTCCAGCTCCAATGTGGTCTGACTCACAGGACTGCAGAGGAGAGGGGGCTGCCCTCCCCCCCTCCCTCCCTGGGGTCCCCAGTCACAGAGAATATAGAATTCTTGGTCTTTGAGGCTCCTCTTGGAGCAAAATCATGGCGCGCGCGCGCACACACACACACACACACACACACCCCGGCCAGGCTTCCCAGCTTACACCCCAAGTCTTGGTGAATTGGTGCCAGTCCAGCTTTGAAGGCTGTCTTGGGGGGGACCTTGTCTTTGGATCGCTCTCTTGGCTGGTGCCATCTGGGCTTTGGGCTCAAGCAAGGCAAAAGCAATAGTCGGAAGATTCCGGGGAGAGAATATGTATGTGAAATGGTGGCAGTGAGACACACACCCCAGATGAGTGTGCGTGTGCAGTTACCTTAGCAATGGGAGAGGGAGATGAATTTAGGGGAGTGGAGAAAAGCAGGGACGGTAGACACAGTCAAGTGGCAAGCAGTGCGATGATGCTAGCCCCCTAACCTGCCCCCCTCTCTCCCATGTCCCCTAGGCTGCTATCCGAGGACCGGAGCCTGCTGCTCACTCTGCAGACCCTGGACAGGAATATCCACTATCTTGCCTGGCAAATGCAACGCCTCAGTCACTCGTAAGGACACCGAGGGGGTCGGGCTGGGGGCTGCAGACACCCCCCCGACTCTTCAGCATGGTCTGGGCAGTGGTGGGCCAGTCCCTAGGGAAGAAAGGGGTGACCCCAAGAGCCGCGGGGTTTGGACAAGCTGCTAATGAAGGCACCTTCGGGCTACACCCACGCCCACCAATTTTCACATTAGGCGCTTGCACCAGGCCCTGCCCGTTTGCCCCCAAGTAACGCTTCACAAAAGAGGCACGAGGCTTATGGCACTTGCGAAAACCGTTTGGGCAACCTTTGGTGACCACAGCACTGTCCCACCCTCTCCCCCTCCTCCCAATTTAGCAGTGTTTTTCTAAGCCCAAAACATTCGCTCCGTGTACATCCACCCACCCAACCTCTTGTGCTGGTTTTGCACACAGCTGCCTATTTTGCAGCCCTTGGCAGCCGTATGGTGGCCCCCTTTTCCGGATTTTGCAGAAGTGAACAATGTACCACCCTAGAGAAGCCTGCACTTCCGTTTGGCCCTTGGGCCTGATCCTGCAGAGCCCTTTCTAGGTGCTGAGGACTGAAGGGCCGCATCTTCCCAGGAGGGCCAGGTCCCCACATGCTGCTTTGCTCACCTCGTGCTCGTTTCAGTGGGACCCTCATAGATCCCAGGAGGCTGGATGCTCTTCAGCAACACATGGACGTTGTGTCGGTCCCAGAGGAAAAGCAGCCGAGTGCGACGATATGAAAGTGGAGGGAGCCTGTGTGTGTTTTGGAGCTACACAGAAATCTGGGGGACAAAACTGGCTTTGAACTTATAGATATTCTGGGGACCTGAGTCTGTGCCGTCCAATGCCAGGGCTCTGAGCTCGTCAGTAAACAGAAAGTGCCTCTGAGCCTCACGCACAAGGGCGGATTAAGGCAGAGGCAGAGGAGGCATCTGCCTACAGTGGCAAAATTGGGAGGAGCAGCAAGTTTGCCGCTCCTCAAATTTTGCTGTGTCTCTCTGGGGGCGGCGGTAGCTGTGGGGAGGGGGGGCACGAGGGGAAATCGCCCCCTTGGCCTCTAAATTTTGTCGCTGCTGGTGGCAGGATGAGGTGGGGTGTCGGCGGCTGGCTGCAGGGAGGGGGGCGAGGAGGGAATAGTGCCCCCCCTTTTAACCCTCAAGCCCCAGGAGCAGCGGTGGCCTGTCTCTGGCCCCACCAGTGGCCCCTCCAGTAACACCCCATGCACAGGGGCATGGCTTGGGCTCTGAAGCCAAGCGAGCTCTCCCCCGGTCTTGCCCAAGCCGTGCCCCCACGCCCCCTCCCTGCAGCCAGCCACCGACACCGCACCTCATCCTGCTGCCAGCAGTGAGAATATTGAGAGGCCAAAGGGGGGATTTCCCCTCGTGCCCCCCCCCCCCGCCCGCCCGCAGCGGCAAAAGCCTGTTTGCCTATTGGCAGCAAAGAGGTGACTCCGTCCCTGCTCCCGTGTAATCTGGAATTAGGGGGCAAAGGTTTCTGAAGCAGCAGCAGCAGCAGCAGCAGCAGGCGTCCAGGCAGCCTTCAACCCTGGCCCGGCCCAGTCCGCTTCGAGACCCAGCACCGGGCGGGCCAGAGGGCTGCTTTCTCTGGGCTCCGTCCCCCCCTTGCGCACACAGCAGGCCTGCGGCCGTGCTTAAGGGGCAGGAGGCTGGGCTGGGGCTGAGCTGCCGTCCTGAGGATGTCTCCCCGCTTCCTTTTCTGCCTCCCTGTCCAGGACGCGGCGCTCTGCCTCCAGCAGCTCGGCGGAGTCCGTCACCTCCATCTGCAGCTGGACCCGCACCTCGGCAGGAGGAGGCAGCTCCCCCAGCCGGCCCAGAACGCCCCCCTCGCCAGCGCCCGGCTCCCCGGCAGAAGCAGCTCCCAGGAGGCCGGCGGCACCCCCGGCGACTAGGCCCCAGAAGGCGGCCCACCAGGGGCCCCCCGCTCACCACAAGGCGGACGTGGGCCTGTGCCAGAAACGTCAGCAGCCACGGAGGGGGGCCACAGCCCAGCGGGGGTGCCTGAGCCCCCCGGCTCCTTCCTCGCACCCACCAGCACCCCAAGGCACCCGCGCCCGCTGCCCGGGCGGCAGCAGCAGCAGACTCGGCTTCCTGGATTACAAGAACCAAGAGCTGCTCGACTGGCACATCCAGAGGAAACACCGGCACAAGGAAGCAGCCCCCTCCTCGTGCCTGGCCGCTGCAGCCCCCCCTTGCCCGGAGCCGAAGGCCCTGGTGTGCAGCGTCAGGTCTCCCCCAGGTGGGACGCCGCTGCCTTGGGTGAGCCAGCAGCCCCCTGCAGGGCAGAAGTCACGCAGCCACACACCCCCTCCAGCCGCCCTGCAGGGCCGGTGCTCGCCACCCAAGCCCCGCCCTGCCCCGAGCTCCCCAGAGCCCCTGGCCTGCCTCCCCTTGGCTGCCTCCGAAGACTCGCTGCTCGCCCCCCTCCTGGTCTGCAAGAACGAGAGCCCCAGCTGTGCCCAGGGGGGCCCGCCGGAAGGCAAGACGGGCGGGGTGGCGCCCAGCAAGGAGCTGGCCCAGATCCTCAGCCTCTTAGGGCGAAGCAAGAGTCCGGTGCGGCCCGCCACCCCCAAGGAGCGAGAGAAGGGGGCCTGCAGCAGCAGCAGCGGGAGGCCCAGCACCCCCAAGGAGGGCCGCTGCAGCGCGGGGAGAGCCGGGAGCCCCAAGGCCAAGGGGGAGCCGCTGGAGGCGGCCAGCGTGCTGCCGGACCGGAAGGTGCGCAGGCTGAGCTGGGCCGACGCCATGCCCGAAGCCCAGAGACCGTGCGGCGGGGCCCGGGAGCAGCCTGGCGCCGGCCACTGCCAGCCCAAGTTCCTGGAGCCCTCCTTCATGTGCCAGAACCAGCTGGAGCTGCCCTGCCTGGCTGCGGCAGCCCAAGCGGAGCTGCCCCCCCAGGGCTGCCCCCCGCCAGCCAAGGCCCCCCGTGCAGGAGCCCCCAAGGCCCAGTGCCTGGCCCACTCCATCGTGCATTCCCTGGACCTGGAGCAAGCCCGGCAGCAGCTGCACCTGGTCCTGGCCAAGGGGCTGGAGAAGCGGGGCAGCCGGCCCAGCGTGGAGTACCCCGTGTGCCTGCTGTGCGGCCGCTGCACCCCCTACTGCCCCCACCACCCCCGCCGGCGGCACAGCCCCTGCCTGCTGGTCTACCCGCGGCTGAGCGTGCAGGCGGGCGAGGTGCGCATGAACCTGGGCTTCCTCCTGAAGATCAAGCGGTCCGAGGCCGAGGAGTGGGGGCTGGCGCAAGGCCTCCCGCTGCCTGAGGCGCGGCAGGGCAAAGAGCCGCCCCCCCGCAAGGAGAGGAGCCGCAGCAGGAGCCGGCGGAGAAGGGCTCGCGGCCGTGCCGCTGCTGGGCACCACCAGTCCCCCGCCCTGGAGCAGCCCCGGCAGCAGCGGCCCATCGAAGGGGAGGAGCCGCGGAGCAGGGGCCGGCGGCGAAGCAGGGGCCGGGGGGGCGTCCGCAACAAGCGCCCCGCCACCCCCGCCCCAGCGGCAGCAGCAGCAGCCACCTCCCCACGCGCCCCCAAAACGAAGCCTCCCTACACACACCCGGGCAGTCCGCCCCCGCCCACAAGCGCCAAGCGAGCTGGGGAAGGCAAGCCCCTGCTGGGCAAGCAGGCCTCCTCCCTGCTGAAGCGGGTGCTGTCCTGCCTCAAGCACGTCTGGGCCAAGGTGCGCGGGGCCAAGGAGAAGGAGGGCGCCACCACCGCTTCCCCCAGCAAGGGGCGAGGGCAGCCCCCGCCCGCTGCGGCTCCTCCGCCGGCCTCCCCAGCCCCTGGTGGGCTCAAGAAGAAAGTGAGCATTTTGCTGAAGAGGCAAGACTCCTCCCCTCTGGAGGTCACCACCATGCCGGGGACCTCCCAGCAGCCGGGGACGCCAGCGCCCGGCTCCAAGAAGGGCTCCCCCAAGGCCCGCCGGAGACCCACCCTGCACTTCACAGAGGCCGAGCCTCTGTGGGGCCCCAAGAAAGAGGACGGGCGGCGGAAAAAGCCCGCTTCCCCGGGGACGCCCAAGAAGCCGCCTCGCCCCCCCTCCCCGGCCTGGTTAAAGAAGAGCCCCTCCTGGCAAAGCAGCCGCCGCGGCTCCAAATCGAAAGGCTTCGACTAGGAAGCCCGGCCCGGCTGCCTTTGGGGCGCCCTCTCCGGCAGGCTCCCCCCACCCCTCCACCCGTAGCGCACAGCCGGCCTGTGTGGCCTCCTCCCTTCCCAGCTGCAAATAAATTGGCTGGACTTTTCCATCGCCCTGTCCTGTGCGCTTCCATCGCCGCCCATTTCGCTCAAGTCTTCCCTGGCACCGGGGTGGGAGCACAAACTAGGGCCGTAGGAGGGGGGGTAACTCCTCAACTCCCCCCCGGTCTTTATCCAGCTGCTTCTGGATGATGTAAGGCTGGGCTGCTCCAGTTTGGCCCTCCTGCAGATGTTGGCCTACAACTCCCATAATCTCTGGCTAGTGGCCACTGTGGCTGGGGTGATGGGAGTCAGGGCTGTCCTTCAAGAGCCCGGGCTGGGTATGGGGCCCGGGGCAAATCAGCCACTGCGGGGGCTCCTTCCAGTTAATTCGAATGGGGGGTTAAAAGAGCAGGGCCCGGGGCGTTCGCCCTGCTTGCCCTGCCCTAAAGACAGCCCTGATGGGCGTTGTAGTCCAAAAACAACTGTGGGGCCTAAGTTGAGCAAGCTTGGCCTAAGGGCTTCAGAATGTCCTATGGAGGAAAAGGAGGAACCTCTGAGTGGAGAGGAAGGCAGGTTGGAGGCAGAGGGAGGGAATGGGGGCTCATGGCAGGAGATCAGGGAAGCTTGGAGGGTGGAAGGGCAGAGCCACTGTGAGCCACTTTGGATCGGTGACTGATAAAGGTTTAAAAATGTGTCCCATTTCCCAGCTGGTGGCTCCCAATAAAAACACAATCTGCCTGTTTCCCACACAATGCATAATCAACCTATGGAATTCTCTGCCACAAGATGTGGTGACAGCCAACGGCCCTGGGTGCAGGTGGCTTTAAGAGGGGTTTGGATAACTTCATGGAGAGAGGTCCATCAATGGCTACTGGTCTGGCGTCTGCAGGCCACCTCCAGCCTCAGAGGCACGATGCCTCTCAATACCAGTTGCAGAGGAGCAACAGGAGGAGAGAGGGCATGCCCTCCGCTCTTGTCTGTGAGCTTCCCAGAGGCATCTGGTGGGCCACCCTGTTAAGCAGGATGCTTGGGCCAGATCCAGCAGGGCTGTCCTTATGTCCTTAACCGGGTACCATGAATAAACCCAGAATGAAATACATTTAAAAACATCTGCAAAAAGCCCGATTATGCAGTTTGTCAAAACATAGTCTAGAAATCTCTGAAATAAATATATACTTTCTTGGCCCCAGGAAAAGCCTCCCTAGATAGATCTTAGCTGCCATTCTTCTGAGGGCCAAGAGTATGTGAGGCTGCCGGCTGCCCCAAGCAGGGAGTTCTAGCAGGAGGGAGGGAGCCACCACTGAGAAGGCCCTTCGTCTTGTGCAGACCTGTATGTCAGGTAACATTGCCACTTGGAGCAGGTTCTGTATTTATTCAGTGCCATCTATAGGCATGCTGCTTTGCAAAGAGTGAGAAAAGAGGCCTCTGCCCCAAGGCGCTCACAGTCCAAAACTCACACAAGGTGGATGAATGTGGAAGCAGGGATAGGCCGGGGCAGACTCTGCAGTCACTTCATTGACAAGGGCTTTGAGCTAGTTAAGACCCCCTTGGAAGATCTTAAAGGCTGCAAGGGGGTGAATGGTCCCCTAGGCATTCAGGTGCTTGCTCTGCCATCCCAAGGGTGGCTCTTTCGTGCTGCCAGCAAGGACGGTGCATGTCTTCTCCCTGAGCCAAGGTGGGCTGCGTTGCTCGTGCACGTGGCGCCCAGGTGCTTGGGCCAGCACTTTCTGGTGCCTGTAAGCCGCCTGGCAATCTTTGGATGATATAGGAACATAAGAAGCTGCCTTACTGAGTCAGACCCTTGGTCCAGCTAGCTCAGGATTGCCTACACTGACTGGCAGCGACTCGGGCAGGACAGATGGATCGCTCGCTCCACCCGTTGTGAAAGCCTGCACGAGCACCTGCGCACACGGCCCAACATCTAGAAACTACAGTTCCCGAAAGGCATTGCGCCAGCCAGGGAGCGCACGTGCGGGTTCTTGCCGGAGGCGGTTCTCTTAATCCTCCTATTGGCACGTCCAGACTGGAACTTATCGTCTGCATCCTCCTATTGGCCGGGAGCCAAAGGCGGGTTTCTTTCCTTCCGTACCTCTGAGGTGACTAGCTCAAACATTGGTTAATACCGTAGCCAATGATCGTTGGGGAGCCCAGAGTGGCGGGAGAGCTGGCCAATAGCGACGAAGGCGCGAGCGGGGAGCCCGTTTGACTTTGAACGCAGCCTCTCTGGACTGGAGCCGTGAGGGGCAGAGAGCGCCTGAGAGGTGTCGAGGAGCCCCGCAGAGCCCGCGCTTGGCCGCCGCCCCGCTGAGGTAAACCAGGACCGGCCTCTGCCGGAAGCGGAGGGCGGCTGAGGGGACGGAGGGATGGGGACGCCACCCGGCTCCGGGGTCCTGGCTGACGCGCGTCTCCCCGCGCTGGGCGCCCGAGGAGGCAGCTCGGGGTGCGCCTCTCCCTCCCGCCCTGCGCTGCTCGCAGGCTGGCCATTCGCCAGGGAGAGCTGCGCTGCTTCGCTAGCTGAACCTGACGAACGGCCAGCCTGCGAGAAGCGCCGCTCGAGGGAGGGCGAGGAGCCACCTGGGGCGCCCCCACCCCCGACTTCCTGGGAGGAAAACCCCTGGAGCGGGCGAGTCTGGATGCTCCCCTTCTTGGATCAGGCTCCCTCCTGCGGGTAGGAATGGAGCCAGGGGGCTGGAGAGAGGCCCTCCTTCCTGGCGGGGGGGGGGGGCTCCTGGCCAAGACCGGGCTGGCGAAGGCACAGCGCTGGGGGCATGTTCCCCCTCGCGGGGATTCCCAGTTGATGTGGACTACAACTCCCAGCATCCCCCCAGGATCGCCAAAGCCATTGTTAGCTGGGGGTGCTGGGAGTTGTAGTCCACAACATCTAATCCCTGTGAGAGGGGACCCTGGCTGGGGCTGCTCTCTAGTCTAGGGGGAAAGAAAGGTGGCTGAGTCATGAAGACATGGTTGAGGGTCAGACTGCTGTGATGAATGCTCTCCTGCTGCTTTCCAACGAGGAACACTCGAAGCAGTCTGCGTGAGAAATGCAGAAGAAATAAAACAGCACCCTGTCCCAAGAAAGCTCACCACTAAAACATTAGGAGGCAGAAGCCAGCAACAGCCACTGGAGGGATGCTGGGGTTGGTGTGCGGAGAGATGCCATTTGGTGCTCAGCACACTGGTTTTGTTGGCTGCCACAGGATGTGGCAATGGATGTCGGCTTGGGTGGCTTTAAAAACTCCTGGATACATTCATGGAGGACAGATCTAGTAGTGGCTACTAGTCTCGGTGGCTAACATGGAATTTCTAGATTGAGGGAAGATTATTTATTATTTATTTATTTATTTACTGTATTACATTTTATTTCTGGCTCTTCCTCCAAGGAGCCCAGAGCGGTGTGCTACATACTTAGATTTCTCCTCACAACAACCCTGTGAAGTAGGTTAGGCTGAGAGAGAAGTGACTGGCCCAGAGTCACCCAGCTAGTATCATGACTGCATGGGGATTTGAACTCGGGTCTCCCTGGTCCTAGTCCAGCACTCTAACCACCACACCACGCAGGCTCTACACCAGATACCTCTGGATATCTGCTGCAGGGGAGCAAAGGTGGGAGAGGAGTGTTGCCCTAAACCAGGCCAGCTCAAGTCTAACATCTCTAAACCAGGCCAGCTCAAGTCCATCATCCAGCTTCCACAGTGCCCCCCCAGCTGTTTTTGGACTACAACTCCCATAATCCCCAGCCACAGTGGCCAATAGCCAGTGATAATGGGAGTTGTAGGCCAACATTTGCAGGAGGGCCGAAGCTGAGCAGCCCTGCCCAGTAGGCTTTCCAGAGGCATCTGGTGGGCCACTGTGGAAGCAGGATGTTGGACTTGGGCCCGATCCAGTAAGGCTGTGTTCTTAAGACCTGCTCCAGAGCTTCTGCTCCACGGCAAGCCATACTCATCGGGTCTGATCTGGACATGTGTAGGCATGGTTTGATCCTAGAGACACTTGTTTTGGGGATCTAAGCTATATACACACACACGCACACACTAGGTTTACAGCTCAATCCTAAGCATGTTTGTTCTGCTTACTTCATTGCCAGTATCTGCCTGGGGAAAGTGTTTTAGACTTTGGGTGTAAGCTTATGATTATATTTAGTACTTGCATATCCCACACTTTCTCTAAGCAGCTCAGGCCAGCATGCATGAGGGTTCTCCCCCTGCCCTATTTGGTCATCACAAGAACCCTGTTAGATACTGAGAGACCATTATTGAGAGAAAGTTACCCAGTGAACTTTGTGACTGAGTGAGGACTTGAACATAGGCCTTGCTGGTCCCACTCTGACAATTCAACCATTATACTACACTAATCTGTTCAGTATTGCATAACTAAATACTGTTGGAACACTAGTTCACACCATACTTCATAGGAAGCTGCCATATATTGAATCAGACCCTTGGTCCACCTAGCTCAGTATTGTCTACACAGACTGGCAGTGGCTTTTCCAAGGTTGCAGGCAGAAATCTCTCTCAGCCCTATCTTGGAGAAAGGGAACTTGAAATCTCAGATGCTCCTCCCAGAGTGGCTCCATCCCCTAAGGGAAATGTCTTACAGTGCTCATGCATATTTTCTCCCATTCATATGCAACCAGGGCAGACCCTGCTTAGCAAAGAGGACAAGTCATGCTTTGCTTGCTACCACGAGACCAGCTCTCCTCCCACTAGGCCAGTGGGATATACAGGTGGACCTTAATATTTGCAAGGGATTCATTCTGCGGCTGTGCCATAGATATGGAAACCGTGAATATTGAAGCATTGATCCCTATGGGATCACGGGGGTTAAGTTCCTGGTCAGCCATTTTCAGCTGAAAATCGACCAGTTTCCTTACCAGTCTCTGCTGTTCCCTGCAAGTTGCACTGTGCCCCCCAAATGGCTGAAAATCGACCAATTTTCATGGGGGAGCTTCTTACTTTGCTGCTTCCCCCAAGTCATGCTGTGCCCCAAACTGGCCAAAAATGACAGGATTTTTGCAAGGGTGGGGCGGGAGCCATTTTGTGGCTCCAATTCCTAAAATGGTGGCTGGAAATGACCTCCGTGGTCATTTCCAGCCACCCCTGACGCATGGATAAGCAAGGTTGATGTGTTTTGTTTTGTTTTTTAAATTCCCCGTGTATGCCGAGGTTGGGTGACATCTTCCGTACCACAGATAATGAATCCGCAAATAAAGGGGTCCACCTGTAGTTTCAGGCCATACTTCGGGCCTTCTTGTGGTGGAAAAGTGATGCCTCACCTTCTCCCAGCCAGATAACAGATGAATGGAGACCTCCCGTGCAAACATTTATTTACATAAATTCCCTCCTTTAAAAAATCATTTTTTTGCAGAAAAGAAATTGAACATGCTGAGAACCCAGTTCATACAGCTATTCTTTGTGTGGGTTTTTGTTTGGAAAGACAGTGTATATACCTATGAGAGTACGTTATATCATCTGTGGTGGAAAAGAGGGATGTGTGCTATTTCTATACCACATAGAAATTCAACATATGCATAAACCATGAATCCATATAGGCCCACACTCTGTTAGCCATACCACTCTAAGGTAAAGAGCTTAGCAGTGTAAGCTAGTATGACAAACAGGACTATTAACTAAGCAAAGATATATGCATGTTATGCAGACCTGTTTTTCTAACCCTGATATATCAATATTTCTGACTTCAGACACTTTAATAAAGGCATGGCAGCTGTTACTCCAAGAAAAAGAAAACGCAGTTCTGATGGGTGAGACTTTATTACAAATTTCCAGAACCTTCTTACTACCAAGTCTGCTGTTTGTAAGCACTGGGTTTGTATCCCACCCCCACACTTTTTTTTTTCAGGGGGTGGGGAAGGATCACTAATAAGTATTTGGAGACCTTTATGTTCGCATTAGGATACCTCAAAACAGCATTTTATGTAACTGTTTTGTTGATGACACTAAACTATTTAGGATAGTGAAATCCACAACTGATTGTGAGGAGCTCCAAAATGATCTCTCCAAACTTGGGGAGTTGGTGACAAAATGGCAAATGTGATTCAGTGTAAGCAAGTGTAAAGTGATGCAACTAGAAAAGGTGCAGAAGAGGGCAGCCAAGATGGCCAATGGCCTGGCGCACCTTCCTTATGAGACTAGGCTTCAGCATCTGGGGCTCTTTACTTTGGAAGAGGCAACTTAAGGGGAGACATGATCAAGGTATTTATAATTGTGGAGAGAGTAGACAAAGAGAAAACTTTCTCCCTCTCACAACACTAGGGCCAGGAGTCATCCCATGAAACTGAAGGTTGGGAAATTTAGGCCCAACAAGAGGAAGTACTTTTTCACACAGTGCGGAATTAATCTATGGCATTCTTTGTCATTTGATGGCCACCAGCTTGGATGGCTTTAAAAGGGGCTTAGGCAAATTCATGGAGGACAGGTCTATCAATGGCTACTAGTTTGGTGGTTGTGGGCCACCTCCAGCCTCAGAGGCACACTCTCTCTCAATACCAGTTGCAGGACAGCAACAGCAGGAGAGAGGGCATGCACATACCTCTTGTCTGTGGGCTCCCCAGAGGCATCTGGTAAGCCACTGTGTGAAAGAGGATGCTGGACTAGGTGGGCCTGATCCAGCAGGGCTGTTCTTATGTTCTTATGATTGTATTTTAAAATGCAATCAACATTGCAGGATCTTCTTTTCATTCTTCACTTTTGAAATTAAGTGCTAGACAAATACATAATCAATGTCTTTCCTGTTTAGAGGGGCAATGATGAAATATCTGAGAATCAATAGTGGCATATTTCATTCCTATCTATTCTAAATGTACTAGAGTACACTCAGCTGTACTCTAGTAAAAATTTTATCTAATAATGGATAAAAAAATTATCCGTATTATTCCATGACCTCTGAAGCTATATTCTTTTAGCTTTATTCCTTTATTTATTTTACGTAAATAATGACATTTTGCTTTTTGAAATAATAAACTTTACTTTTCATAGTCTGCAGTCAGTAGATGGAAATCTAGTGAAAAAACTGATGATGGAATTCACTGAGAAACGGCCTGCAGGGAAGATGCTTGCAAGTGATCGTCTTGCGTCTCCAGTAAAGCAAATGTCTAGTTCTCGAGGAGAAGATAAAGAGAATCAATCCTTGCCCCAAAAGTCAACCCGATCACAGAAGTTTGATGTGTCTCCGTTACAGACAGCCAGTGTGCCAAAAGAAATGCAAAGGGCGTTCCCGCAGAAAATGTCCCCAGAGTCTGGCATCACATACACTTCCATTGTTCCCACCAGCTCCTTTTACAGCAAAGGGAAAGCATATCAAAGTCCACTGGAAAGGAAGCTGGCAAATGAAAGCCATCCTCTTGGTCCAAGAAATGAGGGTGGAAACCTGCCTATTGCCAACAAGACGGAAACAGCACAGATAATGGTGATGTCAGCAAGGCGCATAAACTCTAAAGTGTCAAATCGCCCTGCTGCTTCCAGGAAGACCAATACTTTGCCAAGGAACACCAAAAAAGCCAAAATGGAAATGGCACCTCCCAAGTCTGTTACTGGGAAAGAGAATGTGAAGTGTGCTGTTGAAAAGAAAATGGAGGCTCCTTACAGAGTCCTAAGCATGAGGTTCAAACCAGTGCTGAAACTCCAAACAGGAGCAGCATTTTTTGCCTCTGGCAAGAAATGGCACTCTGGCTCCAAGAAAGTGCTTTCCATTCCACCATCCCCCCATAATGTCAGCAAGCCCATGGTCAAAGAGAAGCAGGACATAGTACTGGTGCATGCAGATCTCTACTTGTCCACTGAAAGCAGGGCAGGAAATTCTACAAAGGGGTCCCAAAAGGAGGAGAAACATGGCCACATGGAAGCGAGTGAGAAAGTGAACCATAAAACTAGCCAAGATATGGTGATTACATGTGAATCAAACCTGTGGCAAGAAACTGGGCCTCTCCAAACTTCTCATTCTGGTTGTTCAAAAGCCCCAGCTCGAAAGGAAACTGACACTGGGGCCCAGGTAGGTTGAATTCATGAAAGCTGGCAGCATGTCTGGTGTATATCAGTGTTCACACGGCTTATTTCTACAGTGAGGCACATCTTTATCACATTTGTGTATCCTTCAAAGAATATTTGAATGTTGCAATATACTAGATGTGAAGACAGACTGTGTAACTTGCAGCTTACTAAGGCTCTTGTAGCTTTAGATCTTGTTTGCATTTGGTTGGGTGACTACATGTGAGTGCTGTCAGCTGTAAGATATTAACCCGTTTGTTTGTTTAGTATAAAAATCTCTAGGCGGTGTACAGAATTAAAATATAAAATATAACATATTTTAAAATCATAAATAAAAACACATTAAAATTCTAAAAAATGAATCTCAGCTGAAGGCCTGGGAAAACAGGTACGTCTTCAGGGTCCTCCTAAAAGTAAACCGAGAAGGAGATGCTCTTATTTCAGCAGGGAGAGTGTTCCAAAGCCCTGGGGCAGCCACGGAAAAGGCCGGTCACGAGTTGCCACCAAACGAGTTTGCGGCATCCGTAGTCGGACCTCTCCAGATGATATTAATAGGCGACGGGGTTCACGACAGAGAAGGCACTCTCTCAAATTCCCTGGACCTAAGCTGTTAAGGGCCTTATGGTAATAACTAGCACTTTGTATTTCGTTCGGAAACCTATCGGCAGCCAGTGCAGTTCTTTTAGAATCGGTGTTATATGGTCCCTTCGGATAAACCCAGAGACTAGTCTGGCTGCTGTATTCTGTACAAATTGCAGTTTCCGAACTATGTACAAAGGCAGCCCCACGTAGAGTGCATTACAGTAGTCAAGCCTAGAGGTTGCCAGCATACAAACCACCGTTTTAAGGTCACTACTCTCCAAGAATGGATGTAACTGGTGTATCAGCTGAAGCTGATAAAAAGCACTTCTGGCCACAGCCTCCAACCTGAGAAAGCAGGGAGAGTTTAGGATCCACGAGCACTCCCAGACTATGAACCTGATCTTTTAGAGGGAGTGTAACCCATCTAGAACAGGGAGATCTAAACCATTTCTCAGATCCTGACCCCCTACAGACAGTACCTCCGTCTTGTTTGGATTCAACTTCAGCCTATTATCCCATATCCAGCCTAATATTGCCTCCAGGCAGGCACTTAAGGGGGTCATGCCATTTCCTGAAGAAGTTGGTATAGCGAAATTGATCTAGGTATCATCAGCATATTGATAGCATCCCAGACCAAACTTCCTGACAATCTCTCCCAGTGGTTTCATGTAGATGTTAAAAAGCATTGGTGACAGTTTGGAGCCCTGTGGAACCCCACACTTTAGCTCTCGCTTTTCAGAGCAATAATCTCCAAGCGACACCGCCTGGAATCTGCCAGAGAGGTAGGAACAGAAAACAGTGCCACTCAATCCCACCTCCTTCAAGTAACCCAGCAGGATACCATGGTCAATGGTATCGAAAGCCGCCAAGAGATCCAAAAGGATCAGCAGAGTCACATTCCCTCTGTCAATTGCCAATTGGAGATCATCCATCAGGCCGACCAAGGCAGTCTCCACCCCATAGCCTGCCCGAAAGCCAGTTTGGGTCTAGATAATCAGTTTCCTCCAAGACCGTCTGTAGCTGAGAGGCCACCACTCTCTCAGTTACCTTGCCCAGCCACGGGAGGTTAGAGACAGGCCTATAATTGCTCAACTCTGAGGGATCTAATGCAGGCTTCTTTAGAAGAGGTCTAATAATTGCCTCCTTAAAACAAGGAGGCATCCTGCCCTCCCTCAGAGAAGCATTTATGATTTCTACCAGGACCTCTCGGCGGCTTTAGATACTATCGACCATAGTATCCTTCTGGAACGTCTGAGGGGGTTGGGGGTGGGAGTCACTGTTTTAATGTGGTTCTGCTCCTATCTCTCACACAGGTTCCAGATGGTGTCGATTGGAGATTTTTGCTCTTCGAAATCTGAGCTTAAGTATGGTGTCCCTCAAGGCTCCGTACTCTCTCCAATGCTTTTTAACATCTACATGAAACCGCTGGGAGAGATCATCGGGATTTGGAGCTGGGTGTTATCAGTATGTTGATGACACCCAGATTTACTTCTCCATGTCAGCTAGGGGTGTGCACGGACCGCGGAGTAGCGGTCCGGCACTGGGGTGGGGGGTTCCAGTAAAGATAGGGGGGTCTTTATTTAACCCTCCCAGCAACCGTGCCGTATTTCTTTGAGTAATCGGGCGGCAGGATAGCTCCCTGCCGCCCCCTTCAAAGCCCCGCTCGGCTGGCGGCCGCCCCCATGAAGACCCGTTGCTCCAAGAAGACCCACCCGTGCCGCTCCGTGAAGGAAGACCCTGCCGCTCTGTGAAGAAAGACCCCTGCCGTGAAGACCCCTTCTTGCAAGATCGAAAGGCTTCCTAGAAGCCATTTGCAGCCAGACCAGCAAAGGGGAAGGGCACGGCAGGGGAGTTCTCCTGCCGCCCTCTTGCAATGGGAGGGATCTTGCAAGCAGGGGTCTTCACGGCAGGGGTCTTTCTTCACGGAGCGGCAGAGTCTTCCTTCACGGAGCGGCACGGGTGGGTCTTCTTGGAGCAACGGGTCTTCATGGGGGCGGCCGCCCGCCGAGCGGGGCTTTGAAGGGGGCGGCAGGGAGCTATCCTGCCGCCTGATTACTCAAGGAAATATGGCGCGGTCGTTGGGAGGGTTAAGTAAAGCCCCCCTATCTTTATTGGAACCCCCCACCCGAACCAAAACCACCCCGTGTCCGGACCGGTCTGGAGGCCTTTAGAATGGCCTCCAAACCGGTCCGTGCACATGACTAATGTCAGCTTCTTCAGGTGACGGCATATCCTCCCTAAATGCCTGCCTGGAAGCAGTAATGGGCTGGATAAGGGAGAATAAACTGAAGCTGAATCCAGATAAGATGGAGGTACTTATTGTGCGGGGTCAGAACTCTAGAGATTATTTTGATCTAACTGTTCTAGATGGGGTCACACTTCCCCAAAAGGAACAGGTTCGCAGTCTGGGAGTACTCCTGGATCCACACCTCTCCTTGGTTTCTCAGGTTGAGGTGGTGGCCAGGGGTGCTTTCTATCAGCTTCGGCTGAGACGCCAGCTGCGTCCATTTCTTGAGATCAACAACCTCAAAACAGTGGTACATCTGTTGGTAACCTCCACACTGGACTGTTGCAATGCGCTCTACTTGGGGCTGCCTTTGTACGTAGTCCAGAAACTTCAGTTGGTTCAGAATGCGGCAGCCAGGCTGGTCTCTGGGTCATCTTGGAGAGACCGTGTTACTCCTTTGCTGATGGAGTTACACTGGCTGCCGATAGGTTTCTGGGCAAAAGACAAAGTGCTAGTTATAACTTATAAAGCCCGAAATGGCTCAGGTCCTGGGTATTTGAGAGCGTCTTCTTCACTACGAACCCCACCCCCCATTGAGGTCATCTGAGGAGGTCCGTCTCCAGTTACAGCCAACTCGTTTGGTGGTCGCACAGAGACGGGCCTTCTCGGCTGCTGCCCCAAGATGGTGGAATGCGCTCGTTGCTGAGTTACGCTCGTCCCCATCTCTGGCTGTTTTAAAAAAAAATTGAAAACCTTTTTTTTTTTTTTTTTTTACCCAAGTCTTCTCAGGTTTTTAATTAAAAAATACTGTTTGTTAATTTTATGGTTTTTCAGTTTTTGTATTGTTTTAACTTTTATATATGTGTTATATGTTGCATTGTTTTAATTTTTATATATGTTTTAATTGTTAGCTGGCCAGAGACGTATGTTTAGGTGGGATATAAATTTAAATAAATAAGACTATCAGGTGAAATAAGCCAAGTTGGGCAAGGGTCAAGAGAGCAGGTGGTGGGCCATACAGACCGAAGCAGTTTGTCCACATCATCAGAAGTAACAAACTGAAAATGATCCAGTTCAATCTTACAAGAGTTGTTGCTGGGCATCTCTACAATAAACTCTGCAGTAACTGTGGAGTCTAGTTCAGTGGAATACAAGATATTTTATCTGCAAAAAGGTTGTTTAAAACATCATAGCGATGTTTTCTTCTTCACAGGGTTCTGAAACAATCTCGCAGAGATCACCCAGAAACATGGACAAGCATGAGAATAATGAGGCTCTTCATGGTAAGTAACACTGGGACTATGTTAGAATCTGATAGTTGGTTGATTAAGTGCCGTCAAGTTGGTGTCGACTCTTAGCAACCACAAAGATTCTCTCCAGGATTAGTTAGAATCTGAGGTACCCATCAAAAGTTCTTTGGCCATTGTATCTTGTTCCTAAAATAATGTTCAAACAATATAATTCTGGGTTTTGCATTTGGGACCTGGAACATATTAGAACACTGCACATGTTCATTCATACATGCATACATTAAACATGCATAAAAGCAGTACATGCATGCAGTCAATCTGCTGTATATTTGAGAGATTCTGTCCCCAGGTTGACATTGAAAATTAGCCCAGGAACAGTTATTCACAAAGAATGTGTGTACATTTTTGACTGTGTTTTTATTTGATGTAATTGTAAGCTGCTCTGAGTGCTTTATTGTGGAAACATGCCCTGTAAGTTCCAGTATAAATTAAGCCTGACATGAATAATCCTATTTGTCAAGTACACTGTATTTGGAATGTAGGATAGAAATCTCAAAAACTTGTTTTCTTTTCTTCCCACCTCCTTTGGCAGATGACATCCATCCTTTGTTCAGTACACCTTCTGGCAACAAAAGAAGGTATGCCAATGTTGTTGTAATATTCATAAATAACATAGTGTAGGTGCAGAGCATATTTAGGTTGAAAAACTATGAATCTGTTTTTCCTCTGGGTTTAAGAAAATATTTTATAGAACTGTGAAAAGACTACAAGGATGGGCTTAATTTGTAAGTCCCTGTTTCCCCAGTGTCTTTCTGTTGATCCTGGAATAAAAAGCAATGCCAGAGCTTCCACCTCATTAGTCCCAGCATTGATGTTTAAAATGCAGGCTAGTATGGGATGTAGTAGGACCCTTAGAGTGTGTGCGTGTGCACATGCTTGAGTAATGCCTATCAAAATGGCTGCTTCTCGGAGGCTTTGCTTGTACAACATGCTGTACCCTCCCTCATAATGTTGGTTTAGCCCCCAATTTGTCTGCAGGGGATCAGGCTTGTTGATCAAACACTATTACTTGCTTTCATTTAATAAGCCTAATGTTCCAGCTTCTTTACTGGTTCTTCTAGCTTGCATTCATCTGCATAACATAGTTTTTATTTCGGTCTTTAACCAGACAAAAACAGTTCAAACAATCTACTCCTACAAAATAATAAAAAGTCTCTATAAAATTACTTAGTATGCTAAGTAAAAGAAGCTAGAAGTTAAAACTATGAACGTAAAACTATATATAAAAGTTAAACAACACTAATATCAGAATGACACTGAGTATAACCCTCAAGGTTGACTCAGCCTTCCATCCTTCCGAGGTCGGTAAAATGAGTACCCAGAATGTTGGGGGCAATATGCTAAAATCATTGTAAACCGCTAAGAGAGCTCCGGCTATAGAGCGGTATATAAATGTAAATGCTATTGCTATTGCTATTGCTATAAAGGTAGCAAGACAGCAGCATTCATCTGGAATACGGCAGGCAATTCTATCAGTGTATCGTATGTAATACGATTCTACAAAACCTCAGGATCCATACTGTAGCTTTAGGTTATCTGTATCAAGGCTCTGTCAGAACTTGTGGTTTAATCAAGCATCCCTTGGCCTTTACCTTTTGGGGTCAGTCATTATCCATCTGTTCGCGTTCTGGAATCCTGTGGACTCTGAACCTATTCTCACAACCACATGTATGGATGGGTGAAGTATATTCTAGCTGGTATTTATTTATCTATTGAATTTGTGCACCGCCCCAAACTTTCATCTCTGGGCAGTTAACAATAATCACCCATTACTACATATGGGGAAGTAGGAATTTGGTCTTCCATTGCTTTTAACTTACACTGGAGTTTGAAAATGTTGCCCCATCATGTGCTGGTGGGCAGAGTGATTGGCTCTTGTGATTAGCTTGAATAAGGGTTTCCTACATCCATATCACATGTGGATTTGTGTCACCCCTGTAGTACGTGACATTCATATCTGAAAAAGAAGTTGTATCTTTGGTAAAGAAGTCTTTTGGGGAGCCAGTGCAGACTTTGCTACCCACCCTTGTAAAAAGATGAATCATAAAATGTAGAGGTGGTGGGCAGTATTCCCTCTAATTTTTATCAGCAGTGAGTGGAAACAATTTTCTTCTGGGCGGCAGTTTCAAGGCAGTGTGCACATAACGATCTCTCACACAGACATATGTATAAGAACACTGTGCCACCTACAGCACAGCATGCTAAAATTATCTCCCCACTCCCTCTTCTGCAGCTTATTAATCGACACATATTTTTTAAAAATAAACTAGTTCAGTTAAGTCAACTTTCAAAAGTATATATTAATTTCTATTGGGAGGGCGGGGAAGGAAAATTCCCTTTCATTCCAGATTTGGCATGCAGGTTCCCCCAGAGACTCTGTATTCTTTCCATAGCAGCAATTATTAATTAGCAGCAGTAATAATATTTATAAATTAATATTATAAGTAATTCATTAGCAGAACTGTCTCCTACCTCTGACTTGCGGAGTTCTTTGAGAAGGTTAAAAAGGTGGATTCTGAAAGATTCAGTTGCAGCCAGGCAGCAATGTCTGAAATGCTCCCTGTCTTATGCCACCATGAGGTCCTTCCTCCATTTGGAGCCTGTTTTGTCTTGGGCCACACAGTTTCCCGAGGTCACTCACCATGACTTGTAGCACTGAAGCTGCATTCCCGCTCTACACCTCTGTGACCAGCAGGACGCAAGCACAGATAACAGCTTTTATCTCCCCCACCCCACCCCCAAGTTCACTTCTGTAAAACACATAACTTCAACTTATTGGGGGGAAAAAAGCCCTATGAAGCCTCTTTTTTTAATTGTTTGGTCAGGATAAAGTTCACTTTTTGTACCTGTTAAAAAGCAACTCTGCTTCATACAGCAGGGAATGATTATTAGGAGAAGTAGCACAAGAGCCCGCCTGCCTCTTCTTCTTAAGAGCCCAAGTGAACACACATTTAGGCTCTTCTTAAGGGAAACTTCTCCCTCCATTTGCTGCCACCAGCGTCAATTGGGCTCTCCTGAAGGAGAGAATCGTCTCCCTCCGAGAGTCCCACTGCAGCGAATGGGACTCTTGGAGGGAGACAATTCCCTCCTTCAGACAAGCCTGAGCCCTCCCGCCACTTGAGCTCAGGTGGGGAGACGTGGAGACTAGGTGGCAATGGGGAAAGGTGGGTGGAGGGGGAAGCAATAGCCCTCACCGCAGCCACAGCGAGCAGCAGTTTAAGGAAGCTGCGCGGAGGGCTGGGGGTGTGTGTGCGTGCGCACGCGCGCAGAGCTGCATGCCTTAGAGGGAAGGCTGATGCTGGGAGTTTTCTCTTAAGGTGTGTGTCGACTGCTCTCCTCTGGGGATATAGCCATCGGTACCAACTCTGACCGCTACATGGAATGACCAGTCAGAAGAAAACAATGAAAAGTCCATGAAGCCTCCATAAAGTCATGTTAGCAAGATCCATATATCCTAAATAAAATACATATTACATTTCAGGCCCCGGATTCTGCCAAATGAGCAGCCTTCCCAGGTGGAGTGCATGCCCAATGTACAGAAGGTTACTGCCCTACTGAAAACCAGCAAGAAGACAAAAGAACTGAGCAAAGACTTAAAAGGTCAAATGGTCATTGTGAGTATATTTCTGTGTGGGGTTCTTGCAGCAGCTGTAAGGGCAAGCAGGCTTTCATTTAGAGTAGAAATACCTACCTTGCAGCTAGCAGATACCATATCTTGTTTCCTTTATGTACAATCTTTCTAGAACTCCTTCCTGATGCCTTAAACTGGCAAGGATAAGGTAACATAATGTCACACTCTAAGGCTGTTCTCACGAGCAGCCTAACCCGGTTAGGATTAGCACCCCAGCCTGGGTTAGCCTGCTCATGTGCAGTGCTGGGATCTCATGGATCCTGGTGCTGTCTGCCCCCTTAACCCCAGTCTGTCTCATGGGGGTATCCCCCAATGCACTGCACTCATTGCACGGTGCGTTGTGGGATACAATGCATCCCAGCCTCCGGAGAGCTGCACTGCATGTAGTAGTGCAGATCGTGTGGGAGCATAGTCCACGCTCACACCAGTGTTGCAGGATCATCTGGGGAGAAGGTTAGTTTTGTGCAGCTTTCCCCCACACTCTGCCTCCTGTTCGTGTGAAAAGCCTTTCTGTTTGCTTTGACAGGATGCTGGTCAGAAGCATTTTGGTGCTGTTGCCTGCAAATCATGTGGCATGGTCTACTCGGCTGCCAACCCAGAGGACGAAGCACAGCACATCCAGTATCATCAGAGGTTCCTTGGAAGAATGAAATATGTGGTAAGCCTATGAGTCACACCTAGTGCGATGGGCCACATTCCTGTTGAGCCTGGTTGCCTCAATTTCAAGCCTACTCTACAGAAGAGGCGGTAGCCAGGAAGATTAGTGACCATGAATTAGCAAACAGGTATCACAGGAGTTTTGTGTGGAGTTTAGCAGGGAAGTGTGTGGGAGTGTTTGAAGGGAGCCTCTCTTGATTTCATGGAACCCAGCAGGAAGAGAAGGTAAGAACTACTCCCTCTTCTATATTCTATATTCTCAGGAAAGAAAGTTCAAACAGTTGAATAGCTGACAACTTCAGCTAAGACCTAACTTTCAGTCAAACAATCTCCAAATACTCTAAATGGCAAACAAAACCAATTGTGAAGGTTGGGAGCCAGCAGGGGAGGGGGTGCTTCCCAGTGTATTGCACAGAGTGTTACAGTCATGACTATCTGCTCAGTGGGCCGAAGCCGTGGGTGTGTGCTTGGTGCAAGGAGCTCTTGGCTCTTGGAGAAGAGGTTTGTTCCCTCAAAGCCTAGGTGGCTGATCTGGAGAAGCTCAGAGGTATGTGGATGAGACCATCATGGATGTGATTGAAGCATCCCACTCCCAGGCTGATGGCTCCTCTGCCATCATGGAGAATGGAGGTCTTGGGGAAAGAGGACTTCAGTCTGGGGAAGAGGGACCCCTTCCATGGATGATGAGCCCATATCCTCTCGCACAGGGCATACTCCTCCAGGGGGTTGAGGCTTCCTACCATTAGGGGTATAGAGAGATGGTTCTGTGACCTGTGTGTAGACTGCACTGTGATTTGCCTGCCTGGTGCAAAGGTGTTGCATGGCATCTAGATAGGTTGTTTTGGGGAGGAGTCAGCTGTCGTGCACGACGGCACCAATGAAGTTGCGAAATGTAGTCGGAAGGTCCTGGAAGCCAAATTTAGGCTGCTAGGTGGCATATTGAACTCCAGGACCCCCAAAGTAACATTCTCAGAAATGCTACCTGTTCCATGCACAGGGCCAGGGAGTCAAGCAGAGCTGAGGAGTCTCAATTCATGGATGGCAATGCTGGGAGGAAGGGTTTAGATTTGTTAGGCACTGGAATACATTTTGGGACAAGACAAGCCTGTATAAAAGGGATGTGCTCCAGTTGAATGAAGATGGAATCAGACTGCTGGCACTTAAGATCAACAAGGCTGCAGAACAACTTTTAAAATGATGCTTGGCAGATAGTTGACAGGAGCTGGGCAGAATCTGGTTAGGCAAATGCCATCCCTTCAGGTGTAAGAGTGTAAATGCTTCAGATGAACCAGAAGGGGACAGTGGTACCAGGTAAAGAGCAGACAGGAGTCTGTGCTAGCTGGTCAAAGAAAGAGATCAAATGGCCAAAAGAAAGATAGCACACACCAGGTAAGAGATTCAGTGCATAGGTGCTTATATGCCAATGCCAGAAGCCTCCGAGCCAAGATGGGCGATATTTGGGCGACAGTGGGCATAACGGAAACATGGTGGAATAGTGAGAACCAGTGGGACACAGTTATCCCTGGATATACACGGAGAGGGGCGCCTTGGAGGTGGAGTAGCACTGTATGTCAAAGAAGGGATAGAATCCAACAAGTTTGAAAACCTGGGTGGATTGGAGTCCTCCACAGAAACCCTGTGGGTGAGAATACACGGCCTGAAGGAAGTGTGATACTAGGGACATGATATCACCCTCCGGATCAAAACCCTGACAATGACTAGGGGTTTCATGGGAAGAGCCCTGGTTCTAGTGTTATGAGAGAGAGAAATTTCTCTCTATCAGTTTTCTCCACACAATGATGATTTTATAGACCTACATTTATACAATGTCCTTGATATAAGGTGACCAAAACTGCACACACTACTACAAATGTGGCCTTGCCATACTTCTGTATAAGGGCATTATTACATTAACAGTTTTACTGAAGAGGGGGGGACCCTTCCTAGTGATTCCAAGCTTGGAATTGGTCTTTTTCACAGCTGCCGCACATTGACTCGACACTTCCAACGAGCTGTTAACCATGACCCCAATATCCCTCTTCTGGTCAGTCACCAACAGCTCAGATCCTATCAGCGTATACTTGAAGTTGGGGTTTTTCATCCCAATGTGCATCACCTTACACTTGCCAACACTGAACCACAGTTGCCACTTTGTTTTCCATTCACCCAGTCTGGAGAGATCCTTTTGGAGCTGTTCACAATCCGTTTTGGATTTCACTACCCGGAAGAGTTTGGTATCAGCTGCCAATTTGGCCACCTTGCTGCTTACCTCTGCTTCTAGATCATTTATGAATAAATTTAAAAGCACTGGTCCCAGTACAGATCCTTGGGGGACCCCACTTCTTACTTCCCTCCATTGTGAAAACTCCATTGATCCCTACCCTCTGTTTCCTGTCTTTCAACCAGTTAGCAATCCACACATGTACTAGTCCCCTTATCCCATGACCACTAAGTTTCCTCAGGAGTCTTTGATGAGGAACTTTGTCAAAAGCTTTTTGGAAGTCCAGGTATACTGTCAACTGGAAGTCAACTATGTCAACTTTTGGAAGGGCGGTATAGAAATACAATTAAAAAATAAACTGGATCACCTTGATCCACACACTTGTTGACACTCTCAAAGAACTCCAAAAGGTTGTTGAGGCAAGATTTACCTTTTGTGGAAGCCATGCTGGTTCACTCCCAGCAGGGCCTGTTCTAGGTGCTTTACATTTTTATCCTTGAGGATCCTTTCCATCAGTTTGCCTGGAATGGACATTAAGCTAACCGGCCTGTAATTTCCTGAATTGCACCTGGATCCCTTTTTGAAAATCGGTGTTACATTTGCTACTCTCCAGTCCTCTGGTACAGAGCCTGATAGCAGGGATAAGTTGAAAATTTTAGCAAGGAGGTCGTTTTTGAGGACTCTTGGATGGATGCCATCTGGCCCTGGTGATTTGTTAGCTTTCAGTTTTTCCAGACAGTTTAGAACATCATCTCTTGTCACTTCTGTCTGACTCAGTTCTTTAGCCTCCATCCCTATTTAACTATTTGACTTTAATTCAAACTGAGAGGTTCTCTCTCTGCATAAGCGACTGTTAGTCTGTTTTCTTAGCCTATGTTTTAGTTCGTAATATCAAATTTCTTATTTCTCACTTAAAGTTGGTTTTGTTAAATTACTCTGCAATACAAACATATTGAATTTTGTTCTGACCAATAGAATTCCCTGCACTGTACCTCCATATGTGTGTAACTAGGCATCATTAAGAAACTGACCATAAGTGCTGCCTAGCAGGGAGTGGAAATTTCCAGGTGATCACTTTTTTCAGCAGTGTCTCTGAAGTTCTTTGGTGTGTTTCCATAGAAAACTGCTGAAAGTGTCTCTCAGTTATTATGCTCCATATTGCTGCAGAAGTTTAATGATGGGTAACCAGCAGGAGGGATGGGGCCATTGTTGTTGCTTTATATCATGGTTTTAATATGGCTTTCAATTCTGTACTTCAAACTGTTGGAAATCTACATCCTTCCCCCCACCCCCACTGTTTTCTTCTCTTGGTAGGGCTGGAAGAATGAGCGTGTGGTTGCAGAATTCATGGCTGGAAAAATTGTTCTGATCCTGCAGGATGATCCCAAATATGCCATCAAGAAGGTACAATTGCAGAGTCCTCTCCTAGCTTTGTTCATCCTTGTGGGAAGTAGTGCTGCTTATGTTTGTCTCAAAGCTGTTCCTTGTCACTTTCTTGAATGATACAAGATTCTTATATTTTGAGTGAATACCTCTTCCCTATTCACACAATACTGTGTGTGATTGTGGAAATATCTGCCATGCTGCTGTCCTATATTAAGTGCCCCAGTTTTTTCTTCATAAAGAAAATTAGGGATTTCTTTCTGTCTTTTCATTTGTGTTCTTTTAATATCACAAAATAAGACTGTGTTAAATTTTAACGCAGTTTTCCAGCCATATATTTTTGTTATCAAATAGACAGACAATAATTTTTTTATCCTATCATAACTGGCACCTAGGATTGAATCAAGCATCCAACACAGGAAGCTGCCTTATACCAAGTCAGACCCTTGGTCCATCTAGCTTAGTATTGTTTGCACTGGCTGGCAGCAGCTCCAAGGTTCCAGGCAGAAGTCTCTCCTGGCCCTGCCTGGAGATGCCGCCAAGGGTTGAACCTGGAAACTTCTGCACACCAAGCAGGGGCTCTACCCTGGACCGGCAACCCCCTCCTTTCACAGCTAACTGCTCCAAGGAACAGTAGCTTGATGCAGGCCTGGTCCCAGGCCTACACGTCATGTGGCCACCTTGCAGAAGTTAAACAGGGCTGTGCCTGGATGGGAAATGGCCTGGGAACCCTAGCTCTGCTGTCTTGAGTTTCCACCATGGACAAAAGATGGGATATGAATATAATCTATAATCACTGGCTGTTGTGATCTTTGCCATGGGATGTGGTGATGGCCACCAGCCTGGATGGCTTTAAAAGGGGCTTAGACAGATTTATGGTGAACAGGTCTATCAATGGCTACTAGTCTGGTGGCTGTGGGCCATCTCCAGCCTCAGAGGCACAATGCCTCTCAATACCCGTTGCAAGGGAGCAACAGCAGGAGAGAGGGCAGGCACATCCCTCTTGCCTGTGGGCTCCCAGAGGCATTTGTGAAACAGGATGCTGGACTAGATGGGCATCAGGCCTGATCCAGCAGGGCTCTTGCTATGTTCTTATGACCAGTTTAATAATGGAGTTCTGTGTGTCTGCTTTTCCTTGCATAGGCAGAAGATGTACGGGAGCTTGTCGATAATGAACTGGGGTTTAAACAAGTGGTGCTGACCTATCCAGCCCAGACTCAAACATACCTGTTTGTTTCCAATGAAAGGAAGATCGTTGGCTGCTTGATTGCTGAGCCAGTCAGGCAGGTGAGCAACTTGCAACGTGGGAAGTTTGGTCAGGGCTTTGGGGTGCTTCTCTCTTGCAAAGGGCATGGGCAATCCAGTTGTGCCATCTGCATCACTACTTGGCTGTGGCAACTGGTGTTAGTGTCAGTAACAAGGTCTTGCTGGGAACTCCCACTGCACTGAGAGCAACAGTTTGGCACTGGCACCCTTTGACAGGATGGGGGGCATTTAGGGGGGTTTAGAGTTGGGAGAAATGATTGCTAGGCAAATGACACACATCCCCTTTCTGCTAGTCTGTATGATCAGAATAAATCTACTTTTCGTCTTCAGCTGGCATCTCTGGTCTAAGAGCCTTTCTGATGAGTTGGAGTTCTGTGAGTTGGCACCCCTGAGGCTTTGTCTTAAAGTTACCTACAGAGAGAATGAGCCTACTACCACATTCCCATATCGAGTATTTTGGATAAGAATTCTAGAAGAGAATTATTATTATTTAAAATATTTATACCCCGCCCCTCCAGTATGCTACTGCTCGGGGTGGCTCACAACAATAAAATAGATACAATTTTATTTTTTTATTTATTTCTCTGTGTAAACCACCTTGAGCCATTTTTGGAAGGGCAGTATAGAAATCGAATTAATAATAATAATATACAGCTAAAAATTGAGAATTATAAAAACTAAAGAACCTACCAGATATAACCACAGAAGGGGCATTAAAAAGTCTCTTTAAAAAGATGTGTTTTTAGTTTTAGAAGCTCTTCAGGGAGGGCGTTCCAAAGCTGAGGGGCCCCATCTCTAGTCCCCGCCAACTGGATCTCTGTTAGCGATGGGGCTATGTGCAGGGCCTGAGACGATGAACGGAGGGCCCTGGCAGGTTCATATGAGCAAATGCGGTCCGACAGGTACCCCAGCCCCAAGCTGTGTAGAGCTTTAAAGGTCAAGAACAGCACCTTGAATCTAGCCCGGAAACCGACCAGTAACCAATGAAGCTGCCGCAGGATGAGTGTGATATTGTATTTATTTGATTTCTATACTGATACTATACCGATACTCACAAAGCGACTTGCATGAAGCGAGTAGCTGTTCTAGTCTGGTATAGCAAGAGTCATGCGGTCTCTTCACAACTACAAAGTCTCTTGTGGCATGAGTTGTTGTTGGCAAGACCTTTCCATCAGATGTAGCTGGGATTTGAATGACTCACCAACATAATCAGGGGTTTTGCATCTTTTATAAACACACCCGCAATAACATGTATTCCAGCAATATTGGGCATCATCGCCTTGCCCCACAAATCCTATGAGGCAGCTTTTTGGTATAGACTTGTTGCTGTTGACTTTCCCCACCTGTTTGGACTAATCTGCCAGAGTTTCCTTCCTAGGCTTTCCGGGTGCTTTCAGAGCCACCAGCAACCTTGGAGTCTCCCACCAAGAACAGCCTGGAGCATCATCGTGCCTGGTGCTGTTCAGCAAAGCCAGAGAAGGTAGTCTGTGGGATCAGCAGAATTTGGGTGTTCAGTCCGATGCGGAGAAAGGGCATCGCCAGTCGTCTGGTGGACGTGGTCAGGTAAGGAAAGGTGGTGGGCCAATTCTGCAACTCAAAAAATGTATTGAATACAGTATGAAATAGTTTTCTGGGGTGCATAAACTTTAGCTTAGGGTAAGGGAGGTGTGCCAACAAGGATGAAATTAAGCCTCATTTACAGTTGGGGTTGGTTCACGCATACAACCCATGTGGGGTGGGTGGGTGGGTGAGTGTGTACTCTGCATGTAGCAGGATGTGAAGCGACTCTTAGGTGCACAGAAGGCAAGGGGTTTAGGCAGACAAGTTCAGTGCCTTCCATTTTAGACACCAAGCATTGAGTGATGCGGTGCTATAGTGGGTCTTTATCCTTGATTAGCTCTCTTTATTAACGTAGATATTAAAAATTGGATACCTCTTTCATTGCATCTATCTCATGTTAGTGTTGGTGCCTACCACCAAAACAGGCCCAGTTCACACTCAAGATCCGCACCCCTCTCCACCACGTCTGTCTGCATCTCTCTCTCTCTCACACCCCTCCACTTCTTTTACAATCCAAAAAAATAAGCCTCTTGCCTAGTATACTTGCTGCTATAAGTACCCAAGGGCCCAGACTCTCATTGGTTTAGTTCTTAAATTTTAAAACAAATTTAACAAGGAGGATTAGCTTATACTGCATTGGTAACAACTTGTGTTTTCTCTTCCAGGCATACGTTCTTATTTGGTTCTTACCTAAGCACTAATGAAATCGCCTTCTCAGACCCTACCCCAGATGGCAAGCTATTTGCCACCAAGTATTGTCAAACGCCAAGCTTTCTCGTTTATAATTTCATTAGTCAGGGCCAGTTCTCTGCAACTGCAAAATGAGTGTGGGAGCTTGTTCAGCTATATCTCCAGCTTGTCTCTTCCTGCCGTAAGGACACTATAGGGATACAAAGTAGTGTTTGTGGTTTTCTTGTACTCCCATATTGTTTTCATATGGGACTGTAAATAGAAAAGGCTGCAAACCAAGTTTGTTTTGCTTTTATAAGGGTTGATTCTGGAAGTTAAAACTTCTGAAGCTGATTGTATGAAAAAGAAACCTTAGCCATGGCTAACGTCAGTTTTAGCAGCTCAAATCTTCAGCCCCTTGGGTTACCCAATCCTTGTTTTCTTTGCAAAGCTGCTGTGTTGCTTGAAAATAAGTCTAGGATAGATAGGTCTGAAAACACTCTCCAAGTCAGTTCTATGCTGAGGGACTGAATATAAGCTGCTTTACAGAAGGATGGCAAGAGTGGGGTATTTAATGTTGCTATGGACCAGTTAATAATATATAATTTTGCACTTGTTAATGTTCAGCACTGAGATTAGTTCTGTAACAGTGAAATGTTCAATGTAAAGCTAAAGGCTATATCTGCACACCACTGTAATTCTTGCATGAAACGTTTTGATCACATTTGTTCAAATAAATGCGTGAGTTAATGGGGGCTGTATCATCAAGTACATGTACATTTAAGCTTTACAAGTACATGTGAAGGTCTGGAAAACTGAAAAAATGTAGAATTATAGGAGAACCTCAATCACAGGTCCAACATCTGCAGTTTTGTGTATATGCAGTTTTGTGTATATGCAGTTGTGTAATAGACACCTGGTATACATGGGGTGGGGGTGGGTGGCAGGAAAAGGGCTAAACCTGCAAGCCTGGGGTGGCTGGAAATGACCTCGGAGGTCATTCTCCCTCAGTGCGGGAGTGTCTCCTGATTGATGGGTTATTTATGGGTCTCAGTGTATGATGCCCACACAAGATGGTACTTGTGTTGTAGGCTGAAATGCCAGCCCATTACTTCACGGAGTGGCAGACTAAGAGAAGTGAGGGAGGAAGATCCATGCGGGAAAGCTGTGGGGATGGGCACTTGGGCTTTCCTTGTCTTGGTGACGCTGTCAAGCCCTGTGCCTTGCTATCCCACCCACCAACATAGAAATGTGTGCCCTAACCACAGCCCCCTGTGGGCGACTCAGCAATGGAAGCTGGAGCTCTCTACTCCTGGGAATCACTGTGCCTCAAGATCCTCATATGCCGCAATGTAGGCCCTGGCCCAGGAGTTTCAAATAGCTGGGCTAGCAGTGGTTTGGATTGTGGCAGAATTGCCCATTTGCCCACAAACCACACTCTCACAAGAGTGGCAGACTACAGAAAGTGAGAGAAGATGCTCCATGCAGGAAAGTTGTGGGGTCAGTCACTGAGGCAAGTGTTATCCTGCTCTCAGCAATGGCCACCAAGCCACTGTCAAACCCTGCCCCCTGCCAAGGTGAAGATGTGTACCCCTATCTATGGCCCCCAATGGGCAATGAAGCTGTCCTAGTGGGGTTGGAAATTGGGGCTCTCTACTCCCAGGAACCACCACATCTTGAGAACTACATATATATACCAGAAGCTCAAAATGGCTGGGGCTGCTCCACATCTAGATGCCCTCTGGGTGCTTACAGGTCCACACAGCAAGAGTGTGAGGAGGTTTCAGGGGATCTGCTCTCTCTCCCCCACTCCATATATTTATATTTTATTTATTTACAAAGGGGGGGGGGATTGGGGCCCAGGGAAGTTACTACTCATGAGCAAGGCCTTGGTTACTCCTCATCAAAACATGAGCATGGCTCAATCACAAGAGTGTCAGTCCATGGGTGCTCGAGTAGAGCCGTGGGTGGGGATATCCAAGGGGATCTCCCAGGGATGTCAACCAAGTTACCTGGGGAACCAGCCCCGTGCCTGGCCATTTGCACCTATGAACAGATATGCCATTGCAAGTGTCCCCTGGGGTTGGGGGAGCAGAGCCCTTTCCCACAATTCCCTGCACACAGATGGACTGGACTTGGGATCTTTCGAACTTGGTTGTCTGGCTATGGCACATGCAGTGTGGGGATGTCCTATGGGGTACATGGAAGGCTGCAGAGGGATTTGGGGAGAGGGAAGTAGAGGTCCCCCTTTATTTTACAACAAAGAGTTGGGGGGCCCATTAAAGTGGGTCCACCTTGGATTCCCTGGTGGTGAAGTGGGCTGCTCGGATAGTGAGCTCACAGTCCACAGGGGGGAATAATGCCTTAGCATGCACAGGCACAACCCCAGCACACTGGCCCTCGCATGAGAGAGCCTACTGGGCAGCAAGTTGTTTGCAGCAGCTTAGTGGTGGGTCTGGCTGGAGTGCTTGACTGGGGTCTCCCCTGATGATCTTCTCTGGTCATGGTGAGATAGACTGCCACCCCCAGCATCCTTCACCCTCCTCATCTGCATATCCCATTCTCCCTCAGAAGAGGATGGCATCCGAAGTCTTATGGGTTGCCACGACCTCCTGCTCCGAGAGGGGCAATCCCCCTAGCCTCAGTCTTTGCCCTGTCTCGCTCCAGCAGGTGTTGTGTGACTTTGCTCTGGCTAGTTGCTTTGTTCATGGTTTTTTAATAGCTGTCTCTGGCTCTTTGCCCTCTCTCTGCCCTGAGCTGCTCCAGTCAGGACAAGTCTCTTCTGTGTATTGGGAGGACTATTTGCATTGCGCCAGCCACTTGCGGCTCTTCTCCCACAGCAGTTAGTGTTCTTTCGGCCAGAATGTCTACCGACGTTGCCCGCTCCGAGCGGGGGGCTTCTCCCTCCCTCTCGGAAGATTCTGTGGCGCCGGCTGTTTGCCGTGATGAGTGGGCTGTGGCTACCTCTCCCGCGCCCATCACTCATCCTCCAAAGAGAAAGAAAAACAAAAGGAGCTCAAAGGAAAAGGGGCCGGCGGTACCAAGAGCAGCCAGGGGCAGCAGTTCTAAAGCTCCCGTGCTGGCTGCAGAGGAGGGAAGTCGAGCGATCGTTCTTCCTGAGGGGCCAGGCAAGCCGTCGACTGCTTCCGTGCAAGTTTCTTCTGACCCTGATTTCCCGCCCTGTTCTCCGTCTTCGGAGCCTCCCGCGAAGCACTTATGTTCCTCCACTAGCACGGCTGTGCCCGAGGAGGAGATTCCCCCTAGCTTTTGCGGCGTGTTGTTGCGGAGGAATTCGGAAGACTATTGCCCGCCTTGGCAGAGCAGTTTCCCGCTCAATCTAGCGCGTCCACCATTTTGGGCATGAGGGAAGGTGGGTCTGTTGCCGCGGCTGCCATTTTGGGTCCGCGGGAGGTCATTTCGGGTGCCACTCCAGCTGCCTGTTCTAAGGATATGGGGCCTCCAAATCTGAGCCCATGTGTTCTGGGCAGCGCTGTCCCTGGCGGTTTCCAACCCCTCAGTCCCCCATCGGGGGGGGTGTACCCTCAGAGGACTCTGAATCTGACACGGAGGAGGGCGAGCTCTCCCCTGTTCTCGCCCTCTGATTTTTCAGTGCTTCTGCACAAGGCCCGTAAAACCTTAAGGCTGGGAGGGGTGGTGCCCATCCCTCAGGATTCGCCCGAAGGGGACCCCGCTGTCTTACCATCCTTAAAGGCGCCTGAGGTGGTGGTGCCCTGTCCCCCGATGCCCTGTGCAGGTCTCACGAGGCCTCTTCACTGGCTATGCGAGCTTCCATGGCTAATTCCATTTTTGCCCGTGCTTTGGTGCTATGGATCAAAGAGCTCCTGCCCCTAGTGCCCCATGAGCTGCTGGCCCTGAGGCAGGGCCTCAACAAATTACACAACGCTTCTGCCTTCATGGCCGACAGTTCATTGGATGCGACGCAGCTTTTGGCTAGGGCTATGGCCTCGGACGTGATGGTCAGACGCCATTTGTGACTAAAACATTGGAGAGTGGACCAGAAATCTAGATCCAATCTGGCTAACTCAGCATTTAAGGGGAACAAGCTTTTGGGGGACATCTTGGAACCTGTATTGGTTGAAGGGAAGGATAAGAAAAAAGCAATGCCTTCTTCTTCCGCACAGCGTCAAGACCTCCTCTTCCTACAGGGGTTTCCGCTCCTCCTTTCGTCCCCGTCAGGATAGGCAGGACAAGTTTTCTTCCTGGAAGAAACCACAGAATTCCTTTCATGACAACTCTCAGTCCAGATTCCATCAGTCTGGGCAACAGCAGAAGTCCGGATTCAAGCGCCCTACGGCACAATGACGGTCCTCCGGAATCCCAGGTGGGAGGCAGGCTGCAATTCTTTGCCCAGGCTTGGGCGGAGACTTGCAGGGACACCTGGGTTCGCCAGACCGTGGCTCACGGTTACCGATTGGACTTCCTATTACAACCCCCCGACCGCTTTCTGACGTCTCCACGCTCCAGCAGGCGGAACAAGCATGTCCTGATGTTGTCGGCCATTCGCCATCTGGCCGACATTCGGGCAATGGAGCCAGTGCCTCTCCAGGAGGACGAGTGTGGCGTTTACTCTATTCACTTCTTGGTGCCAAAGAGGGGTGGAGGGTGAAGAGCCATACTCGATCTCAAGTTTGTGAACCGGTTCCTCCGAACCAGGCACTTCCGAATGGAGACCCTCCGTTCCATCTTGATGGCTCTCCAGGGGGCTTCCTGTCCTCAGTGGACCTGAAGGAGGCCTACCTCCACGTCCCTATCCATCCCCAGGACAGGAGGTTCCTCCGGTTTGTCTATGCGGGGTCTCACTTCCAGTACCAGGCCCTCCCCTTCGGTCTGTCGACTGCACCACGCGTGTTCACCAAGATTATGGTAACACTCGTGGCACACTTGAGGACGAAGGGGATTCATCTTTACCCGTATTTGGACGATCTTTTATTAAGATTGCCGTTCTACCAGAAGGCCCTGGGGGATGTGGAGGAGACCCTATCGGTTCTCCAGGCTCATGGGTTCCTAGTAAATTGTCAGAAAAGCTCCCTCTCCCCCCCAGACCCGAATCCAGCATCTCGGGGCCGTAATAGACTCTGTCACGGGCACGGCGTCCCTTTCTCAGGAGAGAAGGGGGAGGTTGTCCACCGCGTGTCGGAGGGCGCGTCGTCGCGACCAGTCCGACGACCTCTCCCTGAGTCAGTTGCAGGGGATGATGGTGTCGACCATAGGAATAGTCCCTTGGGCCCATCTGCACTTGCGTCCGCTTCAGTGGCTGCTCCTGCCTCTTCATGACTTGGTAGCCTCCCAGTCCCATTCCAGGGTTCGGAAGTCTCTGGACTGGTGGCTGTCGCCAGCTCTGAGCAGGGGTGTCTCCTTTCTACCAGTGAGCCGGATTCTGGTCACGATGGACGCCAGCCTGCAGGGGTGGGGCGGTCATTGTCTAGACCAGGTCGCGCAGGGTCTCTGGTCTCCAGAAGAATGGCTCGAATCCATCAACTGGCTGAAACTCAGAGCCATTTGTTACTCCCTGATCCAGTTCCTACCCCTGATTGTCGGCCGTCATGTTCTGGTAAGGACCGACAGCGCAACCGCCAAGGGGGGACAAGGGCATGGTCCCTGATGTGCGAAGCCTCGGTGCTCCTACACTGGGCGGAAAAGAACCTGAGCTCCCTGGAGGCCGCGCATGTCAGCAGCGTGTCCAACATGTTAGCGGACTGGCTCAGCCGGATGCAACTGGACCAAGCAGAGTGGGTCCTGGACGAACAGATTTTCCAATCGATCACGGCAAGGTTCGGAAGTCCTCTGGTGGACTTGCTCGCAACAGCAAAGAATGCCAAAATCCCCAGGTTCTTCTCCAGGTACCCGTCGCCCAGAGCCGAGGGGGTAGACGCTCTGTTAACGCCATGGCCGCAGGGCCTTCTTTATGCCTTCCCTCCTCCACCCATGCTCTCCCAGACTGTCAGATTGGTCCGTCAACAGCGTGTGGAGATCATCCTGGTGGCCCCACATTGGCCGCGCCGCCCTTGGTTCTCAGATCTAGTCGCCCTGTCTCTCGCTCCTCCATTGTCGCTTGGCTGTCATCCCCAGCTGCTGCATCAGGGACCGCTGTTCCATCCAGATCCACGGTGGCTGAACCTCTACGCGTGGAGATTGAGCGGAGCGCGCTAGTTGCCTGCGGTTACTCTCCTGCAGTTAGGAACACCATCCTCGCGTCCAGATGCCCGTCCACCCTCAGGGTATACCAGTCCACATGGCAAGCGTTTGCGGCCTGGTGCGCTTCGATCGGAGCCGACCCTCAGACTGCCTCGGTCGGCCAAGTCCTGGGGTTCTTGCAGTCCGGCTTGGATAGGGGGCTCAAGCTGGCCACCCTCAAATGGCAGATGTTTACCATCTCCTCTACCCTTCAGGTCCTGGGTGCTCCTCCTGTCGGAACATCCCCATGTCCAAAGATTTCTTAAGGGAGCGGTGGCCCTCAGCCCCCCTCCGGTCCATCATTTCCCTACCTGGGATCTGAATTTAGTCCTTCGAGCGCTGGGCCTCCCTTTCCACCTTTGTTAAATTCTATAAAATCCATGATTGGGCTTCTGCTGATGCTTCCTTTGGCAGACGCGTCCTGCAGCAGGTAGTTCCTACATAGAACCATACTCACGGCTCCCACCCTTTTTCCGTTAGTGGCTATGGTATGTCCCATAATACTTCGGATGCCATCCTCTTCTGAGGGAGAATGAATCGTTGGCACTCACCTGAATGGTCATTTTCCTCAGAAGTATGGATGGCATCCGACCCACCCGCTTGTTCGTACGTAGTTCTGTCTTTTTCTTGACTTTTCCCAACCTTCTCCATTCCCTGTGTAAATGGGGGGAGGCTCTGCTCTTCCGCGGCTGTTTGTTTGCCTAAAGGGAGGGGTTTTTCACGAAGGAAGGTTTCTGATTCCTCTGTTTCTCTGTCCTAATTGTTAATTCGTGATTCTGCTGTGTCTTTTTGCTTGGTGCTGTTTTCTTCTAGCCGGAGCTTCAGAGGGATAGTAATAGGCTGAGGCTAGAGGGGATTGCCCCTCCCTCCTGTAAGGAGTGGAAAGCTCTCTGATTGGCCCTGTCTCGGAGCAGGAGGTCGTGGCAACCCATAATACTTCGGATGCCATCCATACTTCTGAGGAGAATGACCATTCAGGTGAGTGCCAATGATTCATTCTTGCAAATGTGGGTTCTCCCCTCCAAACACTCCCCTGGAAATAGGAGTTTGTGTGGTGCTTTCAGGTTGTGGGGCCACTTGGGGGAACAGCACTGGCCTTGCGAGGCAGTTAAAGGGTTTTCAATACCCTCCCCTGCCAAGGGTGGGCAGGGCACTCCACATCATGCCTGGCACACCCCACTGGAGACTGTAGCCAATCACGCCACATATGCGCAGCTAAGCAGTTAGCCTAACTGGAGTAGGAGAAGAGGGGAGCCCCACCCTGCCGCTTGACCTCCCAGCCCGATCCTAGCCAGCACCCATGAGTCACCCCTCCCCTTTGCATGAGCAGAACATCTTCTGCTTGGGCAAGTCCTGGTCTGGATATTGCCCACCGCTCTGCCCCCACCTTACTGCCAGAACATTGCTTCTGGAAAGAGCCATCTTGGAGAAATGCAGTAGCAGACTTGGCTGGCCTATGAAACAAATGGCCGACTGTTACATCTTGTAAATTAGATTATTTACCCTAAACTGACAGAATACTCTGAGGTTTATTTTAACAACAACAATTAAGGTTTCTTTAAGAACAAAGTCAATTAAAAAAACCACACAAACACACTTTTTGATGAGCATGCAAAACAAGAGGAGCAGGAGGAAAAAGAACAGTTACCCATGACTAAGTTGCTTTATATTTACAATACTGAAGTTCTAGTCTATGAACAATTCCTCAGCATCAGTTTAACAAGAAGTCCATAAGAAAAAGAGTTGGCATCCCTGAAGACACTACTTAGAGCCATCTTTCTAGACTATAAAATATGTACAGTGTGGCTATGCTTAGTAGCTTATATGGAATGGTGTGAAACCCACCCAGTTCTATATATTATCAAGGAAGTCTGAAAATTCAGTTTCCCTTTGCAATATAACTATATAATATAACTATGCACTAAACACATCCAGTCTCAACTAAAATACTTCTAAAATGAGATGGAGAAGCTGCCAGAGTAGTGCAGGGATTGGGAAGACACTTATTGTACAGATGCCTCTGTCTCGAGGACAACGACAACTTGTGCAGCTGCTGGACGTTTCCTTGGATCCTCAATGGTGCAGAGAGAAAACAGCTCAATCACTTTCTGGTACGAAGGGCCCAGCAACTCCATGTTGAGAGGTGGCCGGGTCCCGAGAGCTGCATAATAGGCATCCTCATCAAAGTCCTCCTCATCAAAAGAAGCATCTAGAAGGAGACATTAAAGGTGGGCCAGTATCCAGATGGACCATGGTCAATAAACCAATCAGGTGATTGCTATTTAATAGATTTTTATCCCACCTTCATGGCACAATGAATATTAAGTTAAACACAAAAATGATAAAAAAATAGAAGCAGATTAGAGACCACACACCAATATACACAGTTTTTAAAAGCTCAAATAAAAGAGCAATGTTTTTACAGTCCTCTTTAAAGAGGCCGGCAACTCTGGTACAGTTGCACCGCCACCACTGAGAAAGCCCCCTCTCTGATCACTGCCAGCCAGGGAGAGGAGTGGGCCAGAAGCAAGGCTTGAGAAAGTGACCTCGGGGTCTGAGTAGATTCAAAGGGCTACAGGCTGTGAAGAGCTTTAGCCATTAATCAGCATATCAACTGTAGTCCAGTAAAGAGGAGAAATTAAGGTTTAAATCAAGATCCAACCCTTCCATATTAGAAGCAATGACAACTTGGGACATAATGGAAGAGCACAGCCTTTATTTATTCAATGTATTTTTATACTGCCCAAAACTTGCATCTCTGGACGGTTTACAATTAAAATCATTTGAACATTAAACTCCTTAACATTAAAATCAGTTAAAATCCAACATTAACAATATTAAAACTATAAATCTAATTAAAAGTCTGGGTGAATAAGTGTGTCTTCAGTGCCTTTTTAAACATTGCCAGAGATGGGGAGGCTCTTATTTCAACAGGGAGCGCATTCCCAAGCACAGAGGCAGCAACGGAGAAGGCCCGATCCCGTGAAGTTGCAGGCAAACCTCTCCTGATGATCTTAGCAGGCAGTGAGGCTCATGGCGAAGACAGCACAATCTTAAATACCCAGGGCCTATGCTGTTAAGGGCTTTATAACACTTTGTATTTTGCCCAGAAACTTATCAGCAGCCAGTGTAATTCTTTCAACACAGGAGTGATATGGTCTCTCCTAGATGACCCAGAGACCAACCTGGCTGCTGCATTCTGGACCAACTGCAGTTTCCAGACTACATGTAAAGGCAGCCCCACATAGAGCACATGGCAGTAATGCAGCCTAGAGGTTACCAGCAGATGTTTTGAGGTTGTTCATCTCAAGAAACGGACACAACTGACGTATCAGTCGAAACTGATAGAAAGCACCTCGGGCCACCGCCTCAACATGGGACACTAGGGAGGGGTTTGGATCCAGAAGCACCCACAGACTGTGTAGCTGGTCCTTCTGGAGGAGCGTGACCCCATCCAGAACAGGCAGATCAAAATTGTCTCTGGTTACAACCCTGCACAATAAGTACCTCCGTCTCCTATGAGGTAGGAGTGGAACCACTCCCCAGTCCCCTCAGACATTCCAGAAGGATACTATGGTCAATAGCATCGAAAGCTGCCAAGTGAGCCAAAAGGACCAACAGAGTCACACTTCCTCTGTAAATTCCCAATTGGAGATCATCAATCAGGCTGACCAAGGCAGTCTCCACCCCATAGCCTGCCTGAAAGCCAGTTTGAAATGGGTCTAGATAAACAGTTTCCTCCAAGACCACCTGGAGCTGGGAGGCCACCACCTTCTCAATCACCTTGCCAAGCCATGGGAGATTGGAGACAGGCCTGTAATTGCTTAACTCCAAGGCAGGCTTCTTCAGAAGCAATCTAATAATGGCCTCCTTAAGACAAGGAGGTGTCCTGCCCTCCCCCAGAGAAGCGTTTATAATCTCTACCAGGCCCTCTACAACAGTCTCCATACCCAATAGTATAAGCCATGTTGGACAAGGATCAAGAGGGCAGGTGGTAGGCTGCACCATTCCAAGCAACTTGTCCACATCCTCAGGAATCATGAACTGAAACTGATCCACGGTCATCACATAAGAGGAGCTGCTGGATTCCTCAGCATCAGACTCTGTAACAATTGTGGAGTTTGAATCCGTCGGCCCAAATATGAGAGATTTTGTCCACAAAAAACTCATTCAAAATGTCACAGTGAATAATTGTTGATTCCAAGTACTGGTTCAAGATGTGAACTTGTGGGCAAAATACGGCTGGAAAAAAATTGCTTCTTTGTTGCACGTATTGCCTGAGCATAGGCCTTCATAGGAACATAGGAAGCTGCCATATACTGAGTCAGACCATTGGTCTATCTAGGTCAGTATTGTCTTCACAGACTGGCAGCGGCTTCTCCAAGGTTGCAGGCAGGAGTCTCTCTCTCAGCCCTATCTTGGAGATGCTGACAGGGAGGGAACTTGGAACCTTCTGCTCTTCTCAGAGCGGCTCCATCCCCTGAGGGGAAGATCTTGCAGTGCTCAAACATCAAGTCTCCCTTTCATATGCAACCAGGGCAGACCCTGCTTAGCTAAGGGCTACCACAAGACCAGCTCTCCTAACCTTGTGCTCTATGTAACAATTTGTCCAATTCAAGTCGAGTCTTTCTCCACTTGCGCTTTAGTCATCTACCTCGCCACTTCAGCCCCCATGGTTATTCCGTATAACCAAGGGGCCAGTTTTAAAGTGGGCCAAAGTGGATGCTTAGGAGTCATCGTGTCCACTACTCTGGTGAGTGGATTGTTCCAGTTCTTCACTAGAGTGTCAACAGGGCCACTGGCAGAGCCAACACTAAATCCCTCCAAGGCTTCTTGGAATCCTATTGGATCTAATAACCTCCTCGAGTGGACCATCCTAATGGGCCCCCCACCCCTGCGGAGGTGGGATGTGGTCGTGAGTCCAGTCTTAACCAGATGGTGGTCCATCCATGACAATGAGCTGGTCTTGTGGTAGCAAGCATGCCTTGTCCCCCTAAGCTAAGCAGGATCTGCCCTGGTTGCATATGAAAGGGAGACTAGAAGTGTGAGCGCTGTAAGATAGTCCCCTTAGGGGATGGAGCTGCTCTGGGAAGAGCATCTAGGTTCCAAGTTCCTTCCCTGGCATCTCCAGGATAGGGCTGAGAGAGATTCCTGCCTGCAACCTTGGAGAAGCCGCTGCCAGTCTGTGTAGACAATACTGAGCGAGATGGACCTATGGTCTGACTCAGTATATGGCAGCTTCCTATGTTCCTAATGAGGAAAACACAGGAGTCTCCGCCCACGGAACACCACCCTGTTCAGAGTGAAAGACCAGATCAAGCGTGTGACCAGCAGTATGTGTTGGTCCTGAGACCAATTAGGATAGGCCCATAAATGTCATGCCCTCTATGAACTCCTGAGCTACCCAGGACAAATTGGTCCCAAAGTGAACACTGAAGCTTCCCACCACCACATGCCTGATGGTCTCGGGCTTGGCATTGGAGTCTAAGTCCAGCAGCTCAGTTAGGGATCTGTTGGGCAGCAGGGCAATTGGTACACCAGTAGAAATCCCAGTCTATCCCTGGTACCACAACCTAAGTGCACACATTCAGCTATAGGCAGTTTTGGATGACACAGGCTATTTAGATCCTTTCCAGACTGGCTTCCAGGTGGGCTATGGGGTTGAGACTGCCCTGATTGGCCTGATGGATTATCTCCAATTGCAAACAACAAAGAGTATGACTTTGCTGAGCCTTTTGGATCTCTCTGCGGCTTTCGATACAATTGACCATGGTACCCTGCTGGGTTGCTTGAAGGAGGTGGGATTGGGTGGCACCGTTTTACAGTGGTTCCGTTCCTACCTCTCTGGCAGATTCCAGATGGTGTTGCTTGGAGACTTTTGCTCTTAAAAAACAAGACCTAAAGTGTGGTGTTCCACAGGGCTCCATACTGTCGCCAATGCTTTTTAATATCTACATGAAACCACTGGGAGAGATTGTCAGGAAGTTTGGTCTGGGATGCTATCAATATGCTGATGACACCCAGATCTCTTTCTCCATACCAACTTCATCAGGAATTGGCATGACCCCTTTAAGAGCCTGCCTGGATGCGATACTGGGCTGGATGAGGGATAACAGGCTGAAGTTGAATCCTAACAAGACAGAGGTACTGTCTGTAGGGGGTTGGGATCCAAGAGATGGTTTAGATCTGCCTGTTCTGGATGGGGTTACACTCTCCCTAAAAGTTCAGGTTCGTAGACTGGGAGTGCTCCTGGATCCCAAACTCTCCCTTGGTTTCTCAGGTTGAGGCTGTGGCCAGGAATGCTTTTTATCAGCTATGGCTGATATGCCAGATATGTCCATTTCTGGAGACAAATTACCTTAAAAAGGTGGTACATATGCTGGTAACCTCTAGGCTCGACTACTGTAATGAACTCTACATGGGGCTGCCTTTGTACGTAGTTCAGAAACTACAGTTGGTTCAGAATGCAGCAGCCAGATTGGTCTCTGGGACAGTATGAAGGGACCACATAACACCAATTCTAAAAGAACTTCACTGGCTGCCAATATGTTTCCAAATGAAATACAAAGCCCTGGTTATTACCTATAAAGCCCTTAACGGCTTAGGCCCAGGGTAAAGAGAGTGCCTTCTCTGTCATGAACCCTGTCGCCTATTAAGATCATCTGGAGAGGTCTGGTTATAGTTGCCACCAACTCATTTGGTGGCAACTAGGGACCAGGCCTTTTCTGTGGCTGCCCCAGCTCTTTGGAACTTGCTCCCTGCTGAAATAAGAGCATCCCCTTCTCTGTTTGTTTTTAGGAGGACCCTGAAGGTGTACTTGTTTTCCCAGGCCTTCAATTGATACAATTTTTTTTAAAAAAAATTTAAACCTATTTTATCTTTGTGTATTTTAAATGTTTTATATTTTATCCTATGTTTTAATTCTGTAAGCCTAGAGATTTCGATATTAGGTGGCATATAAATTCAACAAATAGATAGATAAATATGGCCAGACACTTCGACAGGGCTCCTGGCAAGGGAGATGTTGTTCTTATAGACCACCTCCCCTCCATTTCCCCACCCACATCCCCTCCCCTACTCGTCAACAGAGTACCCTGGAGGGAGAAGCTGGGACCAGACTGGGCCACCAGCCTCCCCCAACCAAGTATCTGTAATACATACCAGTTCTGTCCCTTCACCCAGAATCAAATCATGGATGATTTCAGATTTATTCTGAACTGACCTGGCATTACAGAGGAGCGAGACGAGGCTCTCTGGGTGGTTAGCATTGCTTTTCAAGGTCAAAGAGCTGGCAGGTCAGCCGGAAGGGAAGACAGCAATTACGTTTCTAATCTCCCTTCTCCTGCAACGGCCTGCTGACCTGTCAATGTTACTACTTCTGTTCCCCACCACCACTGGAATAGCTGCCCCATAATCAGTGGATATACCTCATTATTATTATTATTAAATTTATATCCCGCTCTTCCTCCAAGGAGCCCAGAGCGGTGTACTACATACTTGAGTTTCTCTTTCACAACAACCCTGTGAAGTAGGTTAGGCCGAGAGAGAAGTGACGGGCCCAGAGTCACCCAGCTAGTTTCATGGCTGAATGGAGATTTGAACTCTGGTCTCCCCAGTCCTAGTCCAGCACTCTAACCACTACACCACGCTGGCTCATCTCCAGATAGACCCAGGCACATTAAAACTGAACTCACCCAGGGTTTCAAATGGAAGCCAAATTAAAATACTCACCTACCTTTACACACCCACGAAGAATCTTGAGCCAAACAGCCTGGCCCTCACTGTCCCCCAGAGGGACAACCCCCTTTGGTGTCACCCCTTCAGTGGCGGGCCTGCCGCCACAGACAGTGTTCCTATAAAGGCCTAGAGCTGGGCAGATGGTACCAGGAACTGCTGAGTCACTCACTGCTGCCCCCAGTCCTGCACACACTCCCCAAAGATGTTCTAAAGAAGCAGGCTGCAGTCCAACAGGGGAAGCAAGGAGCAGGCAGGCAAGAGCAGAAGGAGACGACAGTACACACACACACACACACACACACACACACGTTCTCTCTCACACCGGGCAGCACTGAATGGGAAGCAGATAGGCTCTTCCTCTCCTCTGCTGGGCTTCTACAGGTATTCATTTACAATGGCTCACTGAACCAGAGGCAGCCCCAACCATGCCATGTTGGGTTCAATGGCCAGCAGGCTTCACCAGGAGAGGGTAAAGTGCCACAACAACAATCCCTGCCCAGTGGGATCAAGGAGGACCCTAGTCCAAACTCACCTTCGTCCGACTCTTCATTGTCACCTCCAAGCAAGTTGAGGTGGGGTATGGAGAGCGTCATCATTTCCCACAGAGTCAGACCAAATGCAAAGATGTCAGCCTTGTCAGATATAACGCCGTCTTCCACCAGAGCTTCTTTGGGCTTCCAGGGTTCGGTGCCAATATAATGGGCTTCTGGGTCACTCACTGTATGGACAGAGAACACCCAAATGAGAGGCCAAGAGAGCTTTTGGGTACTTCCCAATCCCCAAGGCCAAGCAGAAAGGCCAAGACACAGCTGCAGAGGTAAGACACACAAAAACCAAAGGGAAGCCACGGCAGACTCCCACTGGAAAATATCCCATTGCCAAGAACAGGCAGGAAGTCATGGAGAGAGAGATTGCTGGAATACTTATGCAAGGTGGAGAATTCATTATCCAAAAGGACAGCAGACTGCCTTTACCTTGCTGTTCCCAAAAGTCTATAAACTGACCAGTTAGACCTGAAAGAAGGCCTTAGTACCTTGTGGGGTGGGGTATTTCTTGTTGCTTAGGGGAGATGGGGCGGGCCCAATATGAGACTTTTTTTTTTTTTTAACTGTTTTCAAGACAGACAATACTGAGTCCTAGATAGAATCATAGGCTGACTTGGGTTCAACATACCTATCATATTCTCATCCAGAGGCAGTGAAACACCCACGTCACAGATTTTGATTGATTCAAAGTCACCTTTAATGACAATATTTGAAGATTTGATGTCACCATGAAGCAATTTCTTGTCATTGTGTAGATACTGCAAGTAAAAGAAGAGGTCAGGATGAGCGCCTTGCTCCCAAAGGAAACAGGACAAAAAGGCCATTTCAAGAACAAGTGGGAGGACTTTATGGAGGCCCTCTTCAGAAAAATGCACCATGAGGCTTCAGCCAGCTCCTGGTTCCCAAGGGTCAGGCGCTGTAAGCCAGGCAATCCACAGACAGGATCAGATTCAAGAGCCACATACAGGTGAAACTCGGAAAATTAGAATATCGTGCAAAAGTCCATTAATTTCAGTAATGCAAATTAAAAGGTGAAACTGATATATGAGACAGACGCATTACATGCAAAGTGAGATAAGTCAAGCCTTAATTTGTTATAATTGTGATGATCATGGCGTACAGCTCATGAAAACCCCAAATCCACAATCTCAGAAAATTAGAATATTACATGGAACCAATAAGACAAGCATTGAAGAATAGAACAATATCGGACCTCTGAAAAGTATACAGTGTACTGTGCTTGATTGGCCAGCAAACTCGCCTGACCTGACCCCATAGAGAATCTATGGGGCATTGCCAAGAGAAGGATGAGAGACATGAGACCAAACAATGCAGAATTGCTGAAGGCCGCTAATGAAGCATCCTGGTCTTCCATAATACCTCATCAGTGCCACAGGCTGATAGCATCCATGCCATGCCGCATTGAGGCAGTAATTGCTGCAAAAGGGGCCCAAACCAAGTACTGAATACATATGCATGCTTATACTTTTCAGAGGTCCGATGTCCATGTCAGTTTCTGCATCAGCTGCAGCCTTTCTGGCCTTGTTCCTAAAGGGTATTCTCTCCCTCTCTGTTTCTCCTTCCATGCCTTTTCCCGTACCATCACCCAATTTTTCATTCCCTCTATAAGCCTACCATCCCTGCCCACTTCTACACCCACTTGACCATTTTAAGTTTATTTGGCATATTTATATGGCCCAAAACTTACATCTCTGGGAAGTTTGCAATAAAACACAGAATAAAACACAGAATAAAACAAAGTTAAAACTTTAAGACAATGATAGTCCAAATTAAATGTGAATTGTGAACATCTGAAGCAAGGACTCTGTTCCTTCTGAGTTCCATAGTGCACCTGGCACTGTTGGCACTACATAAATATTGACACAGTAAACCAAGAAGCCCTCCCCACGCCTTTCAGCAGGAGATGCTGCACCTCCCCATTCTAAGAGCCCTCCTGTCTCTGCCTCAACCATCTAGCCATCTGTCTCTCCCAAGGCCTGCTCAACTTTGGCCCCCCAGCTGTTTTTGGACTGCAACTCCCCAGCCACAGTAGCCAATAGCCAGGGATTATGGGAGTTGTAGGCCAACCTCTGCAGGAGGGCCAAAGTTGAGCAGGCCTGGTCTATCCCCTCTGGAACTCCCATGGACTACAGCTCCAGTTCCACAGAACAATGTGCTTCCCTCACTGCTCCCGAGATCTCCTGAGAATAAAGCCCCTGCCACCCCACCATGCTAGGTAGACCCAGCTGTGCAGGTGAACTGATCCGTTTGTCTCCTGCCAGACCGCGCAACCAGCAAACTCCACTGCTACCAAGCATTTGGTGCTGGTGTGCCTCCTGGTGGCCCTATGCAGCCACAACAACTCGAGTAGAATCGAGTCAAGGGCATCAGAACAAGGCCCAAAGGCTGGTTCCCACCAGTCATGCTCAGGCAAGGGGACTCTTTCCTCGGCTACAGAGCCAGGGGGCCACTTGAGCCAAGCCTGTGTTTCCCATCCTGCTGGCTTCCCCCTTGGCCAGAGCAATGCCCATTAGTATACCAGTCACTCACAACTTACCTTCAACCCCCTTGCCATGTGCAAGGCAACTTTGAGGATGGTAGCAGCTGGAAAGGGCCCCTGCTGCTTTGAGTTCCTCTCTTCAATGAGGTCATTGAGAGACTTCTCTCCCCCGTACTCCATGGCAAGGCACATGCTCCCATCTTTGGCTTCGGCAAATGCACGATACCCTTTGAACACACACAAACACACACATCCCACTATCACAGGGGCTAGAGAAAGGTGATCCCCAAACCAGTGACTGTCAACATGTTCTACCCCTAGAGCAAGTGTAAGTTTTTCTTAAACAAGGTTGGAAAATAGCCAGGAAATGCCTGACTTTGATCCTTAATAACAAATTTTCCCACAACTAACTACTTTAGTGTCCCAACTCTCATTCTGTGAGGTAGATCCTTTTATTCCTACATTACAGTTGAGGACGTTAAGAAAACCCTAGGTGAGTGTTGCTTGCCCAAGGACTCCCAACTCAGACCACAGCAGAAACATTCACAGGAACCACCAGGCATCCCTTAGAAAAGTTCCTCTCTCCACACACCTATCAGTGAGTCAGCCAGCCTCATCCCTGTGCGTCAAAACATGATGCGCTTCCAACATGCTGCATCCTGACAGGCCAATGGTTAAAAATGCTGCCTCCTGCAGCCTATTGCCTTGTGATGAAGTGAGGAGGGAGCAGCAGCTTCCCAGGGCAGCAGATGGAGGAGGTGGCAAGTGGGCACACTCCTGGTACACCAGCATTGCCTGGCCATGCCACATCACAAGCTCTTGCTTCGTTCAGCAGCCAGAGGGACCTGGGAATGCCAGCCTCTTTAGCTAGCTGGGCCGAGAAGGAAACTCCCCAGTTTCCCACTCAGACTCACCCACAATGTTTGGGTGCTGCAGATGTTGGAGAATCTTGGCTTCTTCATTCAGCCGCTTTTGATATGTACTTCGCTGGTTGGAGTCACATTTGGGGTTGATTTTCTTCACAGCCCAGGGAGACTGAGAGGTGCCTTTGGGAGATCTAGAAACAAATGTGGTTGGATATGAAGATCTGAACAAACCAGACTGCCAGGACAAAGCAGAGCATCAGGTTTGGGGGTTTAAATCTGATACTATATTACTATAACCGACTTCAGGAAAAACTCCTTTCTCTTGCCAACCCAAAAGTCATACTGAATCCAGAATGAATTTATGCTTAGCATGTTACCTCAAGAAACATACTCAGATCCCCCTGGATAGGCCACTTTCAGGTTTCCAAAAAGGCAGGCAAGGGGCATGATCCCCAAGTGCCAATGCAGCCGAGGTGTGCTTCCTTCCAACAAGAGGGCCAAACTACAAGGCGAGGCATCCTACCCCAGTCCCACCCTGTTCTGGATTACTAGACAACTGAATAACCCAACCCCCCATTCCAAACCTGGCAATCCACTAGACCCAACATGAACACCAATTATTCACTCCTTCCTGCCCACCTTTCTGAAATATCATCCAGCATAAATCCATTTCATTCAGCAATCTCTCTCTAGCTAGAACACATTCCCGATACCCTGTAAGAGGACATACCTTTTCATAAGGTAAACATTGACTCCAGTTCCATATCCAAGCTTCTGCATGAAGGGAGAGGCTGGGATAGTTATTAAGGCTGGGGAGCTATCTTGTCCTGTATTTAAGAATAAGGAGACACATTTTTATTCAGGCCTTTGGCCAATGACAGTCTGATTTCCTTTGAATTGGTTGTAGCTGTGTTTGTGTCACCTTAAGTGGCGCAGCGGGGAAATGACTTGAGTAGCAAGTAGCAACCAGAGGTTGCCGGTTTGAATCCCTGCTGGTATGTTTCCCATACTGTGGGAAAATACCTGTATCAGGCAGCAGCGATATAGGAAGATGCTGAAAGGCATCATCTCATACTGCACGAGAGGAGGCAATGATAAGCCCCTCCTGTAGTCTCCCAAAGAAAACCACAAGGCTCTGTGGGCGCCAGGAGTTGAAATCAACTTGAAGGCACACTTTACCTTTAGCTGTGTTTGTATATTTTCTGAGATATTATTGTTTTTAGTTTGTTCACCACCCTGGAGTCTCATGATGAAGAGCAGTACACAAATGCAAACAAACATTCCCATGATATTGCTCTGCAATCTTTACAAAAGCAGCTACAATAATAATTTTTCCAAGATCAGGTTTTACCAGAGGCACCCCATATTATCACAAGCAACTTACTCCAGTATGAGGAAACCATGAGTATACCTATACCAGTCTGTGGTCTCTCTTTCCCTCATCACCACCAGGGGAATGATTTTGAACAGTGCAAATTCTCCCACCTACTATAATTTCTCAAGGGGAATCCACAGATTTCTCCAACCACTATGTTCTTTGCCAAGGAGGAAGTCCAAAAGAAAAACTTATAGTAGGGCTGCAATGTTTAAAATATTAATTGGTTCAACTAATTGGTTAAAAAAAAGTTTGATCCTGATTAAGTCCAACAGATTATCTTAATAAAAATACTCCAAATATGTCAGCAGGCTAGCCCCATCTTGAAAGTGGCATTCCCCTTTGTCTTTCACACACAGGAAGAAATGCGTCTGCTGAGAGGATGCCTCCCCTGACACAAAGGTGCATGGTCAAACAACAACAACAAAGCTGCTTTCTATTCCAGAGTTACTGGTTTTGCTCCTTTTCAGATTTAATCAGTCAACTTAACTCATATAGTTAATTGACTAAGATTCTTTAACTATGCAGGAACTCCAATTTCCTTGGGTGAGGGGAGTGACATGCACACCTACACATCCTGCTCATCATACATCTCAGCTATTTTTCCATCAGGACCCAAGGGGGCATGGCTCTGAACACCAGGGGCTGGTTGCCCTCTTTTCTGTCTAGCCATACGCTAGACTAGATGGGCCTTTGGCCTGATCCAGCACTGCTTATCTTATCAGCACCGGCTCACCTGATTTCTTTCCTTCAGAGAGCTTACTGGGAGTCTTGAAGGCAGTTTCTGTATTCATGGTGGACAATTAGCCTGGTGGGGAGAGAGTCATGATTACAGGATAGCCAGATCCCCCCCCCACACCCAGCCACCCTCCCTCCCTCCCTTTACAGTGCCTCCCTATTCCCAGGGCTTTGCAAACAGAGGCCAGGTGGAGGATGCTGCAGAGTTCCATGGCAGGAAAAAGGGCCCAAGCTAGAGGGAGCCTTCCCTGGAAGAGGGCTCGCCTGCATGCCTACCACACACTCCCCACTTTGGCCGAGGGAGGGAGGCAGCCATTGCTGGGGCTGGCTGCGCTAGGCCAGGGCGCCTTCTCCACCCGGTGATGGTGGCGGGATCCTGAGCCAAAGACGACCACCCACCCACCCCCCTCACCAACCCGGGCAAACGGGCAGGCTGCTGCTGCGCCAGATTGCGCCCCACGACCGCCCCTCAGCAAGCCAGCCGGGGCGGGGGGAGCCTCCCCTCAAGAGGGAGCGCCTGGAAACGAGCCAGAAGAGCCGCGGGGGGGGGGGGCTGCGAGCTTAATGAGGGCACTTCTAGACGGGCGGGGGGGGGGCGCCTGAAGCCGCCAGGGACGAAGCTTCAGGACCTGCAACCATGGGGGGGGGGGTGGAATTCCCAGCCAGGCTCTTCCCCACGGCGGCCTAGTGGAGGGTTGCCAAGGGAACCCGGGGGGGGGCATCGTCTAGCCCTCGGGGGGGGGGAGGCGGTTGGCGGTGTGTCCCTCCCTCCCGCCCCCCCAGTCCTCTTCCCGGTGGGGTAGGGTGGGGTCCTTCCCTCCTCGCCCACCCTTTCGGAAGGCGCAGCTGGGCGGCTCCCCTCGCAGGACTCCGGGGTTCTTCTCTCGCCCTCAGCAGCCGTTTTTTGAATTCGGCGCGCGAGGGGGGCGACGGCGGCTGGCGAGGCTCAAAAGGGGGCGGGAGCGAGCGCCGGAGGAGGAGCAGCAGCAGCAGGCGCGCGGTGGGCGGGGCTCCTGCACTGGGCGCATCCAAGCGGCGCAGTGCGGGGGGGGGGGGGGACACACGAGACGACCCTCCTGGGAGGCTGCTTGGAAGCCTCCTGCCAGCCCCCCGGGAGTAGCTATAATTGAGGGAAAGGGTTCAAAGAGCCCGACCCCCGCTCCTGAGGGCCCCCCAGCTGTACCCCTCCCCATTATCTTCATTATCTCCCTCATTCTGCCCCCCCTCCCCTAGCTACGCCTCTGGCTGCCTCGTGGTTTTATCAGCTGGAAGGAGTCCGCTCCTTTGCTGCGATTCCCTACTACACTATCAGTGACTGCTGCGGTAAAGTGCTGCTAATTCGTTCCAGGCAATCTGGCGTGTTTCTGGGCTGTGGCTTTCTTTGGAGCAGCAGCCAAGACGCACAGGAGGAGCCCCGGGTTCAAATCCTGCAGGGTCCCCCATGGAGGGAGTTGAGTTGAGAGGGGGACCCACCCCCAGCAACTGCCTGTTTCCTGGGACAGCTCAGAAGCAGACCCAGCCAGAAGGAGAGGCGATGGATGGGCCAGCAGCAGGCCCTGGCTGGTCCCTGCCGGGGGCTGCAGGCTGGCTTGCTAACCCTAACCCCCTTAGCCCCCTCCAGCCACCTCTCCTTGGAGTCTGTGGGGTAGTGGCCAGGGCCGGGCCAGGCCAGCACCCCTGCCCCGAGTGGGGGGCTTGTGCTTACGAATGTTGGGATACAAAAGGAAACTCTCCAAGTGGGGTACCTGGAAGGAAGTGCAAGGAGACGGTTTGCTCGGATGGCTTTAAAAGGGGGTTTAGGGGGATTCGTGGAGGGCGGGTTTCATAATCATAACTGCTTCCCTTGGCAATAGGAAGAAATATTATGCCGGGTTAACTAAGGCTTTATTCACAAGCAACTGCATGGTTTTTTCTCCTCCTCCTTTCTGACTCCCCCCCCCCCCCCCCACGATCCCCACTGGGACAAATGTCCAAGCAACAAAAGAGAAGATGACTAGAGAGAATACAACAACAGATCTATATCAGTGGCTCCTAGTCTGCCTCTGAATCCCAGTGGCAGGGCAGCAACAGCAGGAGAGAGGGCAGGCCTTTACCTCTTGCCTGCGGGCTTCTCGGAGGCATCTGGTGGGCCAGTGTGGGAAGCAGGAGGCTGGTCGGGATGATCCTAGGGGTGGGGGTGGGAGCTGATGCTGCAGAAGGGCAGGACTGTGATTCATCCATTCATTCCATTTCTATACCGCCTTTCCTAAGGCGTCCCCCAAGGCGGTTTACAAAAGTTAAAGTACAATAAAACTCCACAAACCTTAAAATCATTTAAGCAGTAAAAAGCATAAAACACCAAAAGACAACAAGCACAGAAAACAAACAGGAGCAGCGTGGTGTCGTGGTTAGAGTGCTGGACTAGGACCGGGGAAACCCGAGTTCAAATCCCCATTTGGCCATGAGACTAGCTGGGTGACTCTGGGCCAGTCACTTCTCTCTCAGCCTAACCTACTTCACAGGGCTCTTGTGAAGAGAAACGTAAGTATGTAGTACATCGCTCTGGGCTCCTTGGAGGAAGAGCGGGATAAAAATGTAATAATAATAATAATAATTTATTAATTAATAAAAAGCTCTCTCCTTGCTGGTCAAAAGCAGCCACAGACATCCAAGAGCGGCCGGTGGGCCTTCTCGTTCCGAGGGGACTGCTGGTCTCTGCCCCGAAAGGCTTGCTTGCCAGAAGAAGCAGCCAGAGAGAGACCAGAGCGAAGGCAGCGAGGTGGGTGACCTGTCGGGAGCAAGCAGGAGGACGCGTTGGGCTCAAAAGCGCCAGGGGGGCGGGCAGGGGCATAGCTAGGGGAGAGGGGGCCGTGTTCATCCCTCTCTCTGGTGGCCCCCCAGAGTGAGGGAGATAATAAAGAAAATAGGGAGGGTGGAGCTGGGGGGCCCTCACGAGTGGGGAGCCCGTGTTCTTTGAACCCTTTCGCTCAATTATAGCTACGCCCCTGAGGCAGACAAAGCATAAACAGCAGAGAGAAGACCCCACAATGTCATTCAGATAAATCCTAATTTGAAGCAATTCTTCCTCTTATATTTGGGGGAACAGAAGAAGCCAAAATGTACCATACTATCAGCAGCAGGGAGGCAATGGGAAGACAGAGGGGGGTTTAGCAACCCCTCAAGTACAGAGACAGGATTGTGCTAGTAGACAAACCTGGATATGTGGCTGGTTTAGTTCAGCAAGCGAAAACTCCTAATACAAAAGAGAACCACAATGCAGAGCAATTTATCCAGACAATCTGCTATGAATGACAAAGAGCAAACCCTCTCCTCCAGGCTGGCATCTCTCTTCAGCACTTCTTCTCCAAAGCTCTCCAGCTGACTCCCTCCCTCCTTGATGCTTTTTAATCCCCTATCCTCCCAATACTCAGGCAGGCCCTCAATATTAATTGATTATATGGATTAATCAATTATATTCTCTATGGGATTGTTTCCAAATTGTTACACTTGGAAAAGAACTAAGCAATCCCATGATTGATTTCCATATTTGCCGCTAAGGGCTTAGCTCGAGAAGGTGGCCTGTGAATCATATAGTTGTGTTTAGAACCCAACTATATAGTTTATAAGCACATACGAAGAGCCCTGCTGGATCAGGCCCAAGGAGGCCCATCTAGTCCAGCATCTTGTTTTGCACCGCGGCCCGCCAGATGCTGCTGGAAGCCACAGGCAGGAGTTGAGGGCATGCCCTCTCTCCTGCCATTGCTCCCCTGCAACTGGTACTCAGAGGCATCCTGCCTTGGAGGCTAGAGGTGGCCCACAGCCCTCCAACTAGTAGCCGATGATAGACCTCTCCTCCATGAAGTTATCCAAACCCTTCTTAATGCCATCCAGGTTGTTGGCTGTCACCACATCTCATAGCACAGAATTCCACAAGTGGATTATGTGCTGTGTGAAAAAGTACTTCCATTTGCTGGTCCTAGATTTCCTGGCAATCAATTTCATGAGATGACCTCTGGTTCTAGTGTTATGGGAGAGGGAGAAGAACTTCTCTCTATCCATTTTCTCCACACCATGCATGCTTTTATAGCCCTCTATCATGTCTCCACACAGTCATCTTTTTTCTAAACTAAAAAGCCTCAGGTGTTGTAGCCTGGCCTCCTAAGGAAGGTGCTCTAGGCCCCTGATCATCTTGATTGCCCTCTTCTGCACCTCTTCCAGTTCTACAATGCCCTTTTTGAGATGGGGTGACCAGAGTTGTACGCAGTACTCCAGGTGTGGCTGCACCATAGTTTTGTATAAGGGCATTATATTTTATTAGCCATTTTATTTTCAATCCCCTTCCTAATGATTCCTAGCATGGAATTGGCCTTTTTCACAGCTGCCGCACATTGAGTTGACACGAGCTGTCCACCATGACCCCAAGATCCCTCTCCTGGTCAGTCACCAACAGCTCAGATCCCATCAGCGTATACTTGAAGTTGGGGGTTTTCATCCCAATGTGCATCACTTGACATTTGCCAACAATGAACCGCATTTGCCACTTTGTCGCCCACTCCCCCAGCTTGGAGAGATCCTTTTGGAGCTCCTCACAATCGATTTTGGATTTCACTACCCAAAAGAGTTTGGTATCATCTGCCAGTTTGGCCACCTCGCTGCTTACTTGACTTCTAGATCATTTATGAATAAATTAAAAAGCACCGGTCCCAGTACAGATCCCTGGGGGACCCCACTTCTTACTTCCCTCCATTGTGAAAACCGCTAAGTTTCCTCAGGAGTCTTTGATGAGGAACTTTATCAAAAGCTTTTTGGAAGTCCAGGTATACTATGTCAACTGGATCACCTTGATCCACACACTTGTTGACACTCTCAAAGAAGTCCAAAAGGTTTGTGAGGCAAGATTTACCTTTGCAGAGCCCATGCTCGTTCACTCCCAGCAGGGCCTGTTGTTCTATGTGCTTTACAATTTTATCCTTGAGTTGTGTGTGTCTGTGCACACCTGTCTTAGCTCACAAAGCTAAACTTGTTACCATGTATCTGCCTCAGTGCGCACACTTAGAGGTCAACACTTAGTGCAGGGGCAAAACTATAGGGGGGCAGGGGGGGCACGTGCCCCGGGCGCCACCCCCGCAGGTCACGTGGGGGGCGCCAAAAAGTGGCTTCCCCTTCCTGAGCCTGCCTGCTGGTGCCTGTGCCGCAGTTGGGAAGCGGTGCCAGGCCAGCAGGCAGGCTCGGCGCCGCTCTGCAGTAGTCCTCGGCGGGCGATCTGCCGCGCCGCCGCTCGGCCCGCTACAGACCATGCCAACGCCGCGGGCGACCTGCTGCACCGCCACTCAGCCCGCTACAGGCCATCACCAACGCCGCAGGCGACCCGCCGCGCCACCACTCAGCCCGCTACAGGCCATCTCCAACGCCGCTGCCGAATCACCGCCGCCAGGTATGTGGGGGCCGAGGGGGCGGCGGGGGGCCACCATTTCAGGGCCAGCCAGCCCTGGGCGCCGTTTCCCCCCGATACACCACTGACTTAGTGTAACCAAAACACCAGCATTACTACATTGATTGATTGATTGATTGATTGATTGATTGATTGATTGATTAAGTGCCGTCAAGTCGGTGTCTACTGTCGGCAACCACATAGAAAGATTATCTCCAGCATGATCTGTTTGTCTGTAACATTACTACATAAAGCGTGTTAATACAGAAGAATTCTTCACAGTGGTGGAACTGCAGTAGATCATTCCTGCCAGTGTATGATGGTGATGATGCAAGTTGCTAATGAAGCTCTTAAGCTGCAAGAATTCGTAGGGAACCCAGAGTTAGTGTGGCCAGCCAGGGAAAGGTTTCTGCCCTGGACCTTCCGCAAGTCTGTTAAAGTTCCTCTAGCAGAGCTGCCACCTTCTCTTGCATGAGAAAAAATAACCTTAAAATCCTCCCTGTTCTATTTAGAACCAGGGTGAATTCAAAATATAGCAAAATGCCCCCGAAACTTTTAAAGAGTGTGTAAGCCAGAGCAGGCATGTAGGGAGGCAGAACAGAGCATGTTTCCAGCCCAGAAAAAGTTTAAAACAATCAAAATCTAGTTTAAATATGGACAGTAAACAGGCAAACAAGGCAAAATGGTTAAAATGTGCAAGCGAGGTACTTTTCTTCCTGTACGGTGTTAGATGGGAAGCTTAGTAGATCTTGTCTTAAGCTGCAGTTCACACACACACACACACACACACACACACACACACACACACAGAGGCATCATGCACTACAGACTCAGCTAATCGGGGTGTGCACTAACTGTGGTTAGGCCTGATTTGAAATAGAACCACCAAACCACGAACCAGGCTGTTTTGATCCCAACCAGTCCATCAAACTGCTGTTCAGCTGAACAGCAGCTCAACAAACCGGTTTGCCTCCAGAGCCCCTCTGACTACACCCAAAGGCTGGTGATGTGTTTTAGAAAACCAAAGTAACTCCATTTTACTTAGAATACCAAAGCATCTCCAAGTTTGCTTAGAAAACCTAATTCTAACTTAAAGTAACCCCAGCCAAGCTCAGAGACATACGGCCAATGTCATTATCTCTCTCCACTAAAATGTATCTATGAAACTTGGTTCTCACAAGATTCTCATTGTTCTTTGCTGACAAGTTAATAAAACAGGATGTAACCAAATAAGGAGTGATCACCAGATGAACAATGAATCATTCGCATGCGTACTAGATACTTAGTCCACCATTTTACTGCCACGTATACTATGTCAGCATCATTCAGATTGTCTGTATAAATGTAAGATGCACCTCTAACCAATTTGTATTCAATGTGGAGCGTGAGCCCCATTGTCTACCTGCTTCTGCAGAGCATTAAACCAAGCCTCTAATTGATTCCCACTGTGTCTGTTTGATTGGCTTAAGGCGGACCCAGGGACGAACTGAATTCACATCACTGGCTTTTCCTTTATAGGGAAGAAGTTTGCAGATTTATTTATTTTATTGCTTATTTAATGCATTTATATACCGCCCCATACAAAAAGGTCCATGGGCAGTTCACAATATAAACCATTAAAACATTCATATAATTAAAACAATTTGAAATACAATAAAACTCTAAAACCAAAGCTTTGAAATTTTAAACTAAAAGTCTGACTAAACTGGTATATCTTTAGGTCCTTCTTAAAAACATTCAGAGAAGGGAAAACTCTAATTTCGTTAGGAAGTGCATTCCAGAGTCCCAGGGCAACCCTAGAAAAGACCCGTTATCGAGTCACCACCAACCAAGCCAGTGGCAACCATAACTGGTCCTCCCCAGATGATCTTAATAAGTGGAGGGGTTGATGAAGAAGAAGGCGCCCTCTTAAATATCTCAGACTCAAGCCATTTAGGGCTTTATAGGTAACAAGCCAACCCTGCACAGAGCATCTGTTCGCTCTTTGGGGCCGGCTACCTCTCTCTCTCTCCACCCCCCGTCTGCGGCGGGGCTGAGTGCGGCCACCGCCTGCGGGCCGAGTGCGGCCGCAGCAGCCAGCCACCGCCTCACCTCCGCGGCCTGTCTGGGCCCACCAGCCGCCGCCTTGCCTCCGCGGCCGGGCCAGTCCCGCTGCCTCGCCTCTGCGGCCGGGCCAGGCCAGGCCCGCCACCGCCATCTGCCCAGCCAGTCAATTCTCCTGGGTGCGCCTTACCCAATCAGGTGCCCCCGCAGCCCAGCCAATCAGCTGGGCTGCCGGGATGCACGTTCGAAAGGCACACCCAGGAGAATTAGATAGATAGATAGATAACCAGCGCTTTGTATCTCACCTGGAAACTTACTGGCAGTCAGTGTGGTTCCTTTAAAATGGGTGTAATATGATCTCTTCGGGCAACCCCGGAGACCAGCCTGTCTGCTGCATTCTGTACTAACTGTAGTTTCAGAACTGCATACAAAGGCATCCCAAGGTAGAGCGCATTGTAGTGGTCAAGTCTGGATGTTACCAGCATACGCACCACTGTTTTAAGGTAGCTTATCTCTAGAAATGGAAGTAGCTTGTGAATCAGCTGCAGCTGACAGAAAGCACTCCTGGCCACTGCCTCAACCTGAGAAATCAGGGAGAGGTTTGGGTCCAGAAGTACTCCCAAACTATGTACCTGTTCTTTCTGTGGGAGTGCAACCCCATCCAGAACAAGCAGATCTAACCCACTTCCTGAGTCTCGTCCTCCCACAATATGTATTTCTGTCTTGTTTGGATTCAGCCTCAGTTTGTTCTCCCTCATCCAGCCGGACTGTCCATTGGGCACTGCAGTCCCAGTGAAACTGTAGCATCCCCCATGGATGCTTCCACTGTGGCCATCTCTGGTGCAGTTCACATCGACCTTTTGCACCAACTATCCTAATGACCACGAGGGCCATTGGGAGTAGAGACAGTGAGTCAGGGTCTCTGTAGCTGCCCCTACTCTATGACCCCTGATCTGACTCTTCCGCACTTCCTGGGCTGAGTCACAATCCTTCCTTTCCTCCTAAAGAGCAGATGGAAACCTCTCTCTCTCTCTCTCCTTACCTCTTCATTATGTACTCCTTTAGATTGGGATTAGGACTTTCCTATCCATGTGTACTTAACCAATAAATACTTAGTACTGAGCTCTAAAGGATCTCCATGTGTTTTCTCTAAATAGCTGCAACAACTAAACCATTCTCTGCTACCTACTCTGTAACTGGAGTGTGTCCGCTCTTCCTTAGTGCTCTGCTCATTACTTACTGGGGGCAAAATTAACAACCCCCCCAAATTACATTGCCACGTCTACTGGAAGCCGAGCCTACGGGGCTGAGCTGAGGATTCGCACAGCAACATTGGGAAAGCCCATCGGGATGTCTCAGAAGTGTATTTCCTCCCAGCACTATTTCCATGCCTGTGATGGGGTGTGGATGAGGTTGCGAGGGAGTACAAGGAGGTGGCAACCACTAGTGCTCTCTTTAATTTTTTTCATCTGTGTGTGGAATACGTTTTGTTCTGGGCAGCAATATCAAGAAAGGATGACATGTGAACAAGTCCCGCAGGCCGAAGAAAGCCCTGCTAGATCAGGCCCAAGGTGGTGTAAAATGGCCCAAGGCCGATCTAGTCCTGCATCCAGTTGCACACAGTGGCCCAGCAGATGACTCTGGGGAGCCCACAGGCAAGAGTGGAGGGCATGCCCTTTCTCCTGGTGTTGCTCCCCTGCAGCTGGTATTGAGAGGCATCATGCCTCTGAGGCTGGAGGTGACCTGTAGCCTCCAGACTAGTAGCCATTGCTAGATCTGTCCTTCATGAATTTGTCTAAGCCCTTTTTCAAGCCATCCAAGCTGGTGGCCATCAGCACATTCCATAGGTTAATTGCGCCATCCAAGCAGGTTCCAGTTCACACCTGTGGTGGCAGTTTCACAGCAGCTACTTCTCTTTGCCTGGGTGGTTCCAGATTGTGAGCTCTACAGCGGTTGGAGGTGGTGTAAAATGCTTTGGCTTGGTGGGATCATATTCAAAATGTAACAAAGGGTTGAAGCAGTGTTTCCTCTAAGAGAGATTCCCAGATGCTGACTACAACTCCCAGAATCCCCAGCTGCAACAGCTTTTGCTTGGGGATTATTAGAGTTGTAGTCAACAATATCTGGGATTCCCTGTGAGAGGGCACACTGGGTGGAAGCTGCTCATTGCATAGTTTGTCACAAAGTTGTGGCCGTTCATATTGCCACCCATAACAATGTGTTTTCCCAGCAAGGACTGTTCATATTGTTTGTAAGACTTGCTCTCCATGCCCTCCTACTGTCCCATTTTGGCCTTGGGGTTGCAAATGAGGCGAGGTGATTATGAGGTGCTTTGTGAGTGTGGGGGCTTTTTTCCCTTGGTGTCTTTGCACAAAGCCACCTGCAGGGGGAGCAATCTTTTTTTAGCTTGCGCAAACTTAACTATCCCTTGTCATGGCTGACAATTAGTTTTTTAAACTAATTTAAAAACTCACTGGTAGAGGCTGAAAGAGGAAAGGAAGAACACAGCTGGACAGAAAGGAACATAGCCACTGAAATATAACAATAAATATAATCACAATAGATTTAACATTAACAGAGGAGGGAGAGGGGCAAAAAGCAAATAAAAAGGAAATTGCACTGATGCACGGTTGCACAAGAACACCCAAGAATTTTTTTTAAAGGATCTTTTCATAAGCTGAGAGAAGACTAAGGTATTGAAACATCAAATTGCTGAATTAACCCCCCACGTTACACCACACTGCATCGCGGAAACAGCAGGATAGCCATCCTAAAATGGGAAAATACAGCCATTTTTTTGGAATGCACATGCAGCATTGTAACACTAAAACGTAAAGATAAATCCCAGAATAAGTATTCCATCCAATGTGCCAAGAGCACCTTGCTGTCATCGCATGCATGAGGGTGTCAAAACACAGTTAATACGGACGCACAGTTGGCAGATACATAGTGAAACAATTCTAACTAGCTGGGCCGGGCGCAGAGCATCTGTGCCTCTAGTTCTCGGTGCCTCTTGTTCTCCCCTCCCCTCTGGCCACCCCCTGGCTGTTTTGTTCCCCCGCTGCCCACCACCATCTTCTTCACACATACACACACTCCGCCACTTTCCCTGGTGCTGCTTTCTTCACACACACCCAGCGCCTTCTCGCTTCACCCGGTGCCACTCTCTCGCCCATCCGTCCATTTCTGCCCGTTCACTCCCCACCCCCCGCAGCTCACTCACAAACCCTTGTGAGAGCTGCCACGCATGGGATTAGTGACGGGTATGTTTAAGAGAAATATATATAGAGAGATGTGTAATCTGGAAAGGGCCCAGGTGGATAAGGGCCATGTAGAGAAGCCCCCCCCCCACCAACAGAAAGGTAGCACTGCTGGCGTCAGCACCAAGGAGAGCGGGCCATGAAAAGCAGGCTCCTCCCAGGCCTGCTGCACATATGGGCCACGCCTCCGCCCTTCCTCAAGTGGACCAGCCCACACCCACCACCTCCCTCCACACACGCTTTTGTGCTCTTTTGCGCTTCGCTGGCCACCACAGGTGCTGTGCGCTGGATTCAAATGGCTATTGAGGAGAATAAACCCAGAAGTCCTGTGAAAGTCTCCCTCCTGTCCTTCTCCAGGGCACCCCACGGACCAGCTGTGCCTTCTTAAAGGGTGGGGGAGAATAAAAAATATCCCGGGGGGGCTGGTGTGGGGGGGGCTGGTGTGTGTGTGGGGGAAGTGAGCCTCCCCCTCCAGACCAGGAGGGATGGGAAGGGCCCTATTCCCCAGGGGGTTGTGCTGGCAATGCTTTGCTGGGTCGTATTGTTCTCATGAAACTTGTATTTATTTGTTTTCAATGGGGAAACATCCATGAGGAAACTCTTGTTTTTTGTGGGGGTCCTCCTTCAGTGACTATGGGTCCTTGGGCTGCCTTCCTGGGCGTGGGGCAGGGGGCAAAGGCCACAGGGAGGCAGTTCCAGGTCTGATGGAGGCAAGGCGGAGCTGGGGGCTGCAGGCGCTCCCCCAGACCCCGCTCCCAACTGGAAGGGGCCAGAGCCTCCTCCCCAGGCAGGACGTGGTCTTATTCAGCCCCCAGCCCACACCTGTGTTGGCACCTCCCCATTACTCACCTTGCCTCTTTCCAGGCTCTCCCTCTTCAGGGAACCTTTTCCACCCAGTCTGGGGAAGCGCCCCCTGCCCTCCCCCCACGGTGTGTGGGGCACGGTATTCCCAGGCTGGTAAAAGTGGCTAAGACCTGAAGTCGCAGAAGGAACAAGCCAGGTAACTGCAGACCAGTTTAAGTTAGGTTAGTGAATGTGTTTCCCCCAACTAATATTTATTCATTCATTTATTTATTTATCTAACATATTTGTTTGTATACCACCCAAAATGCAAGTCTCTGGGTGGTTTACAACAACATATAAAAACAACATATAAAAAGGTGAGAACATTACAGCAATTTAAAACTTAAACCATTAAAACGATTAAAAACACAATTAAAACAGCATCTAATTAAAAGCCTGGGTGAACAAATGTGTCTTGACTACCTTTTTAAAAGTTGTCAGAGATGGGGAGGCTCTTAGTTCAGCAGGGAGCGCGTTCCAGAGCCTCGAGGCAGCAGCGGAGAAGGCCCATCCCTGAGTAGCCACTGGACGAGCCGGTGGCAACTGCAGTATTTCTTTTCTCCTTTATGCTCTTTTGGTTGATTTTTTTGGGTACTGAACCTGTGTAACAACAACTTTAAATTCAAATTGAACTAACTGCAAAATAAAATTATCTTTAAAAGAAAAAATGTAGCGTCTGTTTACTCCATCCCAGGCTATAGGCCTTTCCACTGTACCAAGGTTTGTTTTGGGCAACAGAGGTTTGAAAGGCTGTTGTGGCAGACTTGGCCAGATGTCTGCTTGGTGGCAGCCGTGGGATAGACAGCTCTTCCACCACAAGGCCCAACACAATTCTGCTGATAACACCCTCCTGAAGGAAAGGAACATTGGTCTTACCGTGGAAGGTTCTTTTTCCCTGGAGTAGGAGATCCTCAGGATGGGTAGTGAACTGAGCATGCTAGAGACAGAACTGGACCACGTGACTTGTTTGTGGGCGTAGCCTCCTCCGTCCTAACCCCAGTTCCAGGGCTGTTGAGCGAGGTGGTATGTCGAGTGGAGAGAGCTCTGTGTAAGTACTCTGTAAGCTGTAGGTAAAGAAGAAAGTGGGAAGAACTCGGACGAGAGGTTAGAGAATAGGATAGACAAGTGCAAAAAAACACCAAAACAGCCTAGGAGTCTACTCCTGAGGGGCTGCCTCCGTCCCCGATCGGGCCCATCCTCCAGTTGGCCCCCTTAACCATCTGTGCATCTCTTCCTCCCGAAAATACATCCGGGTGGGGCTGAGGATCTCCTACTACAGGGAAAAAGAACCCTTCATGGTAAGACCAATGTTCCTTTTCCCCCTGAGTAGGAGATCCTCAGGATGGGATGTGCCCAAGCTGAAGACACTAATCCCTGGGATGGGAAGGGTGTATTCAAACCCCTTGTCAAAGCACCGTGCGCTCAAAGGCTGCCTGTGCCGCTGAGTGGTCAGGACCTTATAGTGCTTAGGGGAATGGAGCAACGGAAGGCCAGGTGGCTGCTGCCCTGCAGATCCCCGATAGTGGGATGGGCTGAAAAAAGGCCGCAAACGTAGGTGCACTTCTGGTCGATCGCGCTATGAACCGAGTGTTGAGATCCGAGTAGGCCAGGCGAATGCATGATCCGATCCTGCCAGTCGAGGTGCCTTTAGAAACTCTGTTCCCCAAAGAGGAGAGACGGAAAAAGATAAGGAGGGTGTCTTGTGAATGTGTCTGGTGCGATGAACGCCAAGCCCTGGGCCCATCAGGCTTGTGCCACAATCATTCCCCGGCTGGACAGGGGAAAGGCAGAATGAAGGAAGAACGTCAACTCTGGATCTATGAAAAAGAGAATTAACGTTTTGGGAGGGAGGTGGTGTTCAGGCAATGATGCACTGCATCTAGCTGGAAGGTGCAATATACCTTCTGTGCCAAGAGGGTGCCTAGCTCAGAAACCCTTGAGCCAAGGTAATAGCTACCAGGAAGACGGCCTTATAAGACAAGAGCTTCAGTGGACTGGTAGCAATGGGCTCAAAGGAGTCCTTCGTGAGAGTGTTTAGGAACTCAGTTGAAGTTCTAGGCCGAGAGCGCCCGACTAGAGAGGAGACAGGTTTGTCGCTCCCCCAGGAATCTGTATGAGAGCGGGTGCAGGGTCGGTTGGCCCAAGTCAGTGGAAGAAAAAATGGCAAAACCGAGGCCAGTGAGGAGGCTTGGTGTCTCAGGGTGCTTGGTTGCAGGGGAAGGTCTAGGCCCGCCTGGAGAAAGGTGAGGACCTTATGCACCCCTGTGGGGAGTGGATCTCTCTTTGTGAGATCAACCCTCTGCGGAAGGCGAGCCAGGAGGCCTGATATATTCGATTGGTTGATTGGTGACTGAAGCCAGAATGGTGTCCTAGACCTGGTGGTAGTATCTTTCTTTCTTTCTTTTAATAAGACAATACATACACATAATAGTAAGACTGATACATCAAAACATCCATTAACTATCCTTCCAGATATGTAAATAATTAGATGGAGGAGAATAACTAAAATTATCTTGATTTGTGAACAGAATAAAACTGACCAGATCATAAAGAAAAATCAGGAGAATTAGCTTGAAGTAGCTAATGAGCATATTTAGTATATAAATCAGGCCTGGACCACAACAGAATGGCGTAGTCAGCAGGATATTGGTGACACCATGGCTTTCTGGAAGTGTAAGGAGAAAGAGAGCAAACCCAAAATTCAGTCCTGGGAGGGAAGTGAATTTAGTGGCGCATTCTCAGGACCCAAGAAGGGGAAGTGGGAGGCAGCTTTAGAGGAATTTGGAGCTTCACCCTTTCCAAATTTAGAGTTTGTAAGGCAGAAACTTTCAGAACTTGATTGTTATGCTCTCTTCGAGGAATACTGCCATAGACAGTGCCCAGAAAAAAGGACAGAAAAGCAGCAGCAGTCACTATCCTCAGAGTTTTTCTACATAAGCAGTTAGATAATCATGACCACGAAAAATTAGGACACTAATTGATAAAAATGAAGAGCTCTTGGAGCAAGTTAAGAGTATGACTTTACAGCTGGATATAGCTCAGGAAGAGATACGCCATGCAAAGACCAAGGAATCCCTTGCTCTAAAGCAGCTGGAGGACTCCACATAGACCATATTGAAAGCCTAGGCATTGCCAACCAGCATTTAGCCACAGAATTAGCAGAAATGGAGAAAAAGAATTCAGCCATCCCTGGCTGCAGGGATCTCATGAAAGAACTTTCAAAACCTAGGCCAGACACAAAACAGCCCTGTAAGTGCCAGTCTCAGATCCAACAGTTAAAAAGGGAATTACAACAAAAGACCCTACACATTGCAAGCATAACAGAGATTGATCCTGAGACCAGCTGGGAGACAATATCAGCCACAGAAGAGGCAGCCAGGGAACCAGCTAGTGAAATTCTTAGGGAGATTGCTCCCCAGCCAGCTAGGGAGACAGTGGCTGCCCTCACTTCTAGCATCACTACACGGAGAAATGTTAATGGTTTGGAGGAGGGCAGCTCTATCACTGTTAGTAATATGAGCCTTGTGGAAGCCAAAGAATTGGCAAAAACCTTGCCAAATCTATGTGCAGACACCATTGTAGAGTGGATGGCTGGATTTGTCCGGCTTCAAGCAGACATGAGGCTGACCTTAGAGGAAATGAGAACATTGTTAAGAGCTGCTGCTTCAGCAGGATTGCAGGCCAGGCTCCTACAAAAGTTCAACATGCATGTAACAAGGGTTAACCAGACAGAGATTCTAGACTTATGGGGTGCATGTCAGGCTATGTGCTCTGTAATATTGCCAGCTGGGGCAATGCAGGAAAAGGCAGTGACTGCTAGGCAAAAACCTGGGGAGGATCCAGTCAGTTTCTTCTTCAAAGCAGCTATGGGAAGATTTTTGGCCGGTTTACTAGTTGTGCCACATGCAGCCCCTAGTCTCGCTGATGCACAATGGAATGTGAGAGACCTAAAGGCTCTCTTACGGGGTCTCCTACCCTGGTATAGAGATAAACTGGGCCTCCTAAGAGAGAATGAGACAGCAACTTTTGAGGCTATGCTAGACTTAGCTCAGAGAGTGACTGCCCAATATGGTTTTGATCCAGAGGGAACAGAAAGGCTTGCCCACCAAAAAGTGGCAGCAGTCACTGAGACTGAAAGCTACAGTAACAAGGGAGGGGTTGTCCCAACACAGAGAGAAAGCCAAGGATCCAATAAGCAGGGAAAGCACCCACAAAAGCCAATGTCTGAAAGGACCAAGCTTTGGTTTTCGCTGCTAGATTATGGAGAGGATATGGAAAGGTGGAATGAGGCTGCCACAGCAGATCTCAGGCACCGGGTCGAGGAACTGGCTCGTCGCCCAGTTCAACACCAGGTGTGGGTTCCCCCAGAAGGATATCAGGAGAGGGGAAGGGCAGTGCAGGCTGTTAGAGAAAATACTGGACTTTGTGACTCAAACCTGTCTATCCAAACTCTAGAGACATCCCTAAATAAGATTCTAAGCAAGGTGGAAGCACTAGAGAAGTCACAGCAAGCGTCCCCACAGACTGCTTCAATTGCAGCCATAACTGAGAAGGCCCAGGTGGTCCCAGCCTACCCACAAATGTTAGCTAACAATCAGATAGCATCCCCGCCAGCAGTCCCAACACCAGTAACCAACCCATTCACCACAGTAGCTGGAGTCAGCTACAGGGTACAACCCCAGGTGGGGGCACAGACAACAGGGACATACTTTCCTCCCCCACCCACTGTAACCCTGTAGGGGTGCCCTGATGCCAGGGAAGAAACTGAGCAAAGCCAAGAAAACTGGCATCTTTGGGGGGAAATTTCTTGGGATCAGAATGGACATAGACTAGAGGAGCCTTTGAATCAGGGTGTGGCCAAGACTGATGGCAGTTCCGCCACACCAACACACAGAGAGAAATTTATAGGAACTTGGCACGCCAGCCAAGCTGTATCTGCCTTGACAGCAGAGGAGGAGGAATTCTGGAAGAGCCAGGGTCCCAAGTTGGTTTCCACAGAAACAGGGGCAGAAGTAGCCCCTGTTACTGAGGAACTGTTGCAGCAGAAAGATTGGCACGCCAGCCAAGGTGTTTCTGCCTTGAGAGCAGAGGAAGAGGAATCCTGCAAGAGTCAGGTTTCTGAGGTCAGTTCAGAGTTGTGCTGTAAACTGGCTTCTGCAGAGGCAGAGGCAGCCCCTGTTAGTGAAGAATTGTTGCAGCAGATATTTATAGGAGCTTGGCATGCCAACCAAGTTGTCTCGGCTTTCCCAGCAGAGGAAGAGGAATCCTGCAAGAGTCAGGCTTCTGAGTCCAGTTCAGAGTTGAACTGTAGGCTGGCTTCTGCAGAGGCAGAGGCAGCCCTTGCCACCGAGGAAATTTTGCAATAAAGGGTGTTGCCAGTATTGGAGTCAGACGGATTAGCTGAGTCTTGTGAGTGCACCCAACAGTTTGGTGACAGCCCCAATAGGGTACAGGGGTGGGAGTCCCCATCTGACATACTGGCAGAAACCCAGAAGTTTGGAGAAGTCCAATTGGCCCCAGTCCAATTACAACAGGAAGTTGATGGATTGGTAGTGGTTCAATTCAGTACCCCTGAAAGCAGTTATATGAGAAGTACAAAAGTACAGGTAAAACCTCTCAGGGACAGCACTAGCCAGATCACGCTTTGCCCAAGAGATCTGTGTCAGAGAAATGAAACAACTAAATTAGAGGAGGGAAACAAACCAGGAGGATCCATTCAAGAGATCTTTGGAGGAAGTAACTGTAGTGTAAATAAAAGACCCATTGATCCAGGAGGGGCTGAGTAAGGCACCCCCCGCAGGACATTTGGGAACATTTTGCAAAGCCAGAGATCACAGGAGCCAAATTAGTCCAGCAGACACTAGTAGCACAAAAACCATGATTCCCTGGAGCAAGAGGGGGAAACTTGGCACAGCTCCAGCTGTTCCAGCTCAGGATGCATTTAGTCAAGGTCATCTAGACATCCAAAGGGCAGATAGACTGAGGAAACAGAAGGCACCACCCCCACTGAATTCTCTTCAGATATCTGCACTTTGCCTTTCTCTTAAGAGTTACTCCTCCTGAACCCTAACCCTAACTCTATTCCTAGCCCCTCTATTCCTCTGCAGCCTACCTGCTTGCTAGAGCTCCCCTACTCCCCTCTTTGTCCAGTCTGGTGAGAGGCCATGGCAAGCAGACAGAGAGAGGACTGAGAGGAGACTGAGACTGAGAAAAGACTGAGACTGAGGGAAGAATCTTTTTTTTAGCCACCCTACGCCCTGTTCCTGATGAGACGTGCTCATTTCCTCCTGATGGATGCAAGGCACGCCAACCCTGAAGAGTAGGCCACCCATTCAGCCTGGACAGCACAGTTTGAAGGTCCTCCTGATTTTCAGAGACCCTGCTCACTCTGCCACTCCTATGCCACAGACTGAACCCCAAGCCAGACGGCGCACCCCAATTGCAACGATCCCTAGCTCCTGAAACCTGAAACCCCCACGACCTACACTGAACAATAGATGTCAGCAGGAACTCTTGCTTGCCAATGCTTGCTAATACAGAAGAAGCCAAGAGGGGGAGAGGCAGACAGAAAATGAACATGTTTTCTTCTGCATTGTGCCTGGTTTGGGCACTCATTCTGTGTCACTGTATATTTTGCCTCATTCTCATTTTATTGAACTCCCTCCCCAACCTGAACCTGAACACTGAAGTCCTTTGCTAAATGTATTGGTGCATATGCATTCATGTTGTACACTCAGTCCTTTGCAAAATCTATCTGTCTGCACATACTTACTTATGTTGTACCTATGAGTTTAATCTATGTGCTAGAGTTCCTAGATGTTGGGTTTATAGGAGTGTATAATTGATTGAGTGTATATTTGATGGAGGGTATATAGATTCAAATGTATTAAAGCACTTGGCCTCTTGGATTGCAGGACTCCACTCTGTGTGGATCCCTGTGAGCTGGGATAGCCAAGGACAAAGGGCAATTGACAGACCTCTGTTGCTGTGGTATCTATGAGGTTGTAAACTCTGCCACATTTGAAGGCAAATGCTTGGCAAACTATTTGGCCATATAAAATGCCCTCTCACACGTGCTTGTGTGACTACAGCAAATGTAACTGGGAGATGTACTCAAAAGGAATTGGACAAGAGGGGGTGCTCCCTTCAAGAGGGGGTGCTTCATTCTGATCCACACTCAAGAACACAACAGCAATATTGAGGATATGTTTATCTTTAAACTACTACCCCAACTGCACAAAAGGTGCAGCAGTGGAGGACTCTGTATTGGAGCTCCTGCTTAACACAATCTTTTTGTTTGTTTGTTTTTGTTTTTAAAGATGCCACTGCATCTGCTTGTGAATTTTTTTGAAAAGCCCTATTGGGTCAGCTACTGACAGAAGCAGGGAGAGCTATTGAGACTGTCCACTGCTGTCTTGTGAACATGCAATCAGGGAAAACAATCATTACTATGAGTTTGGCCTAAGTATTGTCTGTCGTATACATTTTTGCCTGGGGCAAAAAATGTATAAGAAGAGGGGCAATATCCCCATTGGGGATGCCCCCCCCCCGACCCCAACATTCAACCCAGAGATACCAGCCCAGAATTATATGGAATTCAGGCCTGTGTCTAGTTCCATTTTATTAAGGAATGAATTACTGCCTGGACTCAAGGTGAACTGACACCCAGGTCTCTTGCCTGCCTCATGTACTACTCTGTGAAAGAGGAGGCAATCCAGCATTGTATTGTGAAATGGGTACTTAAGGAAGCACAAAAGCCAGGCCAGAACAATCCAAATGCTAAAATGTGACTCACTATCAGATAATGTCTGTGGAAGAGGCCAGATGCTGATCTCCTCTTTCCTGTTGCAAGAAGTCCATGTTAATCTTTGTCAATGATTGACTCAATTGCTCTCTATAGAAATTCAACATAGGTAAATGCACACAAAGAAAACACCTAGACTTTAATTCTTACTTTACTAACACTTTAACACCTTTTGGGATCAGGCTAGCAAATCTGGGACAAGAGAAGATGCCCATTTGCAGCTCAGAGATGCAGATTTGCCTTGGGCAATGCCCCCCCTCAAGATAGCAGCTAACAGAAGATGAGATTCAGATCTCTCTGGACTGGCCAATATCCTGAATAATTAAAAGACATTATTCAGAAGGTAACAGCATTGTCACCCTTTTGGGGACCCAGGAAAAGATGAGGAGATGTGAATAGACTCTATGAGAGATCAAAGGAAAATACAACTATAAAGAATGAGGCTACTGGACAGAGAGCTAGCAGTCTTGTGCCTACACGCAATCTTCTGCCTACAAGCAAGACTTGCTCATGAGTAATCCAAGAGTTTGCTGCCCAAGCCGCATGGCTAGAGGCAGGAACTCTGTCCATGGACAGGAACTGTCTGTGACTTCCACTGCGCAGTGAGAAGTCAAGACTTCCCCAGCCATGGTGCTCTGACTCTCAGCCATGCTCTGAGCAAACTGCATGATTGATCTAAAAGCTCCTGTCCCCAGCCAAAAGCCTCTCTCCTTCAGCTGAAAGATCCATCGTTCTCAAGCCTCTGATCCTGGTAATATGCCACTCCACAAGCCTTGGATCCCTCCATCCTTTCCCCTACTTCTCCTTTCCCCTTGTCCCTCTACTAATTTCTGATATCCCCAACCCATGCCAGTCCTCAGCCTTCCTTAACCCCCCCCCCCCTTTTCCGTCTATATCTGAATTGTATTAGGCTCTAGGAAGATTTAACACACACACATATGTTAATTAGGAACACTGGGTGAATGTTGTTGCTGGCTAGGGTTGAAATACTGTTAGTAATACTGATATAATGTTCTGCTTTCTGCTCAGTTTGATTGATGTTGTTATTCTTCTATACTCAATAAAGCCCATTGAATCATTTAGGATTGGTTTGATCTCCTTTCTTCCTTGCGCCCAGATCCTACATGGTCACTATATAAAAGAACTTGGTCACTTGGTGACACTATGAGACAGGCCTAATTTTGTATGCTAGCTAATGAGCATATTTAGTATATAAATCAGGCCTGGACCACAACACCATCTTCACCCAGAACTTTTCCAGGTCTACTATTAACTACAAAATATCCCTAAGATGCGAGGCTTCATAGTAGGCAATTAAGTTTAGAACTCCGATACCATCCTGTTATACTTTCCTATATAATACATTATTACGAAATCTGGATCTTCTTCTGACAAAAAAACATCTTTGTGGCCTTGGCCACTAAGTTCGCGCACTCAGCCTCCCAGCAGAGAGCTGTACCGCTGGAATTGGTGTGAAGTAGTGTTGCCTGTAAGGGTGAAAGGGAACTGGACGAACTACGGAGGGACCCGTTGGGCTCACTGTGTGGAGAAGGCCTAGCCTACTCTTATCCCATGTTTTGACCAAAAACTGGGTCTAAGTGGGACCAAAAGGGGTAGCTCCCACAAATGGAGCAGGAATCAAAGGAAACTTAGAATTATCGTCAGCATTTCAGGTCTTAAGCCAAGATGACCTGTATACAGCCACGCCCACCGCTATGGCTCAACTGTGTACAATCTAAGCTAGACTCGGCCCTAAGAGCAGCAGTCTTGGCCATTTAGTTCATGTCCTGGTGAAACCTGAGGCCAGTCGGGAGGGACCATCTTGAACAGCGCCTTGGTCCAGAGTCGAACGCTCGAGCAAGATGGGGTTGGTTGTGCATATCTTGAGGGAGGTGGCTGAAGGCGACTCGGACCTTCAAGAGAAGGGAGTGTCAGTGCCTGTCGTCCTGGGGCTAGAGAGGTCCCTGTCCTATGAGTGTAGGAGACCAATTGAGCCCCTGGAAGGGACAACCTTAGGCGTGGCCAAAGGTTTTGAGGGGTCCCCTGGGACTGGAAATGTTTCTTGGGGAGGTCACCCATCGGTTGGGCCAAAGCCGGGCGCTGCCACTCCGCGCACATCACCCTGCGAAATAGAGGGGGGAACGTAACTGTGGATGTTACCGGATCAGCTGCAGGGAAAACCTGTTAGTCAAGGGGTGAAGACGGCTCTGCAGTTTCCGACGGGGAGACCGCACTGATTGTGCGCTGCGCCTTAGACAGTAAAACCTCCGAGTTCTGCTGAGGAAAAAGGTCTGGCAGAGTTAGAAATGGGCGGCGTCACATCCCCCCCTGATAATTCCCCTTCCTCCTTGTCTGGCTCCAATGGCCCAGTAGGGTCCTGAGGCAGAGATTGCAAGGAGCCCCTTTTTCTGACTGATGATGGTCAGGTGGTAACGGGGCTGGAGGCCTCCCCGGTCTTTGGGGAAGGGGAGGGTACGAGGTGATGCCTTTCAGGCTCTTCGTAAATCGCTGGTACCTGTATAGCTGCCCACGGGGATTCGAGCCGGCACCCTTCTGCTTGTTAATCAAGCATTTCCCTGCTGCACCACTTGAAGTGACTGGGGGGAAGGGAAAAGGGGAATGGCGCAAGTTGACCCGGTGTGAGACCGGAAGGCCGCCTTATTATTATTACATTCATATCTCGCTCTTCCTCCAAGGAGCCCAGAGCATACTTAAATTTCTCTCTCACAACAACCCTGTGAAGTAGGCCAGGCCGAGAGAGAAGTGACTGGCCCAGAGTCACCCAGCTAGAATCATGGCTGAACAGGGATTTGAACTCGGGTCTCCCCGGTCCTAGTCCGGCATTCTAACCACTACAGTACACTGGCTCCACTGGGGAGCTTGGGGCATTAACAACTCCTGTCCCCCCTGTGAGGGTGGGAGGAAGAGGAGAAAGAATCCCTGCGCCTTCTCTTGGTTTTGCATGGCAAAAAATCTGGGCATACACCAACCATGCTCATACAGAGCGGGGGGGGGACCCCCGAGCCATGGGCTGGTTCAGGCGAGGGTGAGAACAACCCCTCCATCGTCCACCACTCACTCTGTTGGGTGCCCGCCTGGGCTTGGGTCCCTGTCCTGGAACGACTTGGGAGTCACGCGTGTCCCTGCGTGTAAGGGGTGAGGCCCCTGCAGAACTGGTTAGGGCCCTGCCAGGGGAGTAGCAAGCGGGGCTGTAGGTGGCTCAATGGAAAACTTTTATATCTCACAGCGCTCAGCCTCCCATTCAAATGAAAACCAGGGTGGACCCTGCTTAGCAAAGGGGGAAAAACTCATGCCTGCTGCCACAAGACCACTTTCCTCCCACTGCTCCAAAAAAACTCACGCAGCCATTGAGCATCCTGGGTGAGAAAAGGTCTTTACTTACAGCGGTGACTGCTGAGGCTGTGCGGGGAGCGTGTGAGCGATCCATCATGCAGCGTGGAGGGAATGCGCGGACCAGCTGGGTCCCCCTCAAACGCTGAGGCCCCAATGGCCGGAGGATGAGACGCCAGGATAGTGCCCACCGGGCTCTGGTTGTCTCCCTCAAAGCGAAGGCGCTTGTTTGATTCAGCCTTCCACTTGGCACCATTTGGTTGCTTTCGCTTTTGATTTACAGCCGGCCACCGGAATCAACAGGCACTCCCTGAAATGTACATTGTGCCCTTTCAGACGCTGGAAGGACTCACTGAGGCCGGTGCCTCTATTTCCTGGCGTCCGCTGTGCCTGGACCTCTTGGGGGCTTTGGCTAAGTGCTAAGGTCCCCGTCCCCATTGTCTGAGCCTCGGCTGCAGTCGAGGGGGAAGCTGAAGCAGTCATGCTGGGCTAAGCAGAGAGAACAGTCCGCAGCTGAGAAGCCTGAGCCCGGAAAGAGTCCCTCTGAGAGAGCGAGGACCCCTCCAAGCCAATGCAAATACTTTAGTAAGTAGCCAGTCAAGCCTAATGCAAGCTAAAGGGATTAACTTGAGTAGGAAATCTTCTCTGATGGTTTGTTTGTTTTTTGGCTCCGAATAGAGGCAGCTCCCTTCCCTGCCCTTGCAGACGGAGAGGAAGCGGGGAGGGGGAGGGAAACCTTAGAGAACCACCAGGCAGGCACAGCAGTCCGAAGAGTTGTGACTCCTGTTTCCCTCAATAGCCAAGAGGCTGGTCATTAAGGAGAATAAATAAAACGAACTGAAGAAAAGGCTGAACTGCATGAGCTCTCTCCTAAAACGTCCTACCCCAAGCAAGACAGAACTGGAACTGGGGTTAGGACGGAGGAGGCTACCCCACAAACAAGTCACGTGGTCCAGTTCTGTCTCGAGCATGCTCAGTTCACTACCCATCCTGAGGATCTCCTACTCAGGGGAAAAATTAAACCAAGCAGTAGAACTATGAGGTTTGTGGGAAATTTCTGGGAGGAGAATCTGTAGAGTCTGAAGCAGTTGGTATTTTTAATTATCACTGTTGTGTGTGTGTGGTGTAAGAAAAAGAAAAAAATGAAGTAGAGATTTAAAATGAACACAAATGACCTGCTTCTTGTTATGTCCTTGTTCGCTGGCTGCTGAATAATCATGAGGTGGGATCACACTGCCACTATTACTGAATCCACTATGAATTACCATAGTCATTTGGTAGGTACTTCATAGAATTTCAATCAAAACAACAACAACAAATATTTACAGGGCTGAGTGGAGTGTTGCCAAGGGTCCAGATTTAAAATACGCCTTAATAACTATTTGTTGGGAGGAGGAAGAGCAAGAGACCCATGCTACTAAAGTGGGGGTGGTATTCTTCTACCAAGACGACGACGAAGAAGAATATTTATATAGCGCTCTTCAACCAAAGTTCTCAAGCAGTTTACTTAGAAAAATAAACAATACATCAGTAAGACGATTCTGTGAGTCTGAAGATCAATTATAGGACCAGCCCAGTTATTGAGGCCTGTAAGGCTGTCTGGAGCACTGTTACCATGAGAGCCTGTTTCGGAGCTCCTCTGAGGAGCATCCCTCCAGTTTGGATCCCAGGGGACTGTGAGATCCTCACTTTGCTTCACCTGCAGCTGAATAAAAGGGCATGTCATTTTGGCACGCCGCTTGGGAGAAGGAACTCTTTGGTCAAGTTCAATCAAAAAGACTCCCCACGTAGTCACCCCCTGGTTGCTCAACAGGTGGGAAGCTGAGATAGACATGTTAATTAATTTATTAATTTATTATTTATTAAAACATTTTTATACCGCCCAAAACTTACATCTCTGGGCGGTCTACAACAGGATAAAAACAAAGTAAAACATTAGTTAAGACAAAAATGGGGGGAAGGGAGGGGGGAAAAATTAACACATTACAACAATTTAAATTTTTTTAAAGAATATTTTAAAACAGCATTAAAACAATATTAATTAAAAGCCTGGGTGAAGAGATGCATTTTCAAAGACTTTTAAAAAGCTGTCAGAAACGGGGAGGCTCTTATTTCACTAGGGAGCGCATTCCAAAGCCTCTGGGCAGCAGCGGAGAAGGCCTCTCCCTGAGTGGCCACCAGACGAGCTGGTGGCAGCTGCAAACGGACCTCTCCAGCAGATCCCAGTGGGCGGTGGGGTTCATGCCGAAGAAGGAGTTCTCTTAAATACCCAGGGCCCAAACTGTTTAGGGCTTTATAGGTTATAACCAGCACCATGTATTTTGCCTGGAAACATATCGGCAGCCAGTATAGCTCCTTCAATACAGGAATAATATGGTCACTCCTAGATGACTCAGAGACCAGCCTGGCTGCCGCATTCTGAACCAACTGTAGTTTTTGGACTATGTACAAGGGCAGCCCCACATAGAGCGCATTACAGTAATCCAGTCTGGAGGTTACCAGCAGATGTACCACTGTTTTGAGGTCATTCACCTCAAGAAACGGACGCAGCTGGCATATCAGCTGAAGCTGATAGAAGGCACCTCTGGCCACTGCCTCAAGCTGGGAGACCAGGGAGAGGCTCGGATCCAAAAGCACCCCTAGACTGCATACCTGTTCCTTCTGGGGAAGTGTGACCCCATCCAGAACAGGCAGATCAAAATCATCTCTCGAGTTCCGACCCCGCACAATGAGTACCTCCGTCTTAGCTGGATTCAGTCTCAGTTTGTTATCCCTCATCCAGCCCATCACCGACTCCAGGCAAGCATTTAGAGAGGTTATGCCCTCTCCCGATGATGCTGACATGGAGAAATAGATTTAGGTGTCATCAGCATCAGGGGCGTAACAAGGCTGGAGTGGGCCCAGAGACAAAATTTTAAAATGGGCCCCTTGCTGACACACACACACACGAGACAAGTCATGTGATTTGCCTCTGGGGGCCCCCTTGAGGCTTGGGGGCTCCCAGGCAGCCGCCTCCCCTTGCCTAATAGTAGTTACGCCCCTGATCAGCATACTGATAGCACCCTGCAGCAAATCTCCTGATGATCTCTCCCAGCGGTTTCATGTAGATGTTATACAACATTGGAGACAATATGGAGCCCTGAGGGACACCATACAAGAGTTCAGATTTTGAAGAAGAGCAGTCTCCAAGGGACACCATCTGGAACCTGCCCGAGAGGTAGGAGTGGAACCACTGCAAAGCAGTGCCTCCAACTCCCAACCCCCTCAGACACTCCAGAAGGATACTATGGTCGATAGTATCGAAAGCTGCCGAGAGGTCCAGAAGGACCAACAGAGTCACACCCTCTGTCCATTCCCAATTGGAGATTGTCCATCAGGCTGACCAAAGCAGTCTCCACCCCATAGCCAGCCCGAAAGCCAGTTTGAAATGGGTCAAGTTTCATCCAAGACTGTCTGGAGCTGGGAGGCCACTTACTAGCCCTCTCACAACCCTGGACAACTCCGCCAGACGTGAACTTGCAGATGCAATACGGGCAGAAAAGAATCGTTTCTTTGCCTCATGTATCGCCTGAGCATAGGTCTTCAAATGAGCTCTATGTTGCAGTCTGTCGGATTCAAGCCTAGTCTTTCTCCACTTGCGCTCCAGTCGCCTACCTCGCCGCTTCAACCCCCGTAGTTCTTCCGTATACCAAGGGGCCAATTTTGAAGCGGGTCAGAGAGGATGCTTAGGAGCAATCATGTCTACTGCCCCAGTGAGTTTGCTGTTCTAATTCTCCACCAGGGCATCAACAGGATCACCAGCAGAGCCAACACTAAATTCCTCCAAGGCTTCTTGAAATCTTATTGGATCCAATAACCTTCTCGGGCAGATCATCCTAATAGGTCCCTCGCCCCACGAAGGTGGGAAGTGATTGTGAGTCCAGCCTAAACCAGATGGTGGTCCGTCCATGACAATGGGGAAATCACAGGATTCCCCACTCACAGAACACCACCCTGATCAGAGTGAAAGACCAAATCAAGCGTCTGACCAGCAATGTGCGTCGGCCCCAAAACTATTTGGGATAGGCCCATAGTCGTCATGGCCGCTATGAACTCCTGAGCCGCCCCGGACAAATTGGTCCCAAAGTGAAGTCCCCGAGCACCACCAGCCTGGGGGACTCCAACACCAAGTCCGAGACCAAGTCTGTCAGCTCAGTTAGGGACTCTGTTGAGCAGCGAGGCGATCGGTACACAAACAGAAGTCCCAATCTATCCCTGGTCCCCAGACTTAAAAATTCGATATGGTCCAACACTCTAACAGGGATTCTGGTAAGGGAAAGGTTATTCTTATAGACCACAGCCACTCCACCTTCCTGCCTATGGTCCCTGGCATTACAGAGGAGCAAGGTGAGGTTCCAAGGATGATCGGCACTGCTCCCCAAGGTCAAAGAGCTGGCAGGACAGCCAGAAGGGGAAACAGCTATTAGATTTCCAAGTCCCCTTCCCCTGTAACGGCCCACTGACCTGTCAACGTTACTTCTTCTGTTCCCCACCACGACGAGAATGGATGCCCCACCGTCAGTGGACAGTGGGCTCTTAATAAAGAGCTATTCTTTAAAGAATAAGCACAGCGAATCAAATCAAGATATTAACCACTCAAGAAAGTCTGATAAGGAAGCAACAGGACATCTTGCTAACAAGCATGTTAATGAACTAACTCAAGGTGCTGGAAATTTGCTTATTTACATTCTAGTCAACATAAGAACAGCCCTGCTTGAACCCAGGCTCAAGGCCCATGTAATCCAGCATCCTGTTCCACACAGTGGCCCACCAGATGCCACTGGAAGCCTACAGCAGGAGTTGAGGGCATGCCCTCTCTTCTGCTGTTACTCCCCAGCAACTGGTACTCAGAGGCATCCTGCCTCTGAGGCTGGAGGTAGCCCTCCAACTAGTAGCCGTTGATAGACCTCTCCTCCATGAAGTTATCCAAGCCCATCTTAAAGCCATCCAGGTTGCTGACTGTCACCACATCTTGTGGCAGAGAATTCCACAAGTTGATTATGCGTTGTGTGGAAAAATACTTCCATTTGTTGATCCTAGATATCCTGGCAATTTCATGGGATGACCCCTGGTTCTAGTGTTATGGGAGAGGAAGAAGAATTTCTCTCTATCCACTTTCTCCATACTATGCATGATTTTATAGACCTCTATCATGTCTCCCTGCAGTTGTCTTTTTTCTAAACTAAATAGCCCCAGGTATTGTAGCCTAGCCTCACAAGAAAGGTGCTCTGATCATCTTGGTTGCCCTCTTCTGCACCTTTTCCAGTTCTACAATGTCCTTTTTTAGATGTGGTGACCAGAATTGTACGTAGTAGTCCAGGTTTGGCCTCACCAAAGTTTTGTATAAGGCATTATAATATTAGCAGTTTTATTTTCAATCCCCTTCCTAATGATCCCTAGCATGGAATTGGCCTTTTTAACAGCTGCCGCACATTGAGTCGACACTTTCAACGAGTTGTCAACCACAACCCCAAGATCCCTTTCCTGGTCCGTCACGGACAGCTCAGATCCCATCAGCATATACTTGAAGTTGGGGTTTTTCGTCCCAATGTGCATCACTTTACACTTCCCAACACTGAAGCGCATTTGCCATTTTGTCACCCACTCACCCAGTTTGGAGAAATCCTTCTGGAGCTCCTCACAATTTCTTTTCACTACCCGGAAGAGTTTGGTATCATCTGCAAATCTGGCCACCTCGCTTCTTACCCCTGCTTCTAGATCATTTATGAATAAATTAAAAAGCACCGGTCCCAGTACAGATCCCTGGGGGACCCCACTTCTTACTTCCCTCCATTGTGAAAACTCTCCATTTATACCTACCCCCTGTTTCCTGTCTTTCAACCAGTTAGCAATCCACACATGTACTTGTCCCCTTATCCCATGACCGCTAAGTTTCCTCAGGAGTCTTTGATGAGGAACTTTGTCAAAAGCTTTTTGGAAGTCCAGGTAGACTATGCCAACTGGATCACCTTGATCCACACACTCGTTGACACTCTCAAAGAAGTCCAAAAGGTTGGTGAGACAAGATTTAACTTTGTGGAAGCCATGCTGGCTCACTCCCAGCAGGGCCTGTTCTTCTAGGTGCTTTACAATGGGCTGAGGATTCGCACAGGGACATTGGGAAAGCCCATGGGGACATCTGGGAAGTGTACTTCCTCCCAGCGCTATTTCCATGGTTGCGGCGGAGTGGTGGATCAGGCTGCGAGGGAATACAAGCAGGTGGCAACCAGTGTTCTCTCTAATTTTTTTCGTCTCTGTGCGGAATGAGTTTTGCTCTCGGTGGCAGTCTCAAGGCAGTGTGTGCAAACATGCATTCAGAGTGGGGCCTTCCTGATTCAACCTGAGCGGGATCTAAAATTAACTGAGTGGACATAAAAAAATGTGTAAGCGCGTGCACATGCGCATGCCTTAAAGGGAACTCTGGTGGCAAGTGGTTGGGAAGAGAACTCAAGGTAGGGTGAATGCTTATGAGGAAGCACAAGCTGGTGGCAAGGTAACGGGGGTCCTACAAGCTATTTTGGGCAATGGAGGAAGGGTGGTGAATGGACTTGGGAAGGCAGATATGGCAGCAGTGAGGCGTAGGGTTGCCATCCCCCCCCCCCGTTATTCCAGGTATCACCCAGATTATAAGCATCTCAACTGGATTGCTTAGCCCACCCAGAGTCTCTCAGATTTCAGATTTCATTTTTAAAAAAAGAAAGAAAAAGCTCTAGCCCTTGTAGAAGCGGAGTTATGGAGCAAAAATATGCAGTCACTCTTCTGCTCAACCTCTGGATGCGGATTAAGAGAGGAAGAGCACAGGAGGTGAGCTGGGAGGGTTTCACTTTCACAAGTACAGTAATCCCCTGAGGAATGTTGCCTAGTTTGTTATCAGCAGGAGATTTCTATTGGGCAGTTGAGAGGATAGCTTGCTTTTGATGTGAATCACTACATGCCTACCAGGCTGTGTATTGTAATGTTTAAGGACTTTCTTGGCTTTACATTCAGCGCATGCCTACTTAGAAGTAAACACTGTTGGTTTCAATCAGATCTTCTCTCAAATAAGTGTGTGCAGAATTGCAGCCTTAATTTAAAAGCTGTGCATTTTTCTTCTTCTATTGCTGCTGTTAATATGTCAAGGAAAATGGTCAGGCAAAGATATTATTTATTTGTTATAGTTCTTTAGTTCTTCTAAAATAGTTCTTTAAGTATAGTAAGAATGGTTTCCAATCTTCTTTAAAACATTCCAAGTTTTCATCCCTTATCAGTACTGTAAGTTTTGCCATCTCAGCATATTCCAAAAATTTTATCAGCCAATCTTCTTTTGAGGGCATTTCATTGTCCTTCCATTTCTGTGCATATACTATTCTAGCCGCCATGGTTGCATACATAAAAATTGTTAAATTTCTTCTGGAAAACTCTCCTTGCGTTATTCCCAGCAGGAAGGATTCTGGTCTCTTAGGAAATGTCATTTAAATTTTTTTCTTTAACTCATTATATATCATGTCCCAAAAGGCCTTTGCCTTCCTGCAAGACCACCACATATGAAAAAAAGTTCCTTCACAGTGTCCACATTTCCAACATTTGTTTGGAACATTTTTATACATTAATGCTAATTTTTTGGGTGTCAAATACCACCTGTACATCATCTTATAATAATTTTCTTTTAAAGTATAACATGCAGTAAACTTTAAATCCATTTTCCATAATTTTCCCAAGCTGCCATATCTATATTATGACCCACATCTTGAGCCCATTTTATCATAGTCATTTTAACCACTTCATCTCTTGTCTCCTCCAGAAGCAGCAGCTTATACATCTTAGAAACTAATTTTTCATCATTTTCACACAGCAACTTCTCAAATCTCGACATTTGGTCCTCAAATCCAACTTTAAGATCCTTCTTATAGATTTCATTTAACTGATGGTACTGAAACCAGTTACTAACCAGATTTTGTACTTCAGTTAGGTTTTTTAACTTACAGCCCTTTTCTTGGAAACATAACAAATCCCTATCGGTACCCATTCAGGTTGCATATTTATCTCTTTACGTGCTAAAGTTTCAATTGGGGATAGCCATAATGGAGTTTTAAATTCCAACCATTTTTTATATTTTACCCACACTCTCATTAGACTCCTTCTTACACAGTGATTAAGAAAATCTTTATGCACTTTACTTATATCATACCACAGATATGAATGCCATCCAAATCTCCTATCAAATCCTTCCAGATCAAGTATTCTGGGATTTCTTAATGTTATCCATTCCTTTAACCACGTCAAACAAACAGCATCAAAATACAACCTTAAATCCAGCAGGGTAAGACCACCTCTTTAGCATCTGTTAAATTTTTAAATTTAATTCTTGGTCTTTTCCCTTGCCAAACAAATTTGGTTATGTCCTTTTGCCATTGCTTGAAAAGAGTTGAGGTGTTAATTATAGGAATAGTCTGAAAAAGAAAGAGCATTTTAGATAAAAAATTCATCTTCACAACTGAAATTCTTCCCATTAAAGATAAGTTCATTCTAGTCCATCTTTGCAAGTCAGTTTTTACTGTATTCCATATTTTGATATAATTATTTGAAAACAACAAAGAGTTTTTGTTTGTCAGCCAGACTCCCAAGTTTTTAATTTTCTTCTCCACTTTCAGCTTACTTATTTCGAAAAATCTATCATTAGATTTCTACTCCATATTTTTGTCAACACCTTTGTTTTAATCTTATTTATATAAAACCCGACCAGTTGGCCAAATTGTTGTATTTTTTCCAAGAGTATTCTGATCTTCTCTAATGGATTTTCTAGAAAAAACACTACATCATCATCCGCAAAGGCTCTAAGTTTATACTCCTGTTTCCCAACTTTCAGGCCTTGTATTTGATCATCTTCTCTAATATTTCTACAAAGCACTTCCAGTACTAATATAAAAAGTAATGGGGAAAGTGGACAGCCTTGTCTAGTTCCTTTTTGTATTTTACAATTATCTAATAGTTCCCCATTTATAATAATTTTAGCATATTGCTCAGAATATATTGTCTTAATAGCCCTAATAAAATTATTTCCATCTCCCATTACATCCAGTAGCCTCGACATAAACTGCCAGGAGACATTATCAAATGGCTCCTCTGCGTCCAGAAAGATCATAGCTATCTGTTTATCATTATGTTTTTCATAATACTCCAATACATTCAAGACTGTTCTCACATTATCTCTTAATTGCCGTTTTGGCAAAAAGCCTGCTTGATCTTCATGAATAAAAAGTCTTAATACAACCTTCATTCTCCTTGCCAAAATTGCGGCAAAAAGTTTATAATCATTATTTAAGAGTGAGATTGGCCTGTAGTTCTTGACTTGCATTAAATCTTGATCCGGATGTAGTTCTTGACTTGCATTAAATCTTGATCCGGTTTTGGAATTGCTGCAATATTGGCATACTTCCAAGACTCCGGCATAATTCCTCTTTGCAAAATATCATTCATCATCCATTGTAAAGGCTGTAATATTTGATCTTTAAAAGATTTGTAGTACGAAGCTGGTAACCCATCGGGCCCTGGCACCTTATTAGCTTTGCTTTGATTTTATTACTAGATTTATTATTAGAGCCAGTGTGGTATAGCGGTTAGAGTGCTTGACTAGGACCGGGAAGACCCGAGTTCAAATCCCCATTCAGCCATGAAACTAGCTGGATGACTCTGGGCCAGTCACTTCTCTCTCAGCCTAGCCTACTTCACAGGGTTGTTGTGAAAGAGAAACTCAAGTATGTAGTACACCGCTCTGGGCTCCTTGGAGGAAGAGCGGGATATAAATGTAATAATAATAATAATAATAATAATAATAATTCTGTTATTTCCATTATTGATATTGGTGCATTCATAATTTCTATATGATCCTTAGAAAGTTTTGGAATATTTTGTGTCTTGAGAAATTTGTCAATTTTTATATCTTCTGCTTTGTTTCCTTTATATAATTCATAATAATATCTAAAGAATTCCCTTTTTATTTCCTTTTCATCATAGGAAAGCCCATTTTTTGTTAATATCTTGGATATACTTATTCTTTTTCTCACTTCTAATTTTCCAATCCAACAACTTGCCTGGTTTGTTTGCAAATTCAAATGACTTTTGCTTAGCATATTTTAGGTTCCATTCAACTTCATTTAATAATAACACAGAGAGCCCAAACATTCAGCAAATCTGGGTGCTTCCTATCAGACAGTAGCCTGGGATTGGCCCTCTGCTTTCCTAGCCAAGATGATTCCGTTTTCTCCAGTGACCAGCAGCCCCACCACCACTGGACCAGTGACTAATCAGCAGTGCTCCTGGTTTCAGCCTGTGGCGGAACCTCACAGGTCTCTCCTCTGGGATAACAGGACACTTCTTGCAATTGTCTGGTTTGAGCTGCATCAAACCAGATGGCCCTAACTCCAGGATCCAGTGCTTTCTTTCAGTCACTCTGTTCCGCGCCATCCAAACAATGCAGGGTGTGGGCTTCAACCTGTTCTGGTGCTCAGTCAGTTCACATGGCCAACAGGATGACTGAGGACAGGGCAGTTTGCACTGCTGACACCCTAAAATGTAGTGGGGGGTGGCTTGGGCTAGAGCGGGAGGCAGCCCCCCCCCACTCCATGTTCAGTGCTACAGAGAAGTGCCAAACTCAGAGCGGGGAGCTGCTCTCTGAAAATGCCTTCATGGAGTTCTGGACTACCTAGATACTGGAATGCATGCTTTGTATTTGTATGTTTATTTTTTGTTTCCCTGTTTACAGCAGTGTCTGCAGTGCAAGATAGTCACCCGCCATCAGGGGATACTTGAGAAGAAGCTGAGAGCCCTGGGCTTGTGTACCTGCTGCCCATCTTGCTCACACAACTGGACACAAATCTGAACAGACTGATGGCTCAGTAAGTACAGCAATCCAAAGCATCCTGACAACATTCTCAGCAATTGGCTGTGGCAGTTAAACGTAGTGGCTCATCTGCTCTGTATTTTCTCGTTCTGTAGGACTAACCTGACTCCTAAACCTAGTGAGACAAAAGCTTGTGCGCCACAGAGAGCAACTCTGATGCAAGCTGAGACTACAGGAGCTGCTGGCGATGGAGATCTGGGCACCATGCAGGCAACACAGGAGAAGCACCTGGAGGCAGGGAAGAAGAGGCAAGAACAGGCTAAGGAAGCCCTAAAGGAGCTGCAGGAGATGCCGGAGAAAGGCAGACCCCGAGAGGAAGAAGCTGTGAGGAAGAAAGAGGAGCAGCTGTGGCAGGCTATGGAGATCCCCGCTGAGTTCTGGGCGCAGCGGCCCCAAGAGCCTCTGAGGGAGGTGACAGAGCGGATGCATTCACAAGTGGCCCTTCCAGAGCAGGCAGTGGCCGGAAGTGAGAATCTCCCTGACAATGAAGTTTTAAGATGGGCTTCTGGAGGCCTGGCCCTCCAAGGCATTTACCAGACAAAGGAGCTCACAGACTTCCTAGAGACGCGGGAGCAGCTCATCGAGATCCCAGAAGGGTTCAGGCTCCTTGCTCCCAGTCAAGGGTCCCGGCTGGAGAAAATGGAGTTTTCATCTTCCAAACAGGAATCTACATTCAGGAAGGTGGTGGAGCAGCTGGGTCTCAGCTTTGGCCTCGCAGCTCAAGGTAGCTTGTGGGGAATATGTGCAGAGACCAGCCATGATTACAGCAGATCTTCAGAAGAGAAAGGAACCTCCGAGTCCCACTCTGAACATGCTTATTTTTGCACAGCCCAGTATAACTACATCCCACTAGCCTCATGCCACTTTTCAAAGGACCAGCTCAGACTCTCCAGTGCAGCTTTGCAAGAACTGAGAGAGATCGAACGGCTCTCACGACACGTCTCTGCGAAGGACATGGGTAATATGCTGAAGAGCAGGTGTGAGAGGTTTTTCAAAAGGTTTGGCTCGCATGTGAAGCAGGGACCCTTTCACTTTGGTGGCATATTCTGGTGGAGAGCATCTGCTGAGGGCATTAAGAAGGAAGAGCAACAACAGACTAAGGAGCAAATCTCGGATGCTCTCAGCTCCTGTGTAGAATTCAGCTATGCTGGCACTGTTGGTAGCATTGCATTGGGTCTCAAGGGATCCAAAACAGGTTCCTCAGCATCTTCTGACGGTGCTGCTTCCAAGAGGTCTCAAACATCAGTTCAGTGCTCTGTCACCAAGACAGGTGGCCCCCCTGAAGTGGATTTGCTCATACCTTGGAAAACTGGTCTCTTGGCAAGTAATAAAACCTGGAGTGTCATTGATCAAGGTGAACAGTTCATCCCTGTGTGGGACTTTGTTCTGTCCAATCACAGGAAAGGTTTGGGTGATGTTCTGAAAGTGAGTAAGAGCCTCAGGGATTCCTACGTGGCCCTAACTGACAAAAAAATAAATACATCATGTGGGGAGGAGCTGATTGTGGCTGAAGAAGAGGCCCTGGCATTCTTGGAGGACCTCAAGGGCTGGAAAGTCACGGGTGATCAAGATAAAATAGTGGAACTGATTAACTTCAAACGGAACCTGTATGAGAAGACCAAGTCGGACAGAATATGGATTAATGTTTGCCTGTCAGATCCAGCACTTCAGCGTTTCCTGGAACATACAGTTTTATCGTACAAAAATTCACAGCCCCCAAACATCAAATATAACAGGTTTCTTCTCCGCTGCCTTCTAGACCCTCACATCTATTCAGTCTCCAATTTCTCCAGTTCCTCGGTGATCATGGAGTGGATCTTTGCCACTGAAGAAGAACAGCTGGAAGACATTTCTGTCACAAACATGGTTGACTTTATTGGAAACCTTCATCAGAGGAAAAAGAGCATCCAGGAAACCAGGCTGAGTCCTGCAGTCTCTGCAGCAGCAGAGCAAGAGGCCAAGGTGGAAGTGACCACATATTTGAGTTCAGATTTATGTTCCTTACTGAAAGCCCTGAAGGACACCTCCCAGAAGGACATAGAACTGTTGCTGCTCTCAATTGTGTGGAGTGTAGGATACCACACGGAACGCCATTTTTTCCAATATCTCCTTGGAGCTTCAGAAATTGACTTCATGGCAATGGAACTGCAAAATGTGCATGAGAAATATCTTGCTCTCTGTGGTCAGGATGTGTATAGAGCTCAGGCGTTCCTTCTTCTAATGGGTCTGACAGTATCAGTTGATCATAAAGATGTGCCTCTAGATGAGAAAAGCAGGCGTTTGGCTTTTATGAATAAACACATGCAAAACTCCTGGACAAAGGAAACCGCTAATGTCCTCAAAAAGCATGATATCAATACTAACTGGACATTGCTGGAGAGAGATTTGACTCACCTTATTGATGGGAATTATGAAATTGCAAATGATGAGCAACAGGCAGGGCATATCCTAAGAGAATTAGGAAGTATATTCCAGGAAAACAATCTCACAGGTAGCTCAGAATGTAAAGTTGTGGATTCTAACCAGGACCAAGCTTGCAGTAACATCCAAAATCATGAGTTCTTGAATTTGATCAAGACACTTGAGCTAGAAAAGTACTACCCAAACAAAATGCAGATGACAGACTTCCAACTCATTCACAAGACATCTTTAGAGCCCAGGGATGAAAGAGAGCTGCCACTTTGTTTCTTGGAGAAACTGTTGACATTGGACCATCGAGTGAGGTATCTGGTTTGTAAAGATCACACTAGTATTACACAAGGTGAAGCCTATGTGCCAGGTGCCATGGACGATGATCTGGATTTCATTTTTGGTGATGTTAGTGAGGAGTGTCATGAAGTTATGCCGAGTGCTCTGAAACATATCCACCCAATGGATGTCCAGATGGCCATGTTCCATTGTGCAGATGATTTCATGAGGCAGTACATTGCAACAAAGCTCTCCTTCTGCCAGTTTGCCCTCCCACTTTTGGTGCCAAATCCTTGCACTTCGCAAATAGAATTCCCTCTCTGGTCCTTCTGTCAGGTTAACAAGAAATGGAAATGTGCTGAGATATTTCAAGAGAAGATAAAGACTAGAAAATGCAGAGATGAACTGATTTATCAGGCAGTTACCCCTGTAGTGTCTTTCATAAGAATGAGCACATCTTCATCTTCCAAATCCCAGCTTTTGAATCATCTGTTGAGTAAGCAAAAACACAATATCTTTTTCCATCGCAACTCTAAAGGGATCAGCAAGAACTGTATTCTGATGAAAGGCATGGTGGAAATTGCTTGGTATTGTCCAGGTGGGAAGGATGATGATGCTTTTGACACTTGCATTGCATTCACCAATCTTCATGGAAATGCATCAGAATACAAGCAGCAAGCCCGATTTTTGCAGGAGATTGCCTCTGTCACTGTTGTCCTCTTGTCAGAAAGTGATTGGACTGGAGATGGCAAAACCTTTCTAGGTGAACTCCTCAAGTCTCCACAGCCTTTCATTTTCCTCTGTGCTGACAAAGAGCAAATTTCCACTAACAGGCATAAAACACGAGTGAAAATAGCTGTCAAAAACCGTAACGAGGCAGAATTAGTCGATGAGCTGACAAAAATAATTAAGTCTGCCCTAAAGATTTCAAAAACTAGTTATAGTCTGGAGAAGTGTGCCCCCCTTGCCAGAAAGCACGGCTTCCTTGTGGATGAAGACAAAGAGGAGTGTGAAAGCGGGAAAAGAATGGCTAAACAAATAGTAAATATTCTGAAAAAAGAGAATAATCTAGCAAAAATAAGCAAGCTTCTGCCTCTGCAAGGACAATTGTGGCATGAATGGTGTAAGAAAGAGAGAGAACGGACTCATTTGCAAGATCACGAGAACATGGGGCTTGAGCAGCAGATTAGCCAAATACATTCCGCAAAGCAAAGAATAAGGAAAGATCAGCTCAGTCAGGTGGTCCCCCTTAATGACCTTATGCAATCATTTCTTACATATCTGCACTCCCCTTCACATAAACTCAAAATTTACTTTCTTCAGTGGCTGAAAATATTTCTGGATGACCTGTCCATAGACCACTTACCAGAACATCGAACAGAGTATTGTACTATGTGGACACAGATGCAGGAAAGAGAAAATAGCAACTTGCATAATAAACCAGAAGAACTATCCAATGCAATAAACGAGTCCACCTTTGGCTTAGAACACCTTCTGAGAGAGGCAGGTCAGCTTTATGAAGCCCTGGTTGATTCTACACCTCAGGAGAATCAGGTTGTCCAGTTCCTGCCACAGATAGCCGCTGATCTGATGATTTCAGGGTATCCAGTTGAGCTGATGGATGGGGCTGCTTCACATGTGCCCTTAAAATGGGTCAGTGCCATCTTTGACAAATTAGTTGAGAAACTGGGAGACAAAGAAGTGTTTGTTCTTTCTGTCCTCGGTGTGCAGAGTTCAGGGAAGTCAACCTTCCTGAATGCAATGTTTGGCCTTCAGTTCAGAGTCAGTCCAGGGAGATGTACTAAAGGTGTTTTTATGCAACTAATCAAGGTGGCTGACTGCCTCCGGCCAAGGTTGAACTTTGACTTCTTGCTAGTTGTTGATACAGAGGGACTTCGGGCCACAGAACTAGAGAACAGATCCATGCTTAATCATGACAACGAGCTAGCCACCTTCGTCATTGGCCTTGGAAACATGACTGTGATCAATATCTTTGGGGAGAACCCGACAGAAATGAAAGACGTTCTTCAGATTGCTGTGCAGGCTTTCTTGAGGATGAAGCAAGTAAACCTCTCTCCAAGCTGCTTGTTTGTGCACCAAAATGTTGGGGAAATAACCACAGAAGAAAAAAACCGGGAGAGCCGAAGATGTACCCAGAAAAGTCTGGATGAAATGACGGTCACAGCAGCTCAGCAAGAATCCTGTGATGTGAAATGCTTTAGTGATGTGATCCATTTCGATGTGAACTCCCATGTGCACTATTTCCCTCACCTCTGGGAAGGAGAGCCGCCCATGGCACCACCAAATCCCAGTTACAGCCAAAAGATACAAGAGCTGAAATGCAGGATTCTAACAGATGCAAAGGAAAAATCTCAGCAGGGCTTTCTGAGAATGTCTGAATTAAATACACGCATCCAGAACCTGTGGGAGGCTCTACTGAATGAGACATTTGTTTTCAGCTTTAAAAATTCCCTGGAGATTGCTGCCTACAGTAGCCTAGAGAACAAATACAGCAAATGGAGTTGGGAACTGAGGCGCTTCATGCTTGATCTGCAGCAGAAGTTGAACATCCAGATTCAAAATGATAAATCCTACAGCATAGAGAGATCATTTCTGAAAGGAAGTGTTCAAGGCAAATATGAAAGTATAATGGTGGAGTTCGAGAAATATTTTTGTGAAGATAAACACAGCAAGCTAATAATTCAGTGGAAAGGGAAGACTAAAATTAAATTAGACTATTTAATTGATGAGCTCGTCAATGCAACTCATAAAAAATGTGAAGAGCTTATTAATCTGAAGCAGCGCCAGAGGCTTTTTGAAGAAAGGAAATACAAATACAAAGATGAATTGCTTAGAAAGAGCAAAGAAGTGGCCCAAGAGTTCAGAGAAAAAGATCTGAGTGAAAGTGAACTGAGAAATTACTTTAATGGCTTATGGCAACAGTGGATTACTGAAGTGGCCCCTCCCGTGTCTCACAATAAAAAGCCCAATATTCAGGTTGACATGGAACATTTCCTTTGTGACCACTTCAGATGTGAACGTGATATAAAGAATAGGGTTAAACAATCCTCTGAATGGACAGCTTTTCCTGTTGAAGCTTCTCGGTTCTTATTTGTGAAAACACTTTTCCTTGGAGAAAATAAAGCTGCTAACAAAAGCCGCCAAGAAGTAACAGTCCAGCTGGAGAGGCTTGTTGAGGAATATATCAAGAAGAAAGAAGAAGAAATTATGAATTACAGCCCCAGCTATTTTCATGCGATTGTGAAGAAATTAGAAGAGAAAATATCTGAAGATAAACACCTGAAATCTTCCTACCGAGTGGATGCTTCACTGTATTTGTGCCAGAGGGCAGCAAGAAAATTTACAGAAATGTATGAAGTATTCCAGAGACAGAACGATCCCGCCATCTTCCTTGAAAGCCAGAGAGAAGACTATTTTCAGTCCTTTGTCATATCCTGCCAAGGAGAAAAATCCATCACCACATTTGCCACCTTTCTGTGCAATCAGCTTGAGGAGTCAATCTGTTGTACAATCTACGAAAAGACTGCCCTTGATGTAGCTGATGAGATGAAGTCTGAAGATCCAGCTCTTAGTGGAAATCGAGAAAAACTGGAAAGGTACTTGCTGATTCATCTTGCTGAGCAGGAAAACTTCGAGAAATACATGGTTTACATTTATGACCCCAGTTACTATATGGGGGAATTTATCAGACAACGAGTTGACAAGTATTGTTTAGCTGGAGAGAAGCAAATATTAAAGAATTATTTAAACTCTCATCTCAGTGGTCTCAAAAGTCTCATTCTTGATGCCATTAATGACTCAACAAGAATTGTTAAAGATAAAGGAGGCCACGTATCCCTGTGGTTGGATGAATTCTGCAGCAGGATAGGAGATGACCTGAAACTCCCAAGGCACACCTTCAGTAACATCGAGCATCAAGAGGTGAAAGACATCGAGTTGATTAAAGAAGCAGTGAGTGATTCATTGTGCACTGCCTTTGATCATCTAGAACAAGCATTCGCTAACCCTGACTTTGAAGCTTTTCCTGCAAAACCCCATGAGATCCTCTTGGAGCAGCTTTGTGGCTGCCTGAAGCAGTGTCCCTTCTGCAAAGCGGTTTGCACAAACACCATTCCAGGTCATGATGGAGACCACAGCACTCCTTTCCATCGTCCTCAGGCCATAGCCGGCATCCAGTGGGAAGGGACAAACCACCTTGTCACTGATATCTGCTCCAGTCTCGTGGCAAGCGATTCCACTTTCGTGCTGGATGGGAAGAAAATTCCTTGCAAAGAATACCGAAAAGCAGGAGGTGATTATGCCCAGTGGAACATCCAACCAACTATGAATACATTGTGTTGCTGGAAATGGTTTGTCTGCCACTTTAGAAAGGAATTAGAGGACATCCACAAAGGGGTATTTGAAGGAAAGGGAGCAATACCAGAGAACTGGGGAAACCTAAGAAAAATATATATTATTCGGGAAATAAAATTTGGTGGGAGTATGCGAATACATCCTTTGAAACGTTTGTTCTCCACCTCTCTTACTTAAGGAGGCCTATTTCTCCCGCACTCAGTTTGCTGAACAAAACAGAGATTCAGCCCTGCAGAGAATCCCTCCCTGTGCTGGTGCCTCCTTTGCATTGCTTTTTCAGTTGTTACCTTATTTGGGACAGGGAAGCATTTTCTCAGACTTTCGCTATGGAAAGCGCTTTGAGAACGTCTTGTTCAAAAGTGGCATAGACACATTTTGAATAATTGTATTTAACTGATCGGCAACTAGTTTTATGCTGGAAACAATTTTGAGGAGGAGGAGGTGGTGGAGAGTGGTGGGTCAGGGGGCCCTGATTCTCAAAGCACCAGCAATCCCCATAGCCACACTTGGCACTTGCCTGTGGGTTGATAACTGGGGGGGCCTGCAGCAGGGCCTCTGCAGGGGATCAACTTGAGCCCTGGGGCCTCTGGTTGCTGATCCCAGCTATAGAACGGCTTCATGCCTGCCTGAGGTGCAGCAGCCTCTTTCTGTGCAGCAGAACACACACACCCCTCCACAGCCTGCCCACACCCTACGTGCATGCAGCAGGCATCCTTTGCTTCCTGCCCTGTTTGAATCTTGTTTCAGCTCCACTCCTCCTCCTCCCTCCTCCTCCTCTCCAGCTTCTGCGCCTCTTCTAGCCCTGTTTGCTTGTTGTACAGACTACCTGGAACAGATCCTTCTTTCCTTCTTGAACCTCAAGTGATCCTAGCCCCTTTGAGGGAAATGCCCCCCAAATGCTGGCTTGGAATATTTCCTTTGGCATGTTGCTGTCTCTGGTTTCTGCTGCTCCCCTTTGGGGCCTGCTCTTGCAGCTCCACTCTCTGGACCCTGAACTTTCAAGGAGGCATCAGATCAGGCCAACTAATGCATGATAGAAGCGGAGAGAGTGACTCAGTAACTGGACATAATTTTTCAATCAAAAATTTTAAGTAGTTCTCTTTCCTTGGAGTGTACTTCTTTGTTCCAAACAAATGTGTAGGAAATGCTTGAAAGGACTGGAAATTAGAAAGAAAGCATGCTAGATTGCCGTTCTTTGGTTTTTGGTTTTAAAACCCATTCTTAAATACTAGGCATCTTGGTAACCCAACTGACTTAATCAGAATGACCAAAAAAACATTCTTTTTCTCTCAATGCATATGTAACTTATGGAGTTTATTGATTTTAACTTTTAACTTTCTAATTTGTAAGGTTTAAATTCAGTCTTAACTTGATCTTGTTTTATTAATTTTATATTGCCTTTATATTTTATCTGTTTTAATTTAAATTTAACTTGATTTTAATTCTGGGATGTTGGTTGTTAGTGATAAATGGTGGCCTTCTTCCAAAGATACTCCCACACCAAGTCAAAGGTCAGCAAAGTCAGGATGGTGGGCTGGCACTTGTGACCTGAAGTCGTGGCTCTGGAGCCTGGATTGATGGCACATGTTTGGGACAAAGGGATTTCCCAGAGGTAACAGAGTCCCCTGCTGAGAGAGAACGGGAAACTGGGGGCTTCTTTCCCCTCTATTCCACACCTCGAAGGGAGGAGGGAACACGCTAATCAAGAAGATTAATAAGTAATTATTAATAATAATCAATAAGGCACCCGTGGGATTCTTGCTGGATCACTTGATGGAGCATCCTCTGCTTCAGCCCCTCTGTTCTTCTCCCTTTTCCGAATTCTTGTAAATCACACAGATATTTGTATATGGGGTGGTATGAAAATGCAGGACATTAGATAGATAGATAGATAGATAGATAGATAGATAGATAGATAGATAGTCAGTCCCCTGCCATGTCTCTTCATTTTTGGCTTTCTTCCTTAATTGTCTTTATTTGTATTGCTCTCTTAATGGCTTTCCCTGATCCCATCTGGAAGGCTCCCCTCTGGACAGAGGGCTATGCGTCTTCTTTTCTTACATCTTGCTCTGCCAAACATCTTTGTTTCTTGCTTAGTTAGGATGTTTCCTTTTGTCTCTCCTAATCTGGGCATTTCTCTTTCTTAATATATTTCCCCGCTTTCTGGAGTGAAGAAGACTCCTCTCCAGAGGGAGAGTGACAGAGCTACTGCACTGCGTCCTCAACGGCCTCTTCGGCTTGATTCCTCCAGAGTAGTGAGGATGTGCTTGCAACTCCACAGAGGTAGCTAGGAGGCACAGAAGTGGAGCTTATAGGAACATTTGATAGTTTACTCTTGGGAATAATGCATTCTTAAGAATTACTTATTGTTGTTTTAATTTCCTAAAACGTGTTATTGCTAATATTCAAATATTCTTTTAAAAAAAATTACCCCCTTTCCCATTTATTTGCATAAACTGTTCTTGCAGTTGTTAACATACAGAGGATAAGTTCCTTTATTTCTTTTCTCTCTCGGAGTCCAAATAATTTAGTAGACATATCACAAAGTCCACTGCTCATTCTTTCCCTTTTTTGAGTAAGTTTTTTGGGCTTACTCAAAGAAGTAAGAAGTATGAGAAGCTCTTTGAAAGACTTTCTTTCCGCTTCCTCTTGCTTGCTTTCTCCTTTTTAGTCAAATCTTGTTACATTTTTTGTAATATGTATTAATTTTGTCTGATTATTTTGGTTTTAAATGGCTGGAGACTTCTAGAGACTCCTCAGCTCATAGCTTGGTAGACATCAAATTGCATTGCATTGCGTTTCAACTGTGACTCTTCTTTAATGCTGAGGCGCTTCACACAACACGTGTGAAGCGCCTGACGGGGTTCTGTGGGGAGAGAGGGCTTAACCCACTCTCCCCGCAGACAAGCAGCTGCTCATAGCTGGGCAGCCGCATTGACTGCCCACACAGCTGCCGGATCCATCACGCAAGTGCGTGGGGCTTCCTGGAGAGACCCCCAAACCTGGAGGTCTCCTTGTGTGTTGCCACGGTGCGGAGCCACACAGCGGCAGCACCCAAGCAACCAAATGGGGTTAGCGGAGCACTAGCTCCACCAGCCTTGTTTAAGGGGAGGGGTCCCAGAGGCGTAATTAGGGAAAACGGCGCCTAGGGCAAGCACTGAAATTGCGCCCCGGCCGCATGTATCACGTTGCAGAAAGTCCTCTAGTGGGACCACGGCTAGTCCTCGAGTGGCGTTTCGGGCAAAATCAGTTTTGTTTTGATACTTTTGATCTTAACGGACACTGATCCCACCATTAACAAATGGGGGGTGCGTGCGTGTGTGAGTGAGAGAGAGACCCTGGCAAGCCACTAGAGGGCCTGCTCATAAGCTCCGCAAGGTTAGAAGCGACGAAGGCAAGCAGCATTGCACTGCAGCAAACTTTAGGCGCCTGCGGCGCCCAGCCAGCTGGAGCCAAGCAATGGGGGGGGGCCCCGCCGGGACCACTCGTGGGGGAGGGGGCATCACATGCTCCTTTGACTGCTGCTGCGCTGCCATTAAATAAATTTTTATTTTTTTAAAAAAAAATTTCAGTAAGGGGGGGATCGGCAGGGGGGTCATGGCACTTTTTGGCGCCCCCTACCAAGTGGCGCCCAGGGCACGTGCCCTGCCTGCCCCCCCCCCCTGTGGTTACGCCCCTGAGGGGTCCTTTAGCTAATTTGCTGCCAGGAGCCACGAGGCAGCAGACAACCAGGAGAAATCGGGCCCAGCTCCCTTAGCCCAGTTTCTCCTGGTCGTGTTGATGTGAATACCGGTTCGTCCCTGGGTCCGCCTTTTTGCCAATCAAACAGACTCAGTGGGGATCAATTAGAGGCAATTTTATTTGCTGCTGCAGCCAGCAAGGTAAATCAATGGGCTGTTGCTCTGCATTGAGATACAAATTGGTTATAGGTGCATCTTACATTTATACAGACAATCTGAATGATGTTGACCCCTAGACATTGGGTGCCAATGTCTAGGGTGTCAACATACTTGGCAACATGTTTTGTTGCCAACATACTTGGCAACAAAATGGTGGACTAAGTATCTAGTATGCATGCGAATGATTCCTTGTTCATCTGGTGATCGCCCCTTATTTGGTTACATCCTGTTTTCCAAACTGTCAGCAAAGAACAGTGAGAATTCATCTGGTGAGAACCAAGTTTCTTTAGATACAATTTAGTGGAGAAAGATAATGACGTTGATCATGTGAGGCCGTGTCCTTGAGCTGGCCTGAGCTGGGCTGGGGTTACTTTAAGTTAGAGTGAGGTATTCTAAGTAAAATGGAGATACTTTGGTTTTCTAAAACACATCAGTGTGAATAGCTTCACTGTCTATTTCGGAGATTTAAGGAGGAGGGGGAACAGGAGTCTGTTTTTTTGTCTAGTTGTACGAAGCTTATCATGTTGCATTGAAAATGTTTCTTTCAAAGTCTCTTCTCTGTAAATGCATCAAAGTTTCTTTGTTTATTTCCCCCTTAATTTCTGTGTAAACCATTCCATGCCAGAATAAACCACTTTAATTGGTTTCACTAAAAGCAGCGAGTCGATATTCTGTGAGTTGGTGTGTGTGTGTGATTCTCCAGCTTCACGTTCTTACATCAGTTTATCAGGACCAGGGTGTCTTCCAGACAGAGAGCTCTACACTGCTAGTGTGCAATCTGGAAAGTGCCCTGGTTTTCATTATCCATAGCAGATTATAGATGAACGGCTCTGTATTGCTGTTTGGTTTTGTAAAGGGAGTTTCCACTGGATGAACCAAACCAGTTCACTTATTCAAGTTTGCAAATGAGCATAATAATTTCTCTGTACTTAAGGGGGTGCTTTATTTATTTATTTATTTATTTATTTAGTACATTTATATACCACCTCACACAAAAATTCCCTGAGCGCTTCACAATTTAAAACCATTAAAATATTAACATAATTAAAACAATTTAAATACAATAAAACTCTAAAAACTGAAACTTTAAAACTATAAACTAAACACCTGACTAAACAGGTATGTTTTTAGGTCCTTCTTAAAAACATTAAGAGAAGGGGAAATTCAAATTTCATTAGGAAGTGCGTTCCAGAGTCCCAGGGCAACTCTAGAAAAGGCCTGGTTTAGAGTCACTACCAACCAAGATGTTGGCAACCACAACCGGACCTTCCCAGATGATCTTAACAGGCAGTGGGGTTGATGAGGAAGAAGGCATTTTCTTAAATACCTTGGACCCAAGCCATTTAGGGTTTTATAGGTAACTAGTATTTTTAAGCCCGTTATGATAACGGGTGCTAGCTTTCTATCCCGTCTTTTCTGTCTCTCTCTCTCTTTCTGTCTCTTCCCCCCACCCTTGTCCCCTCTCTCTTTTTGTTTTTTGTTTTGTTGTTGTTCTCTGTTTTTGTTCTTCCTTATTTTACTTTTACTTTTTTTGGGGGGGGGTGGATGAATAACGGCCAAAATGGCCCATGAGAAGGTGGCCGCCCCTGCCTATCGCCCTCCCGCGCACCCAGCTGCCGGAGCCCACCTTACCCGCTCCAGCCCGAAGGAGAAGAGAGGAACTCGGGAACAGAGCTACTCTCTGTGTTAAGCTGCTGCCCATACTGTCGCAATGGACGCAATAGGCGTCTTTGCGTCCATAGTGGCAGTTTGAGCAGTGACTTAGCACAGAGAGGAGCTCTGCTCGTGAGCTCCTCTCTTTTCCCTTGGGCTGGAGCGGGTAAGGTGGTCTTCGGCAGCTGGGAGGGCGATAGGCGGGGGCGGCAACCTTCTCATGGGCCATTTTGGCCCTTAATCTTTTTTGGGGGGGAGCGGGGAAGGTGATTTTGGGCAGCTGGGAGGGCGGGTGAGCAGGCGGCGGTGGCGGCTGTGAGCGGGCGGGAGCCTCGTTGGCGGCTTCGCCGCCACCTCGCCCAGCTTCATTTTGGGCAGCTGGGAGCGCGGGTGAGCAGGCGGCGGCGATGGCTGTGAGCGGGCGGGGGCCTCGTTGGCGGCTTCGCCGCCACCTCGCCCAGCTTCCCTGTCCCCCGTCTCGGTCTTCCCCCGTCGCCATTGCCCTCGCCTTTTTCAGGGCGGCCGCTTCTGGTTGCCTCGGCCTCCTCTCGCCGTGCCTCGGCCACTTTCCCCCGCCGCCACACACCGGCTAATGGCCGCCCATGGCTGTGGGACACTGGTGTCTGAGGTCCTGTGTCCCTTGGGCTCTTCTGGGCCTGCGCTTCACACAGGCCCAGAACAGCCCAGGGAGGCAGGGACGCAGATCCCCAACGTTCCAAAGCCACGGCCACTCACTTAGCCTTTTATTATATAGGATGACCAGCACTTTGTATTTCACCCAGAAACTTACTGGCAGCCAGCGTAGTTGTTTTGAAATGGGTGCAATATTTGGGCAACCCTGGAGACCAATCCCAGAGACCATATGGCGGTCATAATAGAGACAGTTCTCTTTTCAAGTCCATCCACTGCCCTCTTTTTTGGCGATGTAAACCTGCCAACCCGCCTCTCCACACGGCTACAGCCACGCCATTCGTTCCCCATTTGAGGATCACCAGCTTGAAGCTGATGCATCCTCAGCAATATGTCCACAGCTGAAAGGGAGGGAGAAGGGTGAAGATCCTCCTCCTCTGCTCCTGATTGGCTGGCTACATGCTGAAGCTCAGCATACCCTTCCCCTCAGCCTGACTGACAAGTTTTAGAAAATTAGCACTGAGTACTCCATTAATTTCAGTAAGACTGCTTATGAGCAACTTTGTGTGGATGTGAGCCAGTGATAGTAGTAGCCGGTCTACCTATTTGAAAACACTTGTGTTTTGATGTATATATAAGTACACACACACACACACACACACACACACACACACTTACACACACTTAAATGTAACAATCATGAGACGGGCTACTCCAGTCACTGGCTTACATCCAAATAAAGTTATTCACAAGCAGTCTTATTGAAATTAATGGGCCCGTTAACTTCAGTGGGCACACTCATGATTAACTTAATCTGGATGTAAGTGTTGAGTAACACTTAGCCCATGTCATAACTGTCACATTTAAATGTATGTGTGTGCGCGTGCATGCATACACGTGTACACACACAAACACACACTCTATGGGCAACCTGAGCTGCGGGGTTGCAACAGAAGGGGTACCCTTATTAAAAATGGTTGTGAAGCCTTGCTATGAGGCATCTGGCTTGCCAAGTTGCCAGGAGGTTTTCCACACATGGCTCTATGCCTCGGGGTATTTGAAGAGCAAATCTGATTCGCAGCAGATTCGAGGCATTTTAATTCGAGGGATTAGATGGACCATTCACATCGCCATCAGCACCTCCATCAACACCTTCGGAGAAAGCAGAAGCCCTGGAGTTTTTATCAAAAGCTGCTGAAAAGCGAGGATTTTTTTTTACCCTGGACATAACTCGGGCTAAGCCAGAATTCGCAGCCTCCATTCGGGGAGAATCAAAGTCCTGTCTGTCCTGGACCCTGATAGTCTGCAGGGAGGTTGGGTGAAATCCAGCAAATATGTGGACTGGCACACTCCAGTCAGGAGTGGATTGGGGTGGGGGGAAGCACTGTCTGTAGAACCTCCAGGAGGTTGTTCACACATGGCTTCATGCCTTGGGGCATCTGAAGAGCGAATCTGCTTTGCTTCGTTTGCATTCGTTTACTTCGAGGGATTAGCTTGACAGTTCACACAGCTGTCGGCTCCTCCATGCACTCCCTGGCAGATCTTTTTCCGGTGAGTTCACACCTACCTGCTCCAGGTTTTCCCTCCAACACAGGAAGAGGCGAGAGAACTTTTTAAAAAACCAGTTTGACAGCTAAGAGCAAGAACGAGTTGCCAAGCTGCTGGATCAAAGAGCAGGATGTTTAACCCTTGCCTTTGTGAGTGACTGCCTTCATCACATCATGTCCCCCCCCCCCCGCCCACACACACCTAATGGAATCAGCCTAGACAACAAAGAGCTCAGGTTACATCCATTCTGCATATCTAAAGCATATACATCATAGCAAGACCCACATTGTGCATTCTGTGCTTTTGTTTAACTGGGGAATTTCTCCCTCCCCCTCCCTCAACACAGTATCACCAAGCTGCAACAACCCCCCCACCCCCCCACCCCCCAGTGCTTGCAATCACATTTCTGCTTGTCACAAGCCATGCCAATGCAGCAGGTTCCTGCCAGGAGAAATGTCTCAAGGGTTAATTCAGAGGAGGGGGGAAATATCAGTTGTCCAAACTGGCAGATCTGAGCTGCACTTTGTTCCAAAAATAAAACAGATTTCACACCTTCTCTGTGTCAAGGCCGGCTTGCTGAGAGTTGCTTTGGGGACAGTCCACAGACATGGTTTAGCGAAGCTGGCTTCTCTCTTGCAATTGCAAATCACTCAGAGCAGACCATACCCCCGAATTACTGCCAATGGCCAATCTACACATCAAAGGCGAAGTCCCACAGCATTCCAGAAAGCTCGGTTTAAGAAAAAGAAAAAGAAAAAAAGCTACCGCAAATAGAGGATTTTTTTTACCCCAGACATAATTCTGGCCAAGACAGAATGCACAGTACGGGGCGGAGCCACCATTGGGCCAACGGGTTCAAAGAACCCGGGCCGCTGACCAATCAGGGGCCGTGAGAGTGGCCCCGCCATGCCCCCCACGTCTGACGTCAGTTGTGGGGTTTGTAGTTTAGCTCCCAAGCGGGGGCCGCACAGCCCCTTCGGGAGCTAAACTAAGGCGGGCGCTACGTTTGCAGCGCCAGCCAGGAGCGGCTCTTCCCTGCAAAGGCGAGGAAGAGTCGCTCCTGGCTGTGCACTGTGAAGGAGACGCCAGCCTCACTAGCTCCTGAAGGGGCCATGCAGCCCCTTCAGGAGCTAAGACTGGCGTTGTCTTCGCAATGCAGCCCAGGAGAGCTGCGCGGCCCCTTTGGCAGTTAAACGGCAACTCCCGAACGGCTCCCGAACGGCTCAAGGCTCCGTTCGGGAGCCAGCCCACGCCCCCCTGTGTCTGACGTCAGGCGCAGGGGCGTGGCTAGCAGGGGTGCCTGCCATGGCCACACACAGGCCACCGGCAGTCTTGCTACGCCCCTGGCACAGTAATTTCTGACAGTAATTCAGAGGAAAGCCGAGTCGGTTGTGTACTGGTCCCTGATAGCCTGCAGTGAGATCGGAGTAAACAGAACGAATATGTGGACGGGCACACTCCAATCCGGAGTGGATTTGCATTAAAAGCCATGTGTGTAAAGCCTCAGGCAGCCTCCGTAGATGTCTCTTTAACCACAGCTGGATGGGCTGCACAGTCATAGCTGTCTCCATGCCATTCTTGTATTGATAACCTGCAGACTGCCTTGCTTCCTTGGGTCAGTGGGCAACAAACCAACACCCCAGACTTCTGATTCCCTTGATTCCCAGTGGGTAATCCCCCCCAAAAAAGCCCCACAACCCTTACAGATCCAAAGTTGCACCCTCCAATGCAGATTGCAACTTCTTTCCCGACGCAATGCATGTCTACTCAGGCGTGTAAGTCCTACTGCATGTGATGGGGCTTACTCCTGAGAAAGTGTCCATAGGCTTGCAGCCTTAGCCCTCCTCCAGACAGGCAAAAAGCCCACCTTCTACCAAAGAAGTGGTGGGGTGTGTCTGTACCCCAGTCCAGATAACAGCATAGTTTGGGTGAGGAAAGGGTCCCCAAACCAATCCACGTGAATAGTGGCGCAGAAGAAGAAAGTGCCGTTTCCATACCCAAGCACCCAGAGCCTGGAAAGCCGCCTTCACAGGGAGGGGAAATGTTTGCTTTGAGGAGACGCTGGGCTGGGGCAAGAAAGCCCCCCCAGGGGCAAACTCAATGGACTTCTGGGGTGGTTTTTTGCCCCTGCTGCTTTTTATTTACAAAATGGAAGCTGCCAATGGGAAGGGGCTTTGCTTTGGGACATTTGCTCACTTACTGGGCAGAGCAGGGTGCACCGGAGGAGGAGCAGCAGAGGCATAGCGATAATTGAACGGCAGAGGGGGAGATGTCCTGCTGGACCCAAGGGGGGGGGCTGCCTGCTGAGCAACAGCTTGCTCTTTGCTCTTCCATCCCCCCCCATGAAGAAGATTGGAGGGGGCAGGGGCCCATGTTCACGTTGTGTCCCAGGGCCCCCCACTCTGACCTTGCTACGCCCCTGAGTAGGAGCCCGGTCCTATTGCACGTGAATGCTTCCATCCTGCACATAATAAGCACGGGTGGCATGGATCTGCAACTCCCATCATCCCCAGGCTCAATGGCTGAAGGACGATGGGCATTGTAATCCCACAATGTCTGGGGATCCAAGGTTGGGAATTTACGTTAATATGGAAAGGCCTCTGAGCACGTGAAGAGTGCCTTTTCTGCAAGCTTAGCTGCCACAGGGGGTCAGGTGGAGGGAAGCCTTCTCTTGCCTTCGAGGAAGGGCTGCAAAGCGAGAGAAGGGCGCCCTCTGCTGCAGCTCCCCGGCATCTCTTGCAGCCTGCGCAGAAAAGGCTGTTTGCATGCTGCGAGTCCTCAATTGGCCAATCAATAGGAGGGTGGGCGGGCACTAGGGCTTGTGACGCATCTGCTCCTTTAACCCAATCACAGGCAGCATGGGAGAGCTGTCAATCAAACATGGAGTGAGGGGTGGTAAGGAATCTGAGTGGCTGTGGTCGTTTGATTGACAGAGACAGTGCTCAGGTGGGGAAAGAAAAGCAGCCTCCCCATGGAAGAACCACAACTGATTGGAGGATCAAGTTTGCCCACCCCTTTCCTTGCTAGCCACAGGACCCCTGCTCCTCCCCCCTGCAGCAGCAGGGGTCCTGTGTGGCTAGCAAGGCAGGGGGTGCGGTGAGCAAACTTGATCCTCCAATCAATTGTGGCAGGGGATGATGGGAGTTGTAGTGGGAAGAGAGCTGGTCTTGTGGTAGCACAGATGACTTGTCCTCATAGCTAAGCAGGTTGTGCCCTGGTTGCATCTGAATGGGAGACTTGATGTGTGAGCACTGCGAGGGATTCCCCTCAGGGGATGGAGCCGCTCTGGGAAGAGCAGAAGGTTCCCAGTTCCCTCCCTGGCTTCTCCAAGATAGGACAAGATGATTTTTTTTTAATAGGACAAGATTTTTTTTATTGAACCAACAAACTACCAAAGCATACAGTAGGCTGAGAGAGAGACTCCTGCCTGCAACCTGGGAGAAGCCGCTGCCAGTCTGTGTAGACAAAACTGAGCGAGATGGACCAAGGCTCTGACTCAGTATATGGCAGCTGCCTATGTTCCTATGGAACAGTGGAGGGTCACCTTTGCCTGCCCACCCCTAGACTGCACGGCTGACCGCTGGAATGCCTGCAGCATTTCGTGTGAATAAATCTCTGTTTACTTTTATTTATGGAGTACATTCATATACCGCCCCATACAAAAAAAGTCCCTGGGCGGTTCACAATATATGGTTTTATATAAAATATATGTCTCCCCTGCCCATCCAGTACACTGCTGCTGGGGGCAGCAGTCACAACATGAATAAAATACGGTAGAACAGTAACAATTAACAAAAGTTAAAAGGCCAGACTAAAACCACCTTTAGAAACAGCGCATCTTAAACGTTTCCGATCAAAAGGGAAGGAAAAGCGGAGACTCGGGCTCCCTCCTCCGCCCGGCAGAAAGTCAAAGGGTCCAGGCACAGGGGTAGGAAGGCCTTCCCGAGCTCTTGGCGGCTTCATCCAGCCTGTAATCCGGCTGGCGGCTTCTCCTCTCGGGTTAGCGCTCTCCTCCCTCCTGCGGCCATAACTGCATTGCTGTAGGGAATCCTGCCAGCCTCCCGCAGCAGGACCGTGCTGGGGGGACGCGGTTCAAATATTCTCAATAAATAGAAACTATACACTTTTTAAAGCTACAAAAAGCGAGATGACAATCCAGGAAAGCGTCTCCAGCTCGCAGCTTCTCGGGGCCAGGCGCCCTCTTGCTCCGCTGCGTTTGCCGGCTGAGTGCCGCTAACTGCAAAAGTCTCGGAGCAGAAGTACTGCGGTCCCACTCCACAGGCGCGAGCCAGCACAACGAGAGCAAAGGAGAGGAGAGCTGGTCTGGTGGGAGCCAGCATGGCTTGTCCCCATAGCTAAGCAGGATCCACCCTGGTTGCATCTGAATGGGAGACTAGAGGTGTGGGCACTGCAAGATCTTCCCCTCAGGGGGTGGAGCTGCCACTCTGGGAAGAGCAGAAAAAGGTTCCAAGTTCCCTCCCTGGCAGCAGCATCTCCAAGCTAGGGCTGAGAGAGATTCCTGCCTGCAACCTTGGAGAAGCCGCTGCCAGTCTGTGGAGACAATACTGAGCTCGCTAGATAGACCAATGGTCTGACTCAGTCTGCAGCAGCTTCCTATGTTCCTAAAAGGGGGCTTGCGCACTGAGAGTTCCCAATTGGCCCTGAGCCTTGCCAGTCAATAAAAGACGGGCGGGCTGATGGCGTAGGCGCCCCTCTAGTCCGGAGGGAGGAGAGGCGGGAGAGAGGAGCCGGCAGTCAAGCAGGGAGCGACGGGTGGGACCAGAACGAAGAGAAGGGATCTGAGTGGCTGCCGTCGCTTGATTGACAGAACCAGCGCTCGGTGGGGGCGGGGGATGATATTGATGACGACGGCGACGGTGGTTCCGGGCTCCGAAGCAACCCCTTCGGAGGTGGTTGTACGTCACAGTGTTACTTTTCGCATTTGTCGGTTTTAGGAGAGTGTATAATGTTTATTATTACACTCTTAAAAGCGACAAATGAGAAAAGTCACACCGTGACGGCATGGGGAAGGGTGACGTCGCGGAGCGACACGTCAGTCCGCTGCCTCTCCCAAGATGGCGGCGGGACGGAGGAGGCGGGGTCGGAGGCGGCGCGCGCTGACGTCACGGGTGGGCTGATCTGGGCCGGCGAGCGGGAAGCGAGGCGGAGGCCGTGCCGGAGCGGAGTACGGCGGCCGGCAGGGCCCCGAGGGCGGAGCCTCCCCAGTCATTCACGAAGCCGGGCGGGCGCTGCCGCTGCTCTCCCTCTCCCGTCTCAGGGGTCGCCGCCCCCGCCATGGCCGGCTACGAGTACGTGAGCGCCGAGCAGCTGGCCGGCTTCGACAAGTACAAGGTAGTGTGTGAGTGTGTGTGTGTGTGTTGCGGGGGGCGGGCAGCCGGAGGGCCCCCCCGCCCCGCAGCATCCCTCCTCGCCTCCGCCCGGGCCGGGGAGGCTCCGCACGCAGCGGGCAGGAGGGAGTCCGGCTCGGGCGGCAGCAGCAGGGGAGCGGAAAGGGGCTGGCTGCAGGCTGGCCACTCGCCAGGTGGAGCTGCACGGGCTCACCCACTCCTTCTTCCCCCCACGCTGTCTGCAGGTAGAGCTCTACCTGGTGAATGGGCAGCCTGCGGGCAGCGCAGCTCTCGGGCAGGGCGGGGGGCGCGAGAGAGGAGGGAAGCCGCCCTCGCTGCGCCTGCTCTCCCACCCGCCCCCTCCCTCCCGGCAGAGGGCCGTGCTGCTGGGCGTGCAGGGGGAGCCGGGGCGGAGTGAGCCCCCCTCGTCTAGGGCAGGGCTCCCCAGCGCGGGTCCCCCGAGGCTGTTGGGCGACACCGCCCATCCGCAGCGGGCCTGGGGGTGGGGGCGGCTTCGGGGCTGCTGGGGGAGGCCTCTCTCCGCCCGCGCCCTGCCCGGCCAGGCAGCCTCCAGGGTGGCTGCCTGCCAGAGCACACGTGCCTGGCTTGCATGCCTGCAGCAGGCCCTGGAAGGCGCCCCTCTCTCTCTCCTGCCGGAGGGCTCGGAGCCGCAGCCCATCCTCTGCCTCGGCCGCCCCGGGGCAGGTGGACCAGAAGCCGCCACCTGTGCCCCTCTGTGCCCGGCAGTGGGGTCATCGCGGCGGAGGAACCATCTTCAGCCGTGCCGGGAAGGCCGAGCTGAGGCTCTCCAGCTCTCGTTGGATGACCGTTCCCATCCTCCCTAGTGCATTGCAGCAGGGGGTGATGGGAGCTGTAGTCAACAACTGGGGAGCTTGAGGTTGGCCACCAGTGCTCCCTGTAACAGGAACCCCTGAGAGCTGTTGACTACAACTCCCACCATCCCCTGCTGCAGCGGCCTTTGTCTGGGATGATGGGAGTTGTGGTCAACAACGTCTGGGAATCCCTGTTACAGAGGGAATCCCTGTCGGCCACCCGTGTTAGAGAGTGGGGCACTCTAGGTACACAGGTGTGTGTGTGTTTGCCCTCTGCAACTGCTCTCCACCTCCCTTTGGGCTTGTTCCTTCATCTGTCATGCTGGGATGTCATTCTTTGGGCGGTGCATGGCAAGTGCGTGGCTGGATTGGAGTTCTTCAGCTGGGCCCCTCCTTCCAGTCTCCGCAGCAGGGAGACTAGCCTTACAAAATCTTCTCCCCTTGAGTCTGCATGTAATCTTCCTCTCTGATCCGTGGGTCATTCTGCGCCCCCCACTTCTGTAAGCATCTGACTGGCAGCAGACTCTGCTCTGGGAGAGAGGGGCACAGCCGTGGTACGTGGGTACTCTCCACCCTTTCACCGTGCAGCAGCGGTGTCTCTTCGTATCCTCTGCTGCTTCTCAGAGTGCAGCAGTGAGAAGGGAAGATGCTCAGATCTTCACAGCCTCCCTTTCCCAGGTTCCTGTGTGCTGATAGATGTCTCCAGAGGTGCATGCTCTGTGTGCCAAATGGGTAGATCCAGCTGGCTTCCCTTGTGAATGCATTCAAGCACCCCCTGCCTTATTCTCTTCCTTGCTGCTTTTAGCATGGAGGAGATTCTTCTCGATGTCGGGGCTTTTGGTTTCCATGTGGGAGGAATGCAGAGGGCAGAGAAATGGGCATAATTGCCTTCTCTCCCACTCTCTCTGTGCCACTGATGAGCTAGATGCTGTATGGAGGGGGGGTCCTGCCCAGAGGGCTTACAACTACTTTTGGGATTCACATTTCTCCTTCCTGATCCTACTGTGGTGAGATTCATGAGGATGCTTGTGCATTGTTAAAAGGCTGACGTGCATTCTGCTCGTTTGCGGTATGTATTCAGTAGAAGCTTGCCTGAACAGCTGGATGTGCTTTGGAACCATGAATGCATGAAGCTGCTTTATGTGGAGTCAGGCCATTGGCCCATCTAGTTAGGTATTGTCTACACTGACTGGCAGCAGCTCTCCAGGATTTCAGATGGGGCTGGGAAAGTCCCCCACCTGGAGATGCCAGGGATTCATCCAACCAGGGATCTTTCGCATTCAAAGCAGGTGTATGTCATTGGTCTACTTGATGTGGTGCAAAACACGATAATATTTGCCAGGGAGGAGGCTTCATGGTGTAGCCAGCCTGCCTTCTGGCTTTTGAATTATGGGAGGAGAGCTGCTCTTGTGGTAGCTAGCATGAATTGTCCTCTTTGCTAAACAGGATCCACCCTGGTTTGCATTTGAATGGGAGACTGCATGTAAGCACTATGAGATGTTCCCTTCAGGGAATGGAGCCACTCTGGGAAGAGCACCTGCAGGCTGAAGGTTCCAAGTTCCCTCCCTGGCAGCATCTCCAGATAGGGGTGAGAGAGAGACTCCTGCCTGTAACCTTGAAGAAGTCGCTGCCAGTCTGGGTAAACAATACTGAGCTAGACAGAGATATGTTCTTCATCACTTGCGCTGTGCTTTCTCAGAATAGTTGTTCTGTCAGTCTGGAGCCAAGCTCGATAATTAACTAGGCTATTCTGAAAAGTCAGCTCATTTCAACAGAGCAAAGCAGATGTGTAAGGAGTCTGCCAAGTAAACGCATGTTCCTCTCCGGAAGGTGTCTTGCAGAGCTTGGGTGTCATAGCAATGAGGAATTGTGCCTTTTGCTGCCATAAGTCTGTAACTAGGCCAGTCTTTGAGATTATGATTTTTTGGTATAATGTTTCTTCTTCTGAAAGATGGGCCTTTTTCTGGCCATATGAAGCTCAGAAGCTTGCATTTCTCCTCTTTTAGAAGCTAGTCCAATGAGAGAGAGACAGTGTTCCCTCTAATTTTTTTCATCTGTGTGTGAAATGAGTTTTGTTCTGGGTGGGAGTATCAAGGCAGTTTGTGCACACCTGCATTCCGAGTGGGGCCTTCCTGATTCAGCCTGAGTGGGATCCAAAATTAACTGAGTGGACATGCAAAAACTTGTGCGCACGTGCTCACGCCTTAGAGGGATCAGTGGAGAGAGAGTGCACTTTCCATCCATTGAATCTTGCTTTTTAGAACTAACAAGGTGGTGGTGCTGTGCCCTACACACACACACACACACACACACCCCTCCCTTTGTGCTGCAGCTTTGCTCAGAGCTGTGGATTTGAGGCAGCCTGTCTGTATTACTGGCTTAACTTGGGGGTTGGAGTCATATGACAATCTTGAATTGCTTGGAGACTGGCCTGTTAGACTGGTGGAGTTCATGGGCCACTGTGCGAAACAGGATGCTGGACTAGATGGGCCTTGGGCCTGATCCAGCAGGGCTGTTCTTATGTTCTTATTGTGAGGAACCGTGGTGCTCAAAACCAGTTAAAATCCTCTCTTCCACAACAAACTGGCTGATCACCCGGTTGTGGTTTCTATATACCTTCATTCTGGATTTCCAGAAAATAGGACTGGACAAATAAGATTATATAAGAAAGTCTGTCTCCTGGTCTGTCTCGGTTGGTGTTGCCTACTCTGACAGTGACTCCCCGTTGGAGTCTTTCCTAGCCCTGCTTGGAGAGGCTGCTGGGGTTGAACTTCTACTGCTGAGCTACAGTCGCTCCCCATCAGGCTCGGATTGCCTAGGGATTTTCTCCTCTCTCATGGGCCACAAACTTCAGAGTGCTTGGGGCCAAAATATTTCTTCCTGCCCTGCCAGGAAATAAAAAAGAGGGTCAAGTTTACAGCTCTGATGGTTGCCAAGAAAAAGCTGATAATGTGCAGGCAATTTCTGCAAAAGATCGAGGGGGTCTGGATGAGGCTTTCCGTGGTGGTATTTGGACCCCTCGCCTGCCCACTCCTGCTGCCCTTCCAGTCCCTGAAGCTTCTTTGTTTGCTCCATGGCAAATCAATTAATCTCCAAAGATGTATAGCTGAAATAAAGTGTTCACAACAAGGAAGTCATTGCAAGCTCACTAGAATGTAATTCATTCTGTTTGCAAAACTTAGGTTTTTAACATCTGAACACTTACCCGTAATGACTAAAAAAAATGGCCCCACAGGCCTTGGTGTACTCAGTAAACCTGCATTAAGTTTTTACTCTTACTCTAAAGCAGTGTTTCTCAACAGCCGGTCCGCGGACCGGTGCCGGTCCGCGAAGAGTTGAGTGCCGGTCCGTGGCTCAGGGAATTAACCCCCTCCCCCACTGTGAACCTCCTCCGTGTTTTTTAAAAAAATGTTGTTGAAATTCCAGCCGCCACGTGGCCGAGGGAATGGCTATGAGGAGTGTGTGTGTGTGAGCCAGTAGTCCTTATATCCCGCCCCACCCGCCTCGGCAGCGGCTGATAACAGAGCGACGCTGTAGCTCGCCATCTGGCCCGATTGCACTTCTCAAATGCGAGGCGAGCTCGTGTAGTTAATAGTTAAAAACACAGAGGTTTGCAGTTGTCCTGGACAGCCAGAGCGGCTTTGCTTCTGCTCCTCCTTTGTGAGTGTGTATAAATGTATGAGCCTAAATCTGCTGCTATCTAATTGAGGTGTTGGGATTCCTCGCGTGAGAAGTTGATTTGTAGTTTGAACACGTGGCTCATTCAAAAAGCCGGAACATTCAAATGATTTTCTCTCCTCTTCCCTCCTTCCCCTCTGGATTTTTTTTTTTTTTTTTTAATGGCGAGGTGGTGTGCCTACATTCATGCTGCCAAAGGGGCTTGGTGGCAAGACAAAAATAAAGTCATTTCCCCCAATCTCTCCTCCTTTTTCTTTTCTTTTCTTTTAAACCCACCATCCTACTTCCAAAAGCATGATGATTTCCTCTATCTCTCCAGATAATGCAGCGAGCGTTTAGTATTCTGATTTGATCACGGGCTCCCCCCCCTTTTTTTAACTCCAGTAAGAGAGCGGGGAAAGAGGAGTGGGTGTGGGAGGGACAGATACAAGCAGCGGCGGCTCCCCCCTCCCTTCTTGGTGTTTGTTTGTTTTGGCAAGACAAGGTGTGTGTGTGTGTGTTTTAAAGTTCAGTTGGGAGAATGTCCTCCAACTTCTCAACCTTAGCTACCCTTCCCCCGCCCCATTATCTTTCCGGGGGCTATTCTCTTCGGCTCATGTCCTGGTCGTTCCTGCCTCCGGTATGTTGCCCCTGAATGCTAACATGGACCGAGCTCTTTTTGCAAGAGGTGTTCAGCCCGGCTTGTAGAACTGGGCTGCACTTATTTAGTAGAGCTTCAGCTTCAGTAGCACTATGTGAGGCCTTTAGGGGGGTTGGCGCTCGGTTAGCCTGGGCGAAGACCTGCGTAGTTTGTGGTCCTCTCTTCTCTCTCCCCACTTGCAACTCACACACGCTGTCAGGTAACGTGCAAACTGGGATTCTTAAAAGCCTTTTCATCATTGAGGAGGAGCAGGGCCGCCATGAATTGGAAGAATATTTTTTTAAAAAACACGGAGGTTCACAGCATGCAGGTGGTGGGGGATAGAAGGACTACTGACTCACCCCCACACACCTGGCAGCCATCCCCAGACAACCCCTCAGTCACGCACCGGCTGGCATTGGAATTTTTAAAAATACATGGAGTTTCATGGCATGGGAAGGCAAGTGGCAAGCAGAGTGAGGTGCAGCGCGGTGGGGTGGTTCTTTCCATCAGTTTCATTTTAAACTTTCTCTCTCTCCCTCAAGCCAAACCTACCTATCATGTTTCCATCTCCTTCTTTTCTAGCTTTTTCTTTCTTTCTCTTCCTCTCTCTCTTCAAGCCTGCCTCATCCTCTTTTCCTTTTTCTATCCCTCTGTCTCTCTCTCTCTCTCTCTCAAGCGAAGCCTACCCCATTCTCTTTCTCAAGCCAAGCCAGAACTATTTCCCCCTCTTTCTTTCCCCGTCTTGCTTCTCTCTTTCCTTCTTATAAAAGCCTGTGTGGTGAAGGAGAAAAACAATCTTATCAAAAATTAAGAGAAAAACTTCTCTAATTTTTTTCCTTAGAAATGCTCCATGTTAAGTGTGATGATTTGGCAGAGGTAGAAAGGAAGAACAATGCATTTTATTGTTATGTTATGTATTTTGTACAGATTGTATTGTATTTATTTTATTAGAATTTTTAATTCAATTTATTTTATTTTAATTTAAATTAATCTTGGCCTGCCAGAGCTTCAAAATTTTTGATTAAATTCATTTCAATTAATTTCACTTTGATTTAATTAATTGAATGATATTAAGTTGAGTTGTGCACACCTGTAGTATACTTTAGTACTAATAGATAAACTTAAAACCCTTTTACTAACTGCTGGTCCAGGAAACTCTGCACAGATAATGTACCGGTCCCTGAAACTGCGCACTAAGAATTTACCGGTCCTTGATTCCGAAAAGGTTGAGAAACACTGCTCTAAACCACTGTTCCCTCTAAGGCAGGCACACATGCGCGCTCACAAGTTTTCTGATGTCACTCAGTTAATTTTCGATCCCGCTCAAGTTGAATTAGGAAGGCCCCACTCTGAATGCATGTGTGCATACAGTGCCTTGATATTGCCACCCAGGACAAAACTCATTCTGCACAGAGATGAAAAAAAATAGAGGGACTCCTGCTCTAAGCAATTCTTCTGCATCCATAAAGCATTCTTGGGTCCCCTGTGGTGGAGATTGGAGGCAACGTGGGAGGACTGGTATGCCATGGGCACTCTGGCTCCCTGGTGTGAATTTGTCCAAAGTGGGAGGGGCCACAAAGTCACCCCTCCTCTGTGAATGGCTCCTCCATCAAACTGAATTTTTGAAGACTTGTTTGCAGGTGTTTTCTCTTGAGACTTGGACAGAGCAGTCCTACAAGGATCCTCGGGGGGGGGGGCGTACTGGTGATCTAGTGATGGATAATTTTCACATTTAGTTTACTGCTTTAGTTCTCTCATGAAGTGAGCTACCATGTGAGCACGAGTTGGGCTTTTGAAACAGTCACCATCTGTGACTGACATAGGAAGATAGGAAGCTGCCCTATACTGAGTCAGACCCTTGGTCTATCTAGCTCAGTATTGTCTTCACAGACTGGCAGCGGCTTCTCCAAGGTTGCAGGCAGGAATGTCTCTCAGCCCTCTCTTGGAGATGCTGCCAGGGAGGAGGGAACTGGGAACCGTCTGCTCTTCCCAAGTGGCGGCTCCATCCCCTGAGGGGAATATCTTGCAGTGCTCAGACATCAAGTCTCCCATTCAGATGCAACCAGGGCGGACCCTGCTTAGCTATGGGGACAAGTCATGCTGGCGACCACCAGACCAGCTCTCCTCTCCAGACTGACACTTGGCAGGTCTGAGCTGGGGGCACAGGGCCACAGCTTTTGAACTTGATAGAGTTGATATAAAGCTGTCTCAGCCACTGCATAAGAGCAGAATATCAGGAGCAACCTGGAACAAGAATTTTAGTCATTTAATTGTGTTTATTCCGTGAAATTGTTTCATGTTTTACTCGGTTTTATATTTGTTGATTTGGATTGTGTACACAGCCTAGAGATACACACATCAGGCCGTGTGTAAATATGATAAATAAACAAATTAACCTTCTGAAATCTGGGAGTTTTCATCTCATGAAAAACGTTTCTGAAGGTTCTAGCAACTTGACTCTGATCTTAGAGAAGCTGGGGAAAAACAGCTGCCTGTTGCCTGTAGACTTTTGCTTTATAGAAGGATACCGTTGTGAGCACAATCTATGACTTCTCCGAACTCTGTTTGGAAATGACAATTGATAATTGGGGAGGTGGAGGACATGGAAGATCTAAAGGCAGATCTTGCTTAAGGTAAAGAAGGGAAGCCAGTTTGTGGCTAATTATTCTTCTGCACTGGAATGGCCGCCTGCCGGGGAGCAGCATATCCGTCAAGCTATTTTTCTGTGAACGGGGGCGCCTCTCTCTGGCCTTTTCTGTGCCTTGAGTTTCTCCTACATTCTAGAGCCCCAGCCTGTATCCTCTTCTCCCAAGATGTGCCACCTCTGTGTAGGAGCCTCCTATGCTTCTGGTTTAGTACTTCAGTGGCTAAACCTGAAGCATGAGAAGAGATCCCTGGGGTAATAGCAGGAGTAAGGTGGTCTTTAGCAGCAATACACACACACACACTCCCCCGAAGCAAAACTTAGATCTTATAGAATTTTCAGCAAGACCCCTGTCTTGTGTTAAGTCAAAAGCAAAACAGAATTGACACATTCTAGGATAGACGGCAAACCATTGCCTTGTTTTTTGTTTTGGCTTTTTTTGGGCGGGGGGGGGGGGGCAGATCTGGGTGAAAATGTGCTCCCCCTACGGGTTGTCCTTCAACACAACAAAACAAAGAGCTCTTGGAAAGCAGCAGTGTGGCTTCTTCAGGTGCAGAGTCCAGGCTGCTGCTGCTGCTGTGGTGTGACTTTGCTTGTGGTTCCCTTGTCAAGGTGCAAAGTTCTCCAAGGCCTTTTTCTCTGAATCTGCCTCTCAGAAGCGACCAGCAATCTCGGCTCACTCACGCACTGGAACAAATCCAGGTCTGGATGAGTGGGTGGCTCCAGGGAGGCCGATGGAGCTGCATGAGACACAACTGCTTCTCAGATCTCATGTCTTCATTGCATGGGGCAAGTCCTGGCTCTTCTCTGTAGAAGAATAAGGCAAGTGCTGAAATCTGGAAGAGGCCAAGAGTAGACGAGCCCATGGCAAGCGGGATGCTTGTGTGCTGCATTTCCAGATAGGCATCTTGGATGTGCTCTGCTGTAATCTTGGATCCACTGTGCACTTTCTTGGTGCGCTTTGCTCAGCGTTCCTGGGAATGGAGCCAAACGGGCTATAAAACCTGGACACCTTGCCACTGGAAAAGAAATGGGACAGTTGCTAAGATTCCTTCCAGCCTGGGATTCCAGGAATGACAGTCCTTGGATGGTGTGCTCTCGCTGAATTCTGATGGCAAGACTGCCTTGGAAACACTTGGGATCTCTTACCAAGAGGAGGGATGGCAAGAGGACAAACTGATGGGCCTGCAAGCTGGTGTGAGGAGCCCTGAGAAGCAGAAGGTGTCGGTGGTTCCCTCCGATTCCTGCATCTTTAGTAGACAATATCTGGAGTTCCAGGCTTTCCTCTCTGTGACTGTGTATAGCAGGGAAGGACTTGAAACTTTGGAAGAAAATCTGGGACTCTATGTGTGCCCCCCCCCCCGAATATTCTTGGCCTCTCTGCCTTTAGCAGATGAAGATCTCCAGCCTAGTAATCCTACCTTATACCTTGAAAACAAATTGGTGGACACCTGTTGCCTAAGCACTGCAGTCATTCCATAATATTAAATGTGGGCATTCACTGGATGCCCCCCCCAAACATACTCATATGCCCCCCGCCCCATCCCACAGCATCATGACTGCAAGACTGACCTGAGGTGCTTCGAATTTTCCGTGGCTTCATGCTGCAGTCAGTCTCCAGAAATCCTAAAGTTCCCTCTGGATTTGCAGGACTAAAAATAATTTGCTCTCCTTGGGGTACAACCTTGATATGCAGCAGGCAAATTAACGGGAGATGCCTGGCAGCTGCTGAGAGAAAAAGAGCACTTGCAGAAGGTCGTCTCAGTTTGCAGTTCAGAGGAGGCCGTGTGTCTTTCCACCACTAAAATGCTACTCTGGCTTTAATTGGGGGCAGATTGTTCTGGTGTCTTGTCTGCAGCTCCAGCTAGCCTTGGGCTAGGCATTGCCCAGCTAAAACGCCCAGAGCCACAATAGTTGGCATTTCTTCATAGGAAAAGGACTGTCGTGTGTGTGAGAGGGGAGCCTTGTGCTACACTTCCTTCCCCAGAAAGGTAGCTGGTCTCTGGTCTTCCAAGGGACAAATGTGTGTGAGAAGCACCGATGCAGCTTGGACCGTAGGGATGCTGTGACTGCGTGAGAAGCCCATGGCTGGCCCAGTAGAAGCAGGCTTTTGGATGTGCCTGCTGGGCTGCAGGCGGGAGGAGGAGGTGATGGCCCTGGCAGGGTTGAGCCAGAGGGTGGGTGTTGTGGTGGAGAGGAGAGGGGGAGAATATGTTGTTGGGGCAAAGGCTGGTTGCTGGGGAAAGAGAAGCCCAAGGGGAGCGTCTCTTGCATGGCTTCTGGTCGTCAGCAGTCTTGGGCAGTGCTGCAGGTAGCTCTTTAAAACGGTCTGGCTTTTAAATTCTGCACAGGGTGTCGGAGTCGGGGAGTTCTCTCTTCCTGGTGCTTGGTTCCTAGCAAGAGAGCAAGCAGCTGACTGCTTTGACTCCTGAAGGCTTCAGGTCTGCTGATAGGAGGCTGTCCTAGATTGCAGCCGAGGTGCCTCAAGTTCAGCTGCAGGGTAGAAAGTGTGGCACACCCAGGTGTGGAGGCCTGAGTGGATGTTGTTGGAACTCCAAAGCTTTGACAGGCCAAATGGTTATATCGGAGGGATGGTCTGTTAGCTCCATTTTCTCTTGATTGATTAAGTGCCGTCAAGTCAGTGTCGAATCTTAACAACCACATAGATAGATTATCCTGGAGAGAAACTGACTCCAACTTCCCCCTTACGGTCTCTCAGTAGTGCATTCATGGCTGTCGTCGTCGAGTCCATCCACCTTGCTGCTGGTCGTCCTCTTCTTCTCTTTCCTTCCACTTTCCCCAGCATAACGTACTTCTCAAGGGAGCTGGGTCTTCGCATAATGTGTCCAAAGTATGAGAGTTTGATCCTGGTCATTTGTGCCTTGAGTGAAAATTCTGGATGGATTTGTTCTAGGATCCATTTGTTTGTGCTCCTGGCTGTCCATGGTCTCCTCAAAAGTCATCTTCAGCACCAGAGTTCAAAAGCATCAACACTTTTTCTATCTTGCTTTTTCTCTTATCAACACCTTATTAAAATCTGTTTCAAAAGGAATGCTCAAACTGTCTTATCAGAAGTTTAGAGGCAAAAGAGGAGTAGCCGATGAAAAGAACGGCAGCACGTTGGAGCTGGACGGGACCTGAGAGCCGTGTTCCCTCTCACAGGGTTCCCCAGATGTTGTGGACTGCAGCTCCCGGCATCCCCAGCTACAATGGCCTTTGGCTGGGGGTGGTGGGGGTTGTAGTCCACAACATCTGGGAATCCCTGTGAGAGGGGACACTGCCCGGGAGGTCTGCTAGTCCACCCTCCTGCTCAGGGCAGGAAACGGCTGCAGCATCCCTGAGAGCTGGCCACCCACCCAGCCCTGTGTGGAATCCTCCCGCAAAGGAGAGCCCAGCGCTGCAGGAGGCAGCCTGCTCCACTGCTGAACAGCTCTGACCGCTAGGGAATTCTTCCTGATGTCTGGCCTGCATCTGCTTCCTTGTAGTTCCAACCCATTGATTGTAGTCCTGTCCTCAGGATCAGAAACAACGCTCATGTTCTAGGCAGCAGCCCTTCACATATTTGGAGACTGCTATAATATCACCCCTGCCCTTCGTCTTCTCTTCTCCCAGGCTAAGCGTAGCCTTCAGCTGTTTCTTGTAGGTTTCCAGACTTCCCGCCATCCTTGTTGCCCTTCTCTGGATCTATTCCCTGTTTTATCAGCATCCTTAAAACGCAGGGCCCAGACTAGACATGCTGTTTCAAGTGAGGGCTGACCAGGGCAGAACAGAATGGAGCAATTACTTCTCATGACCTGGACACTCTGCTTCTGTTACTGCAGCCTTCGATGGCACTGGCTTCTGTAGTCGCTGCATCACGTCCAGCTTGTTCACTAAGACACCCAGCAGGTCCCTTTCACATGTACCGCTGCTAGACCAGGACAACTCCATCTGTACTTGTGCATGGTGCAGAGCCAGCATGGTGTAGTGGTTAGAGTGCTGGACTAGGACTGGGGAGACCCAAGTTCAAATCCCCATTCAGCCATGAGACTAGCTGGGTGACTCTGGGCCAGTCACTTCTCTCTCAGCCTAACCTACTTCACAGGGTTGTTGTGAGGAGAAACTCAAGTATGGAGTACACTGCTCTGGGCTCCTTGGAGGAAGAGCGGGATATAAAATGTAATAAATAAAAAATAATAAAATGCTGCTGCTAGACCAGGACAACTCCATCTGTACTTGTGCATTTGCTTTTTCTTTCCCCAGTCTTACGCCTGTCTTTGTTGAACTTCATCTTATTGGTTATGGGCCAATATTTGAGCCTATCTTTACTACTTCTTCTTATCTGTTCAGTTGTGTCCGACTCTGTCACCCTATGGATCAACACACTCCATGCCATCCTATATCTCATACAGCTTCCTTTAATTCCACCATGGTCATTCCGGTGTCATTTTTAATACATGACAAAGTCCAACCGTACCTCATTGTGGTGGAGGGGTGAACAGTATAAGTTTACTTATGCTGGCTAACACGGCTCTGGCCTGGAGAAAGACCTGGCGACCTACTCCAGTATTTTTTCGCCAAAAAACTTGATGGATCAACTCATCTATCCAGTTCAGCTTAAATCTTGAGTCTGTCTTCTAAGCTGTTAGCTGTTCCCCCAGCTACACGAAATCTGAAAATATGATAAACATCCTCTCTGCTCTCTCCTCCAAGTCATTTGATCAGTTCTGGTCACCGTATCTTAAGAAGGATATTGTGGAACTGGAAAAAGTGTGGAAGAGGGCAACCAAGATGATCAGGGGCCTGGAGCACCTTCCTTATGAGGCAAGGCTACAGTATCTGGGGTTCTTTACCTTGGAAAAGAGGCAAATAAGGGGAGACATGATCGAGGTCTATACAACTATGCATGGAGTAGAGAGAGAGAAATATTCCTCCCTCTCTTGCAACACTAGAACCAGGGGTCATTTTGTGAAATGGATTGCAGGGATATTTAGGACCAACAGAAGGAAGTACTTTTTGAAGAAGTCCTTCAAAACCCTGAAGAAGCAATAGTATGTGATAAAGTCAGAGCTGAAAGCAGGGAGTCAAACCATTAAAAACTGGGCTTAGTTCAGGTTCATCAGTATTTAACTCTTTGGTTCAGTTCTGTTTCAGCCTCAGACTTTAAAAACAACAGATATTTATATACCACTTTTCAACCAAAGTTCCCAAAGTGGTTTATATAGAGAAATAAAAATAAAGAGGGCTCCCTGTCCCCAAAGGGCTCACAATCTAAAAAAGATAGAAAACCAGCAGCAGCCACTGGAAAGATGCTGTGCTGGAGCTGGATAGGGCCAGTTGCTCTCCCCCTGCTAAATCTACAGAGAACTGCCACTTTTAAAAGGTGCTTCTTTGTTCAGGTAGGAAGTTCAGACAATTCTGGAACAGTACAGAACTGGTGCAGATAGGTTTCATGTAGAATAATATCAAACCCATAATTGATTTGAATGGGTAAGAAAACGACTGGAAGACCATCGCTGTTCTTATGCCCCCTTTCTCTACACTTGGGGGCTGGTGTCAATACTCAGTACATCCCTGGGCAAATGCCAAAGTCCTAATGCATTTGGATGGGCCACTGCTGTTGAGCCCCTTAAATCTTTCCCAGTGATGCTGTGTAGAAATCAAAATGGCGCCTCCATCCACACTAGCACAACAAGAAGCACCACTGCTACTTGCCTCCAGTGCTGGGTAACTAAGTGTGCTGGATGAGCCCATGTGGGTGAGTCCTGGCAGGCTTCCTGGGCCTTGGCAGCAGCAACAGTGATGTCCAGCAGGGCTCCTTCTCTCAGTGCCAGAGCAGCTGGAGGTGCCATTGGATGGCCCTTGCAATGCTCCACCCTGCGGTTTTTGCATCTCTTTCCAGAGCACTTCTAATTCTGGAGCTGAGGTAGGGACATAGGAAGCTGCCATATACTGAGTCAGACCGTTGGTCTATCTAGCTCAGTATTGTCTTCACAGACTGGCAGTGGCTTCTCCCAGGTTGCAGGCAGGAGTCTCTCTCAGCCCTCTCTTGGAGATGCTGCCAGGGAGGGAACTTGGGACCTTCTGCTCTTCCCACAGCAGCTCCATCCCCTGAGGGGAATCTCTTCCAGTGCTCACACATCAAGTCTCCCTTTCATATGCAACCAAGGTGGACCCTGCTTAGCTTAGGGGACAGGTCATGCTGGCTACCACCAGACCAGATCTTCTCTGGTATTGTGGGTGAATTAAAATGGCCCCTCCCGGCTGTGCCAGTCCCAAGAGGGCTGTTGCTGCTGTTACCACTGCTGCAGCCTCTGGCCACTTGTTACCCAGTGAGCCTGTCAAGGCCTGCCTCCAGTGCTAGGTAACTAAGTGTGTTGGATGAGTTGTGCTGGTTGCATTTGAATGGGAGTCTACATGTGGGAGTACTGTAAGAAATTCTCCTTAGGCGATGGGGCTGCTCTGGGAAGAGTATGTCCTAAGTTCCCTCCCTGGCAGCATCTCCAAGCTAGGGCTGAGAGAGACTCTTGCCTGCAACCTTGGAGAAGCCGCTGCCAGTCTGGGTAGACAATACTGCGCTAGAGGGACCAAGGGTCTGACTCGGTATATGGCTGCTGCCTCTGTTCCTATGTAGCTGTCTTCTGCCAAGTCCAGACTCTTGGTCCATCTAGCTCCGTATCAGCTACACACACTGGCAGTGGCATCTCCAAGGTTGCAGGCAGGCATCTCTTTCAGCCTTGTCTGGAAAGCTGAAGTTAGGATTCTTCCCTAGGCCTTGCTAAAATTGTTGACCTATTCACACAAAGACATATACAGTCGTTTCTGCATCACAGTCCTGCAAGCCCAGTAAGCAAATAGTGGGCAGTGGTCCTATGATTAGAGCCCATATTCTAGTAGGAAAAGGGGGGAGGTGGGTGCTCAGTGCCGCATGGCTCTCCAACAGGCAGAGAGGGTGGATGTGTCCAGCGTCGTGGCCCTGCCTGGTGAACAGTTTGGGAATTGCTTGCTTGGACAGAAGGCAATCTTAGAAAGCGCCCAGGCAAAGGACCAGTTGAAAACAGAGAGGCAGACACAGGATGGAAGCACAGAAAGAGCTGCAAACTAACTCACAACTTCTTTGTGGGAGTTGGCCGAGTTGGCCAAGGCTAGATGTTGTATCCTAGAAACCCTGGGCTGAAGCAGCTGGCTTCAGACTTGCCAGTTTCAAAGCGAAGTGTGAAGACAAACCTGACTGCCCGATTCAGATCTAATATGACTTGACATTTTAAGTCGCACGTTTCAGGTACTCCGTAAGGAGCTGGTCTGTCTGTCTGTCCTTCTGAATCTGGGCTCCCAGCACCTTACTGCCGCCTCCACCTGGACTCTGTTTCGACTGACTGCAAGCCTGGAAAGCTCAGCCCAGGAAACTCTGGGCTTCAGTGGGGCCATCTAGCCTGCGATGCCAGTCAGCTGACCCAAAGAGCCACTCCCAAATTGTGATTTTTAGATTGTGTGCCTTTTGGGGACAGGGAGCCATCTTATTTTATTTACTTTTATCTATGTAAACTGCTGTGGGAACTTTGGTTGAAAAGTGGTATACAGATCTCTGTTGCCTTCCCAGTGCAGCAGGCTCTCTAAAGCCTGGGCCTCGGAGGTGTACCTCCTCCAAGCCGCTCAAGCTGCTGCTGCTGCCTTGGATGGTGACTCCTGCCTGATCTGACCTTGCACTGCTCCTGGCCCCTCCGGTCCTGATCTGCCTCCCTGGGAATCCGGCCTTCTGCCCAGTTCTGCCTCTTCTCTCTGGGCTGGCAACCAGCTCTTCTAGGTCTCTACACTCAAGAGCCTGGTATGGGGCAGACCCCTACAGAGGCCTCACTTGCTTGGAGCATTTCACATCCTCTCCATCATCCTTATGACAGCCCACTAAGGTAGTCCAGTGTCAAGGGACAGCCTAAGCAGAGATATGAAGTTTCAAGCCACAGGAAAACCTGTTGTGTTCTGGTGGGTTTTTGGGGACACAAAATATACAGCTTAGATGGCACACAGGATTTTCCCTCTTAAAAATAAAGCCAAGGCAATGAAGGCACTTATGTTTTTGCATTTCATAGGTATGCCAACTATGACTGCAACTATGTCCAGGGTTAGAGATCAAGCGGCTCTACAGCCTGAAGGTGCATGTCCTGGATGGATTTCTCCTGAGGCTTTCCTGTGCACATCAGGCCTCTTGCAGCATCTCCCCCCTGCCCCCCACACTCTATTTTGACTCTCTCCACACCAGCAGGCAGGGCTGTAAGGCGGCTTCCTTCCCTGCAGGAGGGAGAAATGTGGTGTTGCAGGTACTTGAGGTGAGAGAAGGTCTCAGAAATGAGGGGCAGATCTGGAGGGCAGTGGCTCCCCTGCTCTCCTGATCACAGAGGCAGACTGGCCAGAGGAAAGCAGGCCACGATCCACAAGCCGAGGAGGACCCAGCATTGCTTCTTCCTCTGATAAAGAGGACATTCTGGGCTGAGGGAGAAGTGACTGGCCCAGAGTCATCCAGTGAGTTTCATGTCTGAACAGGGATTTGAACGCTGGTCTCTCCAGTCCTACTTCAGCACTCTAATCACCACTATCCCACACTGGCGTACATGCACAGGATTTGAATTTTAGTGGCATAATATTTGTCTTATATAAAACGTCTTCAGAGTTGTTAGTGTTTTGGAAGAGCAAGAGGCAGGAAATGATGATATTTTTAAGACCATGCCTTGCAAAGCATTGCATGCATCATTCGGATAGTGGGAGAATATTTCGTAAGCGGGGAGAAGATTTTTCCCTGGGTGCACCTCATCTAGTTCTTTGGCTCCTGATCACAGAGGATTGCCCAAGCCTTGAAGATTATCTGTCCCCTTTTCCCCCTGGCAAATTATGGATGTTTTAAATTAATCATCCATAATTAAACAGTGGCTTTAAATTACAGACTGTGACTTTGTGAAAGATTATGTTGTATAGACAGTCAAGGGGACGGGGTGTAGCTGAGTGTTAAAACGTCTGCTTTACGTGCCAGGTTCAATACCTGGCAGCATCTCCAGAATCGGGCTGGGAGATGATCCTCCCTGAAAACGTGGAGAACTGCTGCCAGTCAGTCTAGAGTAGACAATCCTGCACTGAATGGGCCACGGGTCTGATCCTCTATGAGGCAGCTTCCTGTGTTCCTGTGACTTTGAAAGGCCTTCATATGATCTGTGACCTCCAGGAGGAAGGAGCCACTTGAAATGGGCTGGCTGAAGGGGTGCTTGGACCCGAGGCAAAATCGAGACATTGCTGGGCCTTGCCAAGAGAGCACCTTCCTTCCCCCTGCAGGTACTCCACCCTCCTGTTGGGATGCACCCAAGAATGGCAAAGGGAGGCCTTGGGAGCTTAGCCGTGCAAACCTTCTTGCACCCAGCCGGCGAAACGAAGGGCATATCAGTCAGTTGTGGACTTGAACTCGCTGTGTTTACCAGGAGGTGGGGAGCCAAGCCAGGGGCCTGTAAACTGTGCTGTGCCCACACAGCTGTCCTGCTTTGACCTTCCGGTTCCAGGAGACAAATGCCAGACTTCTGTGAACATGTGGCAGGGACCCTTGGGGTGTGTGTGTGTGTGTGTTCGTGCCCATGCCCTCGCCCTCATGTGCTGCATTGAAACAGGCTAAACCATAGAGTTACAAGTTCCATCCTTTAGGTGAAAGTTGAGTATACACAAAGTATTCCGACGTATCTGCGTGAATTCAGCAAGTTATAGAGATGCTGGTCAGGGAGCCCCCACTACTGGCAGTGGCTTCTTATGGAGTGCATGGCTTGGGGGCAAACCAGGGGTCCTGAGTGAAATGTTGTTACAGCCTACAAAGCCTTGAGCAGCTTAGGCCCAAGGTATTTAAGAGAACTCCGCCCACTGCGATCATCCTGGGGAGGTCCGTCAAGGATGGGCCTTCTCCATTGCTGCCCCAAGACTTTGGAATATGCTCCCTGCTGAAATTAGTGCCTTTCCATCTCTGACAACTTTATAAAGGGCTGCTAAGATACATTTATTCATCCAATCTTTTAAATAGACTGATAGAATTTATTATTGTTTAAATTTTAAATTGTTTTTGTTTTTAATCTTGTTTTAATCTGTGTTGTCTTAGTGTAAACCACCCAAAGATATGAGTTTTGGGCAGTATATAAATGTGCTAAATAAATAAAAGGCTGGCCCTTAGGAATAAGAGCAGATTTTGAAGATTCACCTGTTGTTTTCAAGGACCCATTTATTCACTATGGTTTTTATGCCACTTTTCAATTTCGCTGCCCTACAACAAGGCTCACCACACTAAAAGCCAAGTCCAGTCCACTGAAAGCCATGAAACCCATGACCTTCGCAAGCACTTGGCAATTTCATAACACTAGAACCAGGGGTTCTAGGGGTTGTGGGAACTCTCCCCCATAACACTAGAACCAGGGGTCATCCCATGAAATTGATTGCCGGGAAATCTAGGACCAACCAACGGAAGTACTTTTTCACACAACGCATCATCCACTTGTGGAATTCTCTGCCACGTGATGTGGAGACGGCCAACAACCTGGATGGCTTGAAGAGGGGTTTGGATATAACTTCATGGAGGAGAGGTCTATCAACGGCTACTAGTCGGAGGGCTACAGACCACCTCCAGCCTCAGAGGCAGGATGCCTCTGAGTACCGGTTGCAGGGGAGGAACAGCAGGAGGGAGGGCAGGCCCCTTTCAACTCCTGCCTGTGGCTTCCAGCGGCATCTGGTGGGCCACTGTGTGAAACAGGATGCTGGGCTAGATGGGCCTCCTTGGGGGGCCTGATCCGGCAGGGCTGTTCTTATGTTCTTATGAACTGTCTTTCTCAGTGCCTGTCTGTGACTGGGGCCTCCATTTCCAAGGCCTGGCAGGGCCAGTGTGTGTGTCGGGGCCTCCACTGTGACTCCGACTGAGTGGGGCTGGCAAAGATGGTCCTCACTGAGACTGTGCCTTGTGCGGAGGGTGAAGGCATGGTTTCAGATCGGGGAAACTACTGGCTCACTCCATAAGCCTTTTATAGGGCCTATGGATTTTGTAGAAATCCATATTCCCCTGAACCATGTGGTCTGCTTGTCCTTGAAGAGTCCCGTGGAACGATTGTTCTCACACTAGGCTTCAACCGGGTCTTTACTATGCTTGATGATAGGGACATTTGTGTGGGGCTGGCTGGTACAGTCTGGTGCCCCACTGACTGAACAGGGGCCTAGCTTATTTTCTGGCCACTCTCCTGGTTCAAGTTACGGGCTCCTGGGGAGAAAGAAAGGCCCACGATTAACTAGTAATTGCTTCAATCAATACTTATATTTATAATCCATTTTACTGCAATAATGAATGCACTGAAAATTGACTTCTCCCTCCCCACATCAAGTCCTGGTTGTTCCTGGCCCACTGGGTTGTGAGCCCCTGATCTAACGGGAGGGCGTTCCACTATCCACCTCTACAGCCGGCGGACGCACTTAAGAACACAGGAGGCTGCCATATACCGAGTCAGACCCTGGGTCCCTCTAGCTCAGCCTTGTCTGCACAGGCTGGCAGCGGCTTCTCCCAGGCTGCCGGCAGGAGTCTCCCTCAGCCCTCTCTTGGAGATGCTGCTGCCAGGGAGGGATCTGGGAGCCTCCTGCAGGGACAATGAAGAAGAGTTCAGCTGCGAATGGCTCTCCCCCAGTGGCTGCCCCTTGGCTCATCAGGTTTGCCACCCAGCAGCAACAACCTCCTCTTGCTGATGTGTCAGAAGGTCAGCATGGTGCACTGCAGCAGCCCCAAAGGAAAACCCTGCAGGGGTTTGGCTAGGCTGGACCCTTGCAGTCCTGTGCAAGCCCACTTCTGTGTGTTGATTGGGTAAGTTCACCTTTTGTTGAACATCCCTGGCAAGGTGGGACATAGGCTGTTGCTGCTGCTGCTGCGTTATACGGAGTCAGACACTTAGTCCTTCTAGCTCAGTATTGTCTACACACTGACTGGCAGCAGTTCTCCAGAGCTGCAGGCAGGAGTCTCTCCCAGCCCCACCTGCAGATGCTGCCAGGGAGGGAACCTGGGAAGACCTTCTGCATGCAAGCAGATGCTCTGCCTCTGAGTTACACTCCCATCCCCTAAGGGGAATTTCTTACACCAGGCAGCACTCGCATGTAGGCACCCATCCAAATGCAAACCAGGGCAGACCTTGTTTAACAAAAGGGACAATTCCTGCTCAGCCACCTAATGGCGCAGTGGGGAAATGACTTGACTAGCAAGCCAGAGGTTGCTGGTTCAAATCCCCACTGGTCTGTTTCCCAGACTATCGGGAACACCTCTATCGGGCAGCAGTGATATAGGGAGGTGCTGAAAGGCATCATCCCAAACTGTGTGGGAGGAGGCCATGGTCAGCCCCTCCTGTATTCTACCAAAGACAACCACAGGGCTCTGTGGGGGCCAGGAGTCCACACCGGCTCGAGGGCACACTTTACCCTTACCCCAAGATCAGCTCTCCTCCCACGGAGAGTTTTCTGAGTGGACACTTTATCTCGTCACACAAGAAGAAATTGAATCGGTGTGTGAGAAAGAGGGGGAGTGGGGGAGAAAAGACGCTTGCACGGCAGAACAGTTAGACATATTTGCAGGTGACCAAATTTCTCCCAATGGGAAGGTTTTGGCTTTGGTGTCTTCCAAGTGCTACTTAAAGCCAACGCCACTTCCAGCGTGATTGACGACTGGAGTTGCAATAAAATGGGACTAGCTAGGAGGGAGGCCTGCTGTAGGTAGAAGAGGCTTGAGCTATAGGCCGGCTTTCGGCACTTGATCCTCGTCTCGCTGCAGCGGCAGCTGAATCGCGTGCTCTGCTCATCCATAATTCTGTACAGAGATGATGAGCGATAAGAAGTGCTGTTGAGCCCAGAAGCAGTATCCGTTGCTTGGCTGCAGAGCCATCTGCAGAAACCTTACTGTGGAAACTGTGTGATCCATTTAATGCTGGAAACAGATCTGAGTAACAGATTTCATTTTAAAAAGAAAAAGAAAAGAGGAGCAGCCATTCCTGTGTCATACCCAGGAGTCCTCACTGCATCCTGAAACCTGGTTTGTGCTTAGCCTGATCGAATTAGCCTACAGGACGCCCCCTCAACTCCATCTGAACGGTGACAAACTGCAGGCTTTGGGGCTTCATCATCCTGCTTGCTTTTCTTGCCCTCTCCTTCATCTCCTCCCCCCCCCCCACCGCCCTGAGTCATGTTTTGCCTAATATTCTGGAGCACTTGAAAGCTTAGGTCGCCCTAATGGAGGTGGCCTCCTGCCTTGGTTTTTCTGCTGGACCAGCACGGCTTCCTTGAATTTTGTTTGAAGCCACCAGGCCTTGACCATTTTCCTTTGGAACTCGAAGCCAAATGGACCAAAGTTAGCAGACTTGGTGAAAGGCTTTGTGAAGGCGGAGGGTCAGTGGGCTTCTCTTTATCCCCTTCCCTTAGAAGAGAAACTGGGGCACATAAAGGTTTTATTAAATAACTCTGCCTCCTAAATATCCTAGGCTAGGCACTACAGTTAAATTTCTCAGCGCCATGGCTCCCTGGCACCTGGGGTTTGTCAGGCCCTGAAACAGGACACTTCTTTGTACTGACAGCAGAAGCACTCTGCATGTCCCCATCAAGTAGGCCTGGGGTTTGTGTGTGTGTTTGGTCCCCTTCTAAGCACCTGCAACTCTGCAGAATAATGCTTTAGGGCAGGGCTGCACAACTTGGGTGGCCCTCCAGCTGTTGGTAGTCTACAACCCCCATCATCCCTGACTATTGGCCACTGTGACTGGGAATGGTGGGAGTTGTAGTCCCAAAGCCCTAAAGCAGGGATCGGAGGAAGAGAACCCCTAAGGCTGCCCTTTCCTCCTCCTCGGCTGCCTCTGGCCTTGTTTGGTTCAGGATGGGGTGGGTTTCGGGCTGTGGCTGACTTCTAGATGCATAGCCTGAAGTATGGTCAGATGAATGCACACTTGGACTCTGTTGGGGATGAGGGTTGCCTTTGCTCTCTGAGCACATGCAGAGCGGCTCTTGCTCCTCTTGAGGGGGGAAGGGCATCCATTTTGGAGTGACTTGGGGCAGACTTGAACCCAGAACTTCTCGTCTTGGAAGCAAAAGCACAGCATGGAAAGGTCGGGATCTTTGATCCTCAGCCAGTTATGAGGTGACAGGGCAGCCCCCCCCCCCCACCGCATTCAGGGAAGGCCATGTTGGCTGGAAGAGGTGCAGCCCTATATCTTCCTCAGCATCAAGTGGCAAGTGAGGCGGAGTGGTCAGAACTTCTGGACATGGAAGGTTTAGGAGCCCGTTAGTTGGCTGCTCTGTGGGCTGTTGTGCTGTCGGGCTGTGAAGCCAGCCGGAGCGTCTGGAATGGGGTCAGGGGCTGCTCGATCTATGTTCAAGCAGTTCTGCAAGTCATTGCATTGCAGGTCTCTGACTCCTGCCAGGTGAACTTCAGACCGTGCCAGCCACGCTGCCTCCCCCCCCCCCCCCGCTCGCCGTCAGAAAAATAACCTGTGTTTGGAGGTTAGTTTCTCTGTACGTTATTTTCAAGAGTGTCATGCACTGGAACTGTAAGAAAGCAGAAATGGGTGTGTGTGTGTCTGTGTGTTCTAATGGAAGTAGGTATTGCACGGTGAAGCCCAGGTTTAAACCCAACTCATGGTGCTTGCTAGACAAGAGGCTGGTTCGCAGGATACAGCCCCTGGCATGTGTGATTACAGAAGGGAAGAGCATGGGCATCCTTTTATCAAGTGGGGAGGCCTGTCCCTCTGAGGCCACCCACGCTCAGAGAACTGGTTTAACCAAGTATTTGGTGTGCGTGCTTGCAGGGCCATTTCCTTCCTCCCTTCCTTCCTTCCTTCGATTTCTATACCGTCCTTCCAAAAATGACTCAGGGCGGTTTACACAGAGAAATAATAAATAAAGAAGATGGCTCCCTGTCCCCAAAGTGGGGCTCACAATCTAAAAAGAAACACAAGATAGACACCAGCCACAGTCACTGGAGGGATGCTGTGCTGGGGGTGGAGAGGGCCAGTGACTCTCCCCCTGCTCAATAAAGAGCATCACCACGTTGAAAGGCGCCTCTTTGCCAAGCTAGCAGGGGTAACATGTCGAGACCCCTGCAGAGGACTTCCCAAAGGGCATGCTCTCAGCACGTCCCCTTCAGAGCCCCGTGTGCTGTGGGCGGGGGGGGGGGTCCTGTATCGTGCAAACCAGCACACGATGAGTTGGGTGGATGTGATTATACTCCTGGCTTCCTAGTCGGGTCTGCCTGATCATCGCACATCTTGGGGCAGTCAGCTTCTCTGCTCTGAGAGCTGCTGGATGCAACTGGTTGGCCCTCTGCAGAGACACCCATGCTGAGAGCCATGTGTGGTTCCTGGAATGTGACTTCACCCAGGAGGAGGTGACGCTTGGGGGCTGAGCAGCCAGCCGGGCAGACATTGGAGCTGGTGGGGGCAGTGAGGTCTCATCATAAAACGGGCCCCCTTTCTCCAGAGGGACGGAAGGTGGCCGGTGCTCTCGCAGCTTGCCTGGGCAAGAGCTGGCCGCGTCCTGGTGCATGAGGCCGGGGGCGGCTGGGGTTCCCGGGCTTGCTAGGAACGCTGTGTGGCCAGGCCCGCCAGCTCCACGCTCTCCCCTTGCATCATGAGACTCCTCCTGTGAGAGAGGATCTCTTTGTTCTGCCTCTGCTCGCAGGGCTTGTGGCTCTCCCACCAGGATTCCTAAGCAGGGATTCAGTTTGCATCTGGCCCTGAGCTCCCTCATGGGGTAGAGATTATGCTGTCAAGCTGCCCTCCTCTGAACGCCTTCGGGGCCCTTTGTGTTCTGCAGCTGAATGGAGAGTGGCATGCTTTGGCCTTGGGGCAAGCACGCCGGCCACTTGATCCAGTGGAGGCTGGGGCAGCTCCACCCTGTACGGCTGGCTGGGCCAGGCCTTGCCTGCAGAGTCCCCCCCCCCCCCCCGCCAGTCCTCTGCTTACTGGAGCAACCGTTTCCTGTCATTTGGGTTAATGGCACACGCGCGCACACGTCAAGTCATGGGCCCAACAAGCATGGGCTTTCGTCTCATCTCATAAAAATGGCTCTAGTCGGCCCAGCACCTACCTCCCCTCTCCTGCTCGTAGAGATTTCTGGGCTCTCACTTTCTGCTTTTGGGGCCTCTCTTCCATTCTGCAAAGACACAGGCTGGTTAGGAGGGGGTGGCTTGTGTGGCGGGACTGAGCCAACCCGGAGGAGTTAGGAGGGAGACACAGTGCAATACAGGAGAGGAGGAGAAGTAGAAAAACCACTGGGTGCGTGTGTGTGTGTCAGTGGGGAGGCATTGTTCAGTCCACAGCTGGCATCCTATCTGGGAATATTTTGAAGCCGTGCCTTCCCTGAGTAGAAAGGAGCACGTGTCGTCCTGCGTAAGCAGCACAGCAACAAGAAGAGGCAGGCAGTTTAATGCAGGCAAGAGTAGAGGTATCCATTACATTAGAAAATAGTATTATATACTATTTCCTCAATTAGTAAAAATCAAATTATCTAAGAAATTACACAAAGTATATTCTCCTAGACATTGTAAATTAGTATTAAATTAACACATTTTAGTAATCAGATTTGCACATTTGCATTTGAAC